>NW_026067970.1:6988209-7105034 GCF_014885135.2 Alexandromys fortis | reverse complement strand
AGTACTTCCCACTTTCTCTTCTATCAGGTTCAGTGTGTTCAGACTGATATTGAGGTCTTTAATCCACTTGGACTTGAGTTTTGTGCATGGTGATAGATAGGGATCTATTTTCATTCTTCTACAGATTGACATCCAGTTTTGCCAGCACAATTTGTTGAAGATGCTCTCTTTTTTCCATTGTATACTTTTAACTCCTTTATCGAAAATCAGGTGTTCATAGGTTTGTGGGTTAAAGTCAGGGTCTTCTATGCGATTCCATTGGTCGACTTCTCTGTTTTTATGCCAATACCAAGCTGTTTTCAATACTGTAGCTCTGTAATAGAGTTTGAAGTCAGGGATGGTAATGCCTCCAGACGATCCTTTATTGTATAAGGTTGTTTTGGCTATCCTGGGTTTTTTGTTTTTCCATATAAAGTTGATTATTGTCTTCTCAAGGTCTGTGAAGAATTTTGATGGGATTTTGATGGGGATTGCATTGAATCTATAGATTGCTTTTGGTAGAATTGCCATTTTTTTTACTATGTTGATCCTCCCAATCCAAGAGCTGTTTTCTAATTTTCTGAGAAATTGCCACACTGATGTCCAAAGGGGCTATGCAAGCTTGCACTCCCACCAGCAATGCAGGAATGTTTCCTTTATCTCACAATCTCTCCAGCATAAGTTGGACCCCTGGGGAAGGGTTCAAAGGGAGGTGGGAAGAAGGGAGGGGAGCAGAGAAAAATGTATGGCTCAACAAAATCAATTTTAAAAAAGTAAAAAGGAGGAACATCATAGAAGAAAATCATAGCGCTTGGGTTAATGGAAGCCATTTTGACTTTTGACCCAATCTGTCACAGGGTTACATCTCCAGTTCACAGTAAGATGCTTGTGCCAAGGCAGGAGGCTAAGTGAGTGAGGATGATGTGGTGATATTTGGTAGACTGGCTTCATCTTCCTTTGTTCTTCCAAACACGCTTGCCCTTAGGGAGCTCCTCTAAACCATTAGCAGGAAGGACATGTCATTTAAAACATGAAGGGAAAAGGTTTACATTCAAAATGTCTGTTCCAGAGCAAAGTATTTTTGGAAGAAGGTAGTAGTAGGGAGCGGTGAGGAAGGCCTGGCTGCACTTCTAGTGTTTCTCTGGAGGCTGGACTGCTCTTCATGTTAGCTACTACAGAGGCCAAGAGGCACCTCGGCTGCCTCGCCTTGGGCTTCCACAACTGACCTGTGCCTGTAGTGGAAGCCTGGGCTTGTGGTTTCTTTTCCCAGCACAGCTTTGAGCACAACTGTCACCGGCGCCTCCTGCTCCCTGGCGCAAGCTCCACACAGCCGAACAGCTGGATTCCTTCCTGTCTTTGAGTTTCTTGGTCTTCACTGATGAAAATTTTTACATGCATGGGTTTTTAAAAAGTTCTTTGTTATTATTTTTATTAATTTTTGATTTGGATTCTTGGCAGCCCATGTACAGGGAGATGTGTTATAATCCTTACTCTCCCGGGGAAATGGAGAGTTTCTTGGAAAATTATTTTGGGGACTCTATTAATTTGCAAGTCATTCACAACACACATCTGGAAGAGAGTATAGTTTTTCTTTTCTTTTTTCTTTTTTAAATTTCTTCTGGTTTTAAATCTATAGCAGTAATATTGATTGCAAAACATGCAAAAATAATTAATAAACTAGCCTGGTGAGCAATTAAACTTTGCTTTGAAATGCCAATATCTATGGCAGTGTTAATAATCATAGCAGCTACTGAGCATTGTGTTCCTGTCATTGGCTAAATGATTTATTTACTTTCCTCATTTGATTTTTCCTGCCACTTCTGAAGTGGGTGTCCTTGTTGTTCTTAGGTTCTGACTAAGAAATTCCGAGTCTGAGAAAAGTCTGGGCATTTATCTCGTGTCAGGCAGTGATGGGAGCTGCTGCACTGCAGGCTGGTTTACTCTTTAACCTCAACTGTTAATTCTTAGGACACCTTACCCGTTCCTTTGGAAACCTTGGAGATATTGAGAGAAGACGACAAAAGCAGGGCTGTACCTTGGTGTTTACACTGAAATTTCTCAGTGTGAATATGCTCCTTTTGGCGAGGGTGTTTTTGGATGTCTGCTTAAACCCTGTACCTTTTCTTTGCCTTTTCAGCCTTGCATGACTGGAGCCTGCTGCCTGTGATTGTTGGAGGAAGGAGAGGAAAAATACTTTGTGTGATAATTAGGATCTCAGTGGAAACAGTGTCAAGGAAAAGTCTGACAAATTGCTCAACCATTTCTTTGGATGCTAAGCAGAGGCCTAGTAGCCAGATTAGCATTTCTATTGAGGCAGATGTGCATGCTAATACAAAACAGCTGTGCTTCCTTACTGTGGCTTCTGGTTGAGTCAGAACTGGGGGCCAGGCTATAAGAGGAAGGGTAGACAGACACTCCAGCCTCTTCTGCTGGCTCACAGGAAGACTTGAGTTCCTCCTCTTCTGCTGTTGGCAACCCCTAGAACACCTTGATTTTTCTGGCTCTTTCTTACGATATCCAACCTTTCCTTTTTAGTAAGGGACTATATTTTAATTAAACTTTACTTGTCGCTGGGGGAAAAAAAATATCTGACCAAAGAAACTTAAGTCAGAAAGTTTACTCTGGCTTACAGATCCAAGGCAACACTGTTTGTCATGTTGGGGAAGGCGTGACAGGAAAAATACAAAGTAGAGGGTAACGTGGCCTAGGCAGGAGGGATGGGGCAGCTGGTCTATAATATCTCAAGGCCCACCTCCAGTGATCCATTCACTCCAGTGATGCTCCAACTATTAAAATTCCCATAACTTTCTTATGCAATACCACCAACTGGAGGCCAAGCTTTCTGAGTACAGTTCACAAACCACAGCGGCTGATCCCCAAATACCATGGGGCAGCCAGTAGACTTTCCACTGTAGTGTAACCTATGGTTGGAAATGATTTTCCTCCATGTTCATTTACAAGCACACACACACCACAATAAAATTTTGACAACAGAATACTCATTCTACTAGTGGTAACCAAGTTTACTATCCTGTTCTAGTGTTTTTTTTTTTTTTTTTTTTTTTTTTTTTTTTTTTTTTTTTAACATAAAAATGTTGGCTCTGACCTGGTAACCTGAGTTTCTTAACCTCTAGGAGGGACTAACCCATCATTTAGAAATAGTGATTGACAATGAAATATTGGCATTGAGCATTGGAATATTGGCACTGAGCATCTACACAGTGAATTCTTGTGTTACACAGTGAAGTTCAGGCTAGATGTATGCTGATGCATATAAATGCACTAATGAAGCCAACTGTCGTGGTTACTTTTTAAGGCTAACTCACACCCTTCTTGAAGGTTTTTTTTTTTTTCTAACTTGAATTAGAAGAAAATCATTTGAATGAGCCTATGTTCAGTCAAAGGGAGTTTCCTACAGGGAAAAGAACCTGATGTGGTTTCAAGGTCAGGGTTGAGGGCTTCTGTCTTTGCCTGCTGTTCAGGTTAGTCTTTGTCACCTTGAACCAACTAGAGTCACCTGGCAGGAGGGAACCTCACCTGAGGATTCGCCTCCATCAGATCAGCCTATAGGGCATTTTTGTGATTACTAATAGCTGAAGGAAGACCTAGCCCACTGTGGCTGGTGTCATGCTCCAGGGAAGGGCGACTTGGGCTGTATGAGAAAGGTAACTGAGGTAGCCAGAGAAGCAAGCCCGTAAACAGCCCGCCTCTATTGTCTGTCCTTCAGTTTGTCCTCCAAGTTCCTGTCTGAAGTTCCTGCACTGACCTTCCTCAATGGTGGACTGTGATGTGGAAGTGTAAGATGGATGAATCCCTTTCTCTCCAAAGTTGGTTTTGGTCAGTGTTATGGTAGCATCAAAAAGCAAATTAGGGCAGCTGTCTCAACGCTGCAGGCTGGAAACACAGAGTCAAGAAAGCTCATTGTGGTGCTGTATGCTGTGTATTCTAATAAGACCAGAATAATATGCACTCTTTGGAGCTTTGTAGCAGGTAACAGTGATAACGGAAAACAGGTTTTTGTATTTTCCCTTTTCCAAAATACTTACTGGAGGGAGAACACTCATTCCTTAATAACAAAGGGAACCGGGCATCCGTGGTGCCAGGGAGCATGAGTTGTATTTCTTATGCATTCTTCACCCTGCCTTCCAGCCGGTAAGTTCATTAAAGCTATTGAATGGATTCCAGCGTGAGGAAGATTAAGCTGTAATTGACTATATTTCATGGGTCCACGTCTCCCTTTTCTATAAGCTCATTCATTGTGGGTGAGTCACAAAGGCAGTCAATTTATCACAGAGAATCATACGTCCTAGGACAGCTCTGGGAGCCAGAGTCGACATTTAATTCTCCATGATGCTATCAAATGGGTTTGCTATTCTTTCCCACTTCTCCTTGCCTGGGGATTCGGGACTCTGTTCATCCTGAAGAAGTTTTGGTGACCTCGATGGAGGAAGATGCGTCTTGAGGAGCTGCCTTCTAAAGGGCAGTGCTGGCAACAGAGTTGGTGTTTTGCAGCTCATGGGCTCTTCCCTATCTCCAGCTCCTGGCTCATTTGTTAGGCTTCCTTTGTAAACAGCACTTTGTTGTGGAGTTGCTCCTGAGACTTTTATAACCAGTATTTCTCAGGTTTGGAAGTGAAGGCTTGGGGTGTTGGGTTTCTGCATTTCAAATGAGTAACAATGATGTCACTGGTCCCTAGCTATTCTTTGAGCAGAGACTATCTCCCAACTCAAACCAAGGGGGTTTGTAGGGAGATGTTGAGAACTCCTTGTCTGCTTAAGGATACCTGGTATGTAACCATTATTTTCTTTATCTTTTCTTCAGGTGAGGGGCATTTAGGGTTGTTTCCAGGTTCTAGTTATTAAGAATAATCCCGCTAAGAACATAGTTGAATAAGTATTCTTGTTGTGTGATTGTGCCTCTTTGAGTATGTGCCCCAAAGTGGTATTGTTAGGTCTTGAAGCAAAGAATAACCAGTCTACAGTTCACAACCCCAGAGAAGCTAGAACTCTTCCAGAAACAGATGGAAGCAGATGCAGAGGTCCACAACTAACCATGGGCCGAGCTCCAGGAAAAAAGAGGGACGAGCAATAAGATGATCAAAAAGGTCAAGATCATGATGGGGAAACCAACAGAATCAGCTTACCCGAACTAGTGGAAGATTACTGATTCTGGACTGACAACTGGGGAACCTGCATAGGCCCAGACTAGGCAGGCCCCTTAATATAGGTGACAATGGTGTGGCTTGGGCAGTATATGGGGCCACTGACAGTGGGACCAGGATCTAACGCTAATGCATGAATTGAGTTTGTGAGTCCATTTCTTTATGGAGAAATACCTTGCTCATCCTAAGCAGGGATTGGAGGGAAGGAGTAAGGGGGAACTGGGACTGGTATGTAAAAACTAACTAACTAAATTTAATAAAAGGCTCCACCTTTCTTCCTGCTGTGTAGAAGGCATCATTCACAGGAGGAGTCGCAGCTTGCTCTCGGGTCAGGCATGAAGCCTTTTCCATCTTGCAGTCCATCTTAGGAAGCTCACAAAGTTCTTTCTGTGCATGCTGTTTCTTATGCTCTTCAAGGTTAAAATGTCTCATATGACATGGGAAACATGGATGTCTTTGAGTTGTCCAGGGCCTTTTCTTGTCTCAGGTGACCTTTAGCTTAGGACACTCACAGCAAGCGTCCACCAATTCAGTGCCTTCTGGATTCTTGTTTTATGAATTCCAAGAAGTGAAATACATAGGGCACAGAGGGCTAATTTTGGGGAGAAGTTTGTTATAGAGATTAACACACACAGAGAGAGAGAGAGAGAGAGAGAGAGAGAGAGAGAGAGAGAGAGAGAGAGAGAGAGAGAGAGAAAATAAAGTTCCTGTGTGGCAGGACTGAGTCTTAGGACATGGCATCAGCCATCAGTCTGGGGTTTTTATAGGACTTACCCCGCCCAAAAAGGAGCTAGGTATAGGGAGATGTCCTGTTGATTGATCCACTGGGAGCCACATTCCTTTTCTTGATTTCAGTCCTGTCTTCAGTGGATGAGACGCAACCGAGAAACAGAACTCAGAACTGTCTTCTGGCACTCCTGGCCTCCTCAGTTCTAAGGAATACTTTTATGTACTCAGGGATACAACCACATATTCATGTGTAGATGGTCCTCGACTGGGATAAAGTTCACCTTTAGTATAGTAGAAAGCAGCATGCATTCGGTAGGAAATTGTATTTAAAATGACTGTTTCTCAGATTGGCAGCCTATGGCACAGTGACCTTACAGCATTGAGCACCAGGGTGTATGTACAAAGTGTGGCTGTGGGTTACCACAGGCTCTGGGCTGGAGGTCAAGGCCATTTGGGGCCACAATAGACAAAACCTTATCTCAAAACAAAGCAATAACACAACAAAATTTAAAGAACAATGATGTTAATAACAGTAGACTATTGAACATTTCAAAAGTGCTAGGAGAACATATTTAAAATGTAATTAACATGGAAATTGCTAGGCATTTTAAGTGGTAAGTCTATTAACGAGCTTGCTTTAGTTATTATGAATTGTGTCCATACATTATAAGATTATTTCATAGTCCCACCCCACATACACAAGGTTACAAACTGTCAATACACAACAAAGTAATGAAAAGCCCCAATATCCAAATGACAGAAACCAGAAGAGAATAACAATAATAATCCCAATGAACAGAGACTGACTGTACACACGGTACCACCCTACACCCTACAGTGCTCACTACACTGGTAAAACTATGCTGTTGCTAAGTTACAGATCTCTCTGCTCTGTCCATCCTCTGGATTTGGATACCTATATGGTGGCTTGGACCCATTACTGTGCGCAGCATCATATGGGATCATTTCACTGTCCCCAAACTACTGTGTGGTGTCTCTTATCTTCTCTTCCTTGTAACCCCAGGTAACCACTGTGCTCTTCCTAGCTCCATAGTTTTGCCTCTTCCAGAATGTTGTACAGTTGGAGTCTTATAGTTCTAACTTTCAAATTGGCTTCTTTTACTTAGTGTCATGCATTGAATTTTCCTCTGTGCTTTCATGGCTTGGATGCTCCTTTCTTTGATGCTGTGTCATATTACACTGCCTGGATAATTATAGTTTAATTACTTACTGCAGGACATCTTTAAATTTTTATCTTGTGAGTATATGTGCACGTGTATGTGTACATATATGTGCACTCACATGTCACAATATACATGTGCAGGTGAGTGGATGACTAGTGGGTTTTGGTTCCTTCCTCCTTCCATATAGGTCCTAAGAATGGAGCTTAGGGCATGAGACTTGGCAGCAAAACCCTTGGCACGAGTTGACTCATAATCTCACTGGCCCATGGGACAGTTTGCTTGATCCCAAGTTTTGTTGTTTATAAATATAGCTTTTATAAACACTTGTGTTCAAGGTTTTGTGTGCATCTGAATCTTCTGTTTGTGTGGATACCAAGATGTGTAGTTTCTTCACCATATGTTAAGTGTAAATCTAGTGTTGAAATCTTCCAAGGAGTCTTCCAAAGTGGCCTTAACTTTTCGTCTTCCCATCGATATGCGTGGATGCCCCTGTTGCTTTAGACTCTCACCAGTATTTGGTGGTATCAGCCTTTGGATTTGGCCACTCAAAGATGTGCAGTGGAATAAGTTAAAGCCTTGACATAGAGCTTGCAGCTGAAACCTCTGTTTTGTTAAAGACTACACTTGATGTAGAATAGCTCAGCTATGGGCCTTTCATTGTACTTCCTCTCTACAACTGTCCATCTTCCTCCACAAAGGCTATATGATAACACTGTGAGCCCCAAGTTTGCATTTGTGTTAATTAAATAAAATTAACCTTGCTCCAGGAGGCTGAGCCAGCAAGTAGTTGACAAAAAGTAATCCTAGAGGGTCAGAGGAAGCCTGGAAGATGGATAGAGAGACACACAGGAGGTATAAGGAGGGACGTTGAGTGTGGTGGCCTGTTTTGGTTTGTCGGAAAGGAAGGAAGCTCTCTTTTGGAGACACTAGCAAAGAGAGAAATTCAACTAGTTGCTCCTCAATCTCTTGGAGCAAGCAGGTTTTCACCCCAGCATCTGACTTCTTAGTCTTATTGGGAAACAGAATGATAGAGATTTAGTTAAAACTACATTTGCTGGTGGTGCAGGAGGTGGAGTGGAGAAGCCAGCCAGTGACTGTGGAGTCACAGTTGCTGGCTGAAGCAGCAGCAGATTCAATAGATCTCCACTGTGCCAGAGATAAAACAACAAAGGATTATTCTTCTCATGTATAAATACAAATAAGTGTCAAGACTTATACCGAAAAATGTATTCATTTTAAAAAACAAGATCTTCTGAGTAAATCGGGAGCATGGGTACCTTGGGATAGGGTTGAAGAGGAGGGGAGAGGCTGGGAGGGGAGCAGAGAGAAACGTAGAACTCAATAAAAAAAGAAAAAAAAGTATTTGTTATTTTACACAGGAGCTTCTGCACAAATGTTTTTATCAGTCTTTTCTGTAATTAGCTCCAAACTGAAACAATTTAAATGCCCTGTAATGAGGGAGTCATTAAACAAAATAATATGCCATTGACTACTGTTCAGTAATATACAATAGACAAGATGCTAGCATACATAAAATTTAGAGCCATGAAGAAATTGTGCAAAGTATTTAAAAGAATTTTAAATGATAGATCAAATGACTTTAAGTAATATACATGAATTTCGAGAGTATAAAATAAGAAAAGAGAAGTGGTTTTCAGAGATTGGGGAGCAGAAAACGTGGATGAGACCATATAAGAGTAAACTGAATGAGGCATCAGGTGATGCTGTCATGCTGGTCCTTGTGGTTATACAAGGCTACACACATATAACAAAATTCTTCCGAATTATGAACACTCCAGTGAGCATGTAAATAACCAGGGAAATGCATATAAGATCTTTGGATTAATGTGTGGCAGTGTGTCCTCTTTTTAGACTCTGTGTTTGGTCAGTGTGATGGTCAGTCTTTGATGCTATGTCCATTAAAGGATGCATATTAATATTTTCTTTCTCATCACTGAATAATAGTCCATGGAATAAGTAAGAAGCAGGAAAGGTCAGGGGTAAGTAGTGATGGTTTTATTTGTCTTTCAAATGTTAAAAATATCAGAAATGGGAAGAAAGGCAAAGAAAACAAAATTACACTGATTACTCTTTGGTGATAGGAGAACAAAAGCAAAATCCAGAAGGATATAAAGGGACATGTAAATGTTGAAACATTGAAATGCTACATTAATTTTGCTTTGTAATTTTCAAATAAATCTATTCTGAGGAAAGAAGATTTTGTAATTGGAGGTTTCTCTCCTGCCAGCCAGTTCCCGAATAACCCACTCTGAGGCTTAATATTAATTACAAACTGTTTGACCTATTAGCTCAGACTTATTACTAACTAGCTCTTACAACTTAACCCATTTCTACTATTAAATATTTTAACACAAAACTTGTGGCTTGTTAATTCATATTTTGCTTCTCCAATGACTGCTGGCGCCTCCCTGACTCTGCCTTCTTTCCCTTTATCTTTGCTTGGATTTTCTGCCTGGTTCTACTTTGCATGGCTATTAGCCAAATCATCTTCTTTATTAACCAATGGTAATAAGGCAAATTCACAGCATACAGACGGGCATCCCACATCAAGATTTTGTCCACCAGGCCATTTGCAAGGATAAAGGTGTGATTCACAATTGGTTTTAGATGACTATTCAGAACCCTCTTTCATCTTTAAAGGGCCAGGCCCATGCTAATCCATTTCTTTGTTCTTTTGTCCTCATTCATTCACTAATTGAAATAATGGTCTAGATAATTGCTAATACCCCTACTTTAGTCTGGATTCTATTTAAGTCTCATCCTTTTATCCTATTCTTAGGCTATTTTCTATAGTCACCTTTTCTTTCCGTACTTACCCTTGTCTCTCAGGATTGCCTGCTTGAAGTCTATTTAGTCTTCAAAGCTCACCTCAATTATCCTATCCTCTGCTAATGGACTCTTGTTATCTCCCACATGGAAATCATATAGCTATGTTATGATTGTCCTAGACATGGGCTCAGTGTTCCATATATATTCCATGTGATAGTAAGTCATGTTTATGTCCTTATTACTCTATGGATGACTTCTTGAGTGTCAGATTCATGTTTTGTTCTTGGTAATATTTGTTCTCACTTCTTTCCTTCCTTCCTTCCTTTTTTTTGCACTCTATCTTTGGCCATTTCTTCTTTCTCCCACACTTCATCCCCTGCCCCAGTACCTGCCACACATCAGACACTGACCAGAAGTTTAGATAGAAGGAACTAACAATACATTAGGTCTCTAAGATACTTTAATCTAATGTTTAAGTTGAGCATGAGAAATTAAAACAAGACCTTTTAGACTATTAGATGGGGAAATGAAAAACATCTCCAAAAATTATGTTGAATATTCTTCAGAAATTTAAAGAAGATTAAACTATCCTTCTTTCTCAAGACTGGAACATATAAACACTGTCAACTTTAACGGCTACAGACTAGAAAAGGGAACCTTTTTGCTTCTGACCTAGGAGTCTTCAAACCTACAAAAAAATGGTCTTCCAAGTTGTGTTGAAAGGCATGGCTGTCTGCATGATATAAACTGAAAGCAGTGATATGGGCTCAAATTCAATTACACATCCCAGTAATGAATGATTGGTGTGCACAGTGCTTCAGCCAAGAGTGATGCTCTGATTATAAAAATGGTCTTTAAGCAGCTCACTTACCTGGGACATCAGTAATCTGTGGCTTGGAGCATGGCAGAGGAACAGGGTAAAATCACCATCTTAAAGCATACACCCTTAATTCATCTCTGCTCGCCTCTGCTCAGAAAAAAGTTCTTTTGGGACGACCAAACATGAAACAAGGAACCTCGACTAGTGTGATTTGTTCGGAGGAGAATCACCCAGATGGGAATTTTCCTTAAAAACTGTCAAAGCCATTGAAATCTCCATATCCTGGGTCTCAGTGCAAAATTTAGTCAAAGTTCATTTCTACTCAGTAAAATCTATGGGAGATGTTCTTTTTAACATAATGGAAGGAAGCATTTAGAACCATACATGCAGGGAGGGGAGGGGTTCTTGCAAGCCAGATAACTTTAGTGACAGGCTTCCTTGGGGGGCAGGATGTAAGACGTAGCCTCAGTGAGACCGCAAGTTGGGAAAAGAGACAGAGGTGTGAGCACACAGCACTCCTCTGCTCTCCTGTGCTCTTTCCCTTTCATGTCATTCTGCCTTGGAGCATCTGACAACAAGGGGACATGCCGCCTGCCTGTCAAGGCTTCTGATAGAAGGGGGTCTGAAGGGCTCTGCAGGGCAAAACAGGCGTGGATTTGGTGTTCCTGGCAATTGCAGTGAAAACAGCAAATGGCTGCTGTAGGATCTGTATGTCATTTGGAGGGTTTGAATTTCTTCCCCAGAGTAAAATTTAGATTTGTGTGAAATTAGTCTGACACACCCTGAACTCTTCTGGGCCTTGTTTTGAGTACAGTTTATTGCTATCAAGTTTCCAGGACTTGAAGCTCTGGTGTGCTTCGCAGAAACATAACCGAAATTTTACACGAAGCGTTGTTATTTCGTAAAACAAGTATGTGGGCTTTTTACTTGCTTGATTTTAAAGCATTTCCACTCTGCTGTGTTTTGGTTCAATTATATCCAGATAAGTCCTTGAGAAAAGAGCTTACAAAATTTGTAGGCATTTTGGAAGTCTTTGTAGTTCATAAAAATTACTATTTCCTTAAAATGAATTCAGAATTTATAAATTTAACTTATCTCTATTTCTGTCTACATATAAAATATAGTGAATAAAAATGCAGAATATTGCCATATGCTTATTTTTGGTTATTTCAGGTTTATTTAGACTCAGAAATTGTAAATGCACATGTGTATACACCAGAGTTTAAGCAGCAAGTGTGGCAATTGAGGCTTCTAAACAGATGTGCAAGCTTTGTTTCTCTGACATTGAATATGGGAAACATGTGATAGGGGGCCATATATGAGGCCTAATGCCTGGAATCCCAGCACACAGGAGTGCTGAGGCCGGAGAATTACTGTAACTTTGAGACCAGACTCCATAGTGAGTTCTAGACTAGCTTGCATTTACAATGTTAAGATTCTGACACTCCCTACCCCAAAGTGTATAAGGATGAAGGGCACTTTATAATGTCATGGTAAAAAAAGAAGGACTTTCATGTATTTCTAAAGACAGCACTGTAAATGAAAGGCCTTAAAGGTGGTTGCTAGCAATTAAACCATGTCAGTGAGCTAGAAAACAGTGCCAGTTCAGAACCCACTCTGGCATGGGTGATATTTTGCATCGGATTATAGCAGAAAGCTTTTATTTTGCTGATTGTATAGCTTTTCAGTATTTTTAAGTTGCCTTCTTACTAACTTAATGTTTAACATTTTCTATATGGCAGTTTTTCTAATTTCACTTTTCAAAATATCAGTGGGATACAGGAGTGGTGGGTCCTACTGTTTTGCCAATTGTTGCAGAGCTTCAGTGAGGCTTTCCAGGCATGGCTTCCATCCACCCACATAGAAGGGTGCTGCCAGGGTGGTACTTCTCTGCACAGAGAATGGTCCACCTATATCATATACTGCAGAAAGAGAAATTAGCTCTTTATTGCATTATCTAGTCAGGGTCTAAAATAAATTTCGTATAAAATAGAACTTTGATGGGGTCTCCAAGATGGCTCAGTGGGCAAAGGCACCTGCAGCCAATCCCAATGACTTGAGTTTCATCCCTGAGACCCACATGGCAGAAGTAGACCACCAGCTTCTGCAACTTGCCCTCTGACTCCCACACGTGTGTAGTGGCACACACACATCAACACACATTCAAAGAATATAATTTTTTAAAAAGTAGACCTTTATTGTGAAGGAGTTGATGTATATGTGTGTGTTTTTCAAAACTAGTGCTTTAGTCAGTGTTCTATCGCTGTGAAGAGACACCAGGACCTCTACATCTCTTATAAAGGAAAGCATTTAACTGGACTTCTTTACAGAGGTTAGTTCATTGCCGTTTTGGCAGGAAACATGATGGCAGGCAGGAAGACAGTGCTGGAGGAGGAGCTGAGAGTTCTACATCTGGATGTGTTGGCAGCAGGAAGAGAGCAAGAAGCCCCTGGGCCTGACTTGGGCTCCTGAAACTCCAAAGCAGACCCCCAGTGACAGACTTCCTTCTACAAGGCCATACCTACTCCAACAATAGTGCTGCTTCCTATGCATTCAAATATATGAGCCTATGGGGACCATTCTTATTCAAACCACCATAGCTGGAAATGTGATTTTGCCAGAAGAAGAAGGAGAAGAAGAGGAAAAAAAGGAAGGAGGAAAAAAGAAGAAGAAAGTTTGTAGCATGTAAGGAACAAGATTTCCTGAGAGTGCATAACTGTGAAAGCACATTGAGTTTGTCGTCAGGGATGTCACTGCTCACATTTGAAAATATTTCAGACTGAAAGTACATTTTTGCCATTCTGCCCATGGACCTTTGATTGAACACAATTCATTTAAATTAACACTGTCTGAAACACTGAGACAGTGGACAGCACTTAATTTTCCTTTTTCTTTCTCTCTCTTTTTAATTTTTGGGTGGGCAGAGCAAGTTATTATTTTCTAGTTGTGTTTCATTGAGACAGGGTCTCTTAAAATTTATCACGTAGCCAAAGGTAGCTTTGAACTCTTGACTCTCTGACTTCCCCTTCTTGGTGTTGATAACAGAGGTACATATTATCAGACAGGGCAGATAGCTTCCTAGATCCTAAAATATGAGCTGTATATTTGATTCAAATTATAGGTATAAGAAGTTTGAATGGATGCTTTATTATTTGTTTTATTAGTAATAACTATAATTTCCTGGGTCTAGGTTTCAGGCTCTGAATTAATTGTCACTTAATACAGCATGAAATGAATGCTCTGGATTACCATTTACAGCTGGAAAACTAAGCTCAGGGACAACCTGCTTAGCACAACATTAGAGAAAGGTAGGACCAGGACTGGAAACTTTAGCATCTGGGTATGCAATGTGCATTTTTAGTAAGTTTGAATGAGGAACTTCACATATGTCCTCCCAGTACTCAGGAGGCAGAGGCTAGGAGGATAACTACAAGTCTGAGGCCAACTTAGTCTATATAGTAAGTTCCAGACCAGCAGGGACTACATACTATGTGACCTTATCTTCAAAGGTAACTCACCACAAATTGGATCAGTTGTGTTGAGTGTATACAAGTACATTGAACATGATGTGCCTGATGATCAGTTCTGGCATATACATGCATACTGTAACACTGATTTGTGTTTCTGTGATATCTAATAATTTTGTCCTTTGTGTACACATTTGTCTTTGAGAAAACATTGCTGAACGTAGAGTGTCTGAGCTATGACTCTTTCATCAGACGCATGATTTGAAATTATTTTCATTCAGTCTGTCTGTGGATTGTTTTAATTTTTTTCTTTTTCTTTTTGCAGTGCTAGGGTCAAACACAGGTCTCTGCATACAACAGGCAAACACTTTTTTTCCCTAAAACATTGCCTCTACAGCCTCCTTTTATTTACTTCTTTCGAAGAGCTGAAGTTCTTAATTTTGGTGGTCCCATTCACAAACTTTTTTTTTTATGGATTGTGTTTTGGGGGCCTGTTTTGAGTTTTATCTTCATAAAAACATTATTGGTGCCCTAGAGATGGGGTCTTTAAAGATGGTCATTGAGTCATCAGGGTGACCCTAAACCAGTATGACTTGGTATTATTCTAAAAGGGGGAAAGTTGGACGGTGACATGTGCAGAAAATGATGCAAAGATTTGTGGTGGAAGACGAGGAATTAGCTATGTCCCAGCCTGGCAGAGAGGCAGGGAGGCCTACATCAGACCAGCCCGTTATCTCCTTCACAAAAAACCAGCCCCATGAACACTGTGATTTCTAACACCCACAACAGAGAGAATTAGTTTCTGTTATGTCTTAATGATTTGATAGATTGTGATAGCCAGCAGACAGAGATGGATAGTTTGGGACATTGATGAAGTCTATGATCCATTGAGTTGGCATCCATGTTAATGGGATGTGCTGACAGAAACACTTTTCACATGTGGATATCAGTAGTCTCAGCCCCTTCGTTGAGAGAGAGCTGAACCTTACAGACTACCAGGGATCGATGTGGCTGGCCCCTTTTGTTGTGAAGACGAACCTGTCCCCATCTGTGTTGAAAATACTTTTCTGTAGATGTTTATTAGTTTACAACTCTCTGTTCTGGTCCAATGAGGTTTATATTCTTAACACAAGCATCCGAGTACCATCCTTGCAGTAGCCTCATAAGGCATCTTGAAGTGAAGTTCCACTCCGTTTTCTTTCACACCTGGTCTAATCCTTCAGGTCAATTAAATTTCCATATGGATTTCAGTGTCAGTCTGTTGGTGAATTAATACAGTAGGATCAAGTTGAGCCTATAGATAAATTTTGGGAAAAATCATTACTACAAGATTGCGTTTTTAAATCTATAAACACTGTATATATATTCTTATTTCACTAAGCCAGACTTTTAGTAAATAAATCTGGAGGAGCTTTTGTTTGATTTTTTTTGCTTAACAATTTATATTTTGATGTAATAATTGGATTTCTTTTTACATTGGAAGATTTTCCCAGAACTTTTAGTAAAACTCACCAATTCACTTCCCTGCTTTTCCCAGTCTGGTATAATTATTAGAGTAATTGTCATCTTAAATTCTTCTCACAACTTACTAGACTTTAGATATGTCTTCTTTTAAAATTTAATTTAAAAATATTAGTTCTTTGAGAATTTTGTACAGTATGTTTTGACCATTTTCACACCTCGCTACTCCTCCCAAATTTGCTTCCATGTAGGGTTGAGCAGTCCACAGTCTTTTATTCTTTGCACCGAAACCAGTTTGTGTTAATTGTCATCCGGTGTGAATAGATGTGTCTCTGATGTGGGTTGAGAGATGTATTAATCTTTGGGTGCAATGATAAAACCATTAAGTGTTAGCATGATACCATGCCCATTTAGCAGCATAAATAGTAGGGGTGTTATCCTATGGCCTATGACCTATGACCTGTCTAGCCATAAGTCCTCATCCAGATAATGGTACCAGGTATGGGTTTCATCTTGTGGAATAGGACTTAAATTTAATCAGAAAATAGTTAGTTGTTCTTATGCTATTCATGCCACGATTGCACTAGAGAGAATGTCTTGCTAGAACAGTCATGATTGTAGCTCTCAGACTTCACAATTAGGTAAGACTGATAACTATGTTTCTCTTCTGGTAATATGAATACCACCTTACGGCATTAGATACCTAATAGAGATGAAGCTTCCAGGTGAGTACCTGTTGATTTCTCTATCTCCCAAGACTTGAGTATGTGGTGCTTTAGCAATATGGTCTCACTATCAAGTTCTGTACAGAAACCAGGAATATTGGCAGTAGTCTGTAACGTTTGGGAATCTGTGGCTCTTCACTGGCCAACTACTCCAAAAAACCTCTTAGTAGAGTTAAGTTTTTTACAAGATGATAGATAAGGGTCCAGTTTTGTTCTCCAACATGTAGCCATCTAGCTTGACCGGTACCATTTGATGTTGAAGATTCTGTTTTTCCATGTGTATTGTTGGTCTTTTTATTAAAAACCGGGTGGGTATAGGAGCGTGGACTTACGTGTAGATATTTTTGATGATTAATCTTGGCTGACAGCTTGACTTCATCTGGAATCAACTAAAACCCAAGTAGCTAGGCATTTTGTGAGGAATTTTTCTTGTTTGATTCATTTGAGGTATGGAGACCTACCATAAATCTGGATCATTTGAGGTGAGAACACCTGCCCTAAATCTTTGACACACCTAATGGCAGTATCTATATAAATATATGGAAGGATGAAGCTTTTGGTCTTTGCCTATTTGCCTACATTGTTCCTGAAAAGTTCATCTATTCTGCTGCTGAAGCATTCCTTCACTGATATCAGAACCTAGCTCTTAAGGAGTCCAATGTATACTGAAAACCAGCCTCATAAATTGAACAACTACTGAATTCTTGAACTTTCTGTTGACAGACAGTCATTGTTGGACTAGAAGGTTTAGGATATTTTTTTATCCCTAGTTAATTCTTTTCTTTTCTTTTGTTAATTTGGCTAAACTTGTCAATATTTCAGAAAACCAATTGAAATATTCCCTTAGTGTCCTCTGTAGAACTCACTTTAGTAATCATATTTTCAATTGAGATTCCCTCCTTTTAGATGATTCTAGCTTGTATCACAGTGCTGTTCAAAATCTCTCCCATATTTTATTTACATAAAAAATATCACTCACTCGGCAATGGTGGCACATACTTTTAATTGCAGCACTCATGAGGCAGAGGCAGTTAGATCTCTGTGAGTTTGAGGCCAGCCTGTTCTACACCGGTAGTTTTATAACAGTCAAGGCTACACAAAGAAATGTTATTTCAAAACAAACAAACAAATAAATAAGCAAAACAAAAACTAAAAAATTTCACAAAACAACAACTAAAAAACCCATCTGATTGAACTTTGCTAAATGAGAAAAATACTGTACTTTGTCCTCTATTCTTAATTCTGTTTTTGTTGTCGTTTTTTTTGTACATGACACATTCTGTTGGTGAGGCTTTTCACTGAGGTCTTTAATTGACCTATTTTTAATTGTCCTAAAATGAAAAACAAATAAAAATGAGTATTTTATTTACAGGATTGTTTCCCTTTGGGTTTTCTTTAAAAATTCAAAGTCCATTTTTATATATTGAATTGACTCCCTTAGTTTTTTTTTTCTTGTCTCTGACTTACTCTTCTTTGAGTTGTTTGGCCATAGTTATAATCATTCTTTTGTATTTTTTATCTTGAAATTCTTCTAAGTCAATTTTCAATAGGGGCCATTACTATGGTATTTTTGGGTTTTGGAGGTCTGTTATTTGTTTTTCATATTCTTTTCTTTTCTGCTTTGGCATTTGTATGTCTATAATTAGTTTGTTCACTGAGTTTTGCTTTGCTTTCTTTCAAATCACCTTTGAAATTTCTTTTTGTAGCATGTCTCTTTACCATGTTTATAAAAATCCTAATTCATAGCAGGTTTAGGATATTGACTTCCTCTGGTTTTTTTTTTTAGTATTTGGAGTTATAGGCCATATCTAAGCTTTTCTGCTTGTCTGCTACAGTCTGGTAACTTAAGTGACTTGGTTAAGAAGTTTGGAACAAATTTTTCCCTGGTATTGTGCGCTGGTCCCGAATCTCAGTGTCAGACAGGGCAACTGGGGGCGTCTAGAACAGCAAAATTCTGTTGAATCCTGATTTTTTCAGTCAGGCATGGTGGCAGGAAAGTCTCTTGTGGAAAACAAGCTGAGCATTAGTGAGTCCCCAGAAAAGAGAGGGCTGCTGGAAAGTAGTGGCAGTAACTAGGGAGCAGTTTTGAAGCTTTGGGGCTGACTCAAATGGAGGGGGCTGGGAAAGAGAGCACAGGCTGGGAGGAGGGGGGAATCCCTGATTTTAGGATGGTCTGGGATCTGGTGAGCCTCAAAGGAAGAGAGGAGGGCTGCAAGGAGGTGGTGGTCCCTAGGAAGCAACCACATGATATGGGGTAACTTGGATAAAGAGGGTCTGGGAAGTGATAAATAGAATTATTTTAAAACTTACAATTCTTCATAGTATTGAGAAATGACTTTTATTTAATATGATGATGTTATAGCCTTTATTGTGCTAAATGAATCGATTAGTTCTAGTAACTTCTTGTGCATTCAGTCTTTTTATATAAAAGAGCATGTTGACTATAAACAAAATACAGGCTTACTTCCTCCGTTCAATAAGTATGCTTTTTGTTTCTTTGTCCTGTCTTCATGTATTGCATACAACATCCAGAATAATGTGCTACACAAGAGAGCGAGAGACCCTTCCTTCTCAGCTTTTCAGTTGTCCTGTAGCAGACAAGACTATGCTCTAGAGCCTACTGCCCCAAGTTATCGGTTAAACAGATCAAAATCTCACAACATTTACCCTTTTTGACTAAGTAAGAAGGTTCTAACCCTACTTCAAAACTATATACAATAAAAGCAGTTATTAAGTATTGTCCAGGAGAAAGAAAGGATAATAACATACACAAAAATGGAACTACAATCAACAAAACAGTATCCAGCAAGAAATACATACCGTGTCCAGGTCATAGGTAATTGGCAAATACAGAGATTATTCCAATAGTTGTCCTATGCTGAGGAGTCTAAGTCTTGTACCTAAAATGCATTAGCTAGAATATGAGGGAATAGTAACTATGACTATCTAGTTTTTCACCCCATAAAAGACTGAGGAGGAAAATAATATTACCCGAGTAAGCAGGAAGTGTAAACAAGCAAATTCCAAAAGATGTAAGAAATGACAAAAATAGCTGACTCCCTGGACAGTTACCCAAAGTATCTCGGCAGTGTTGGGGCAACCAACTCTGACTATAGGCCCATAGTATCTGACAGACTATTTTCAGAGGCAGGGAAATTCGAAAGACTGTCCTACTGTAGGCAGAGGCTGCTTGTTTGTTTTCTGGCTGCCCAGACCGAAAATAATTACACAGAAGCTATAGTAATTATGACAATTCTTGGCCTATTAGCTTAGGCTTCTTATTAACTAACTCCTACATTTTAAATTAGCCCGTTCGTATTATTTTGTATTTTACCATGAGGCTAATGGTTTAACAGTAAGGTTCCGGGGTAGGTTTCTTTTTCCTTCAGTACTACATAGCATTTCCCTGACTCTGCCTTCTTTTCTCCTCTATCTCTGAAGAGAATTCCTGCCTTGCTCTATTCTATGCTGCCATAGACCCAAAGCAACTTCTTTATTAACCAATGGTAATAAAACATTCACAGCAGACAGAGGGGAATCTCACATCATCCTACCCTGTTGCTGTCACATACACATGAATTCACAGGCCTAAATCTTCAGTTGTTCTTAAGGCTCAGGCTAAAACTGATGGTCTACAGTATCTTTATATGATATGTTGATTATAGATACCCCTCAGTTAATGATCAGTTAAATAATAAACCTCTGAAACTTTTTATTAAACAGTTCCCTATCATATTGATTATTTTATCATTATTATATCTTCTCTTTATGACATTATTTTGAATGAGAAAATATTTGAAAAAATTAAATCTGACCTTTTAGCACACAAATAGTTCTTAGTGTCAGCTCTGTGCCATGTACAGTTTTAGATATTTTTCTGCCCCACCACACTCCGAAGCCCCCTGAATCTCAATAGAGCCAAGTAGCCCAATTTAATAAAAAGTTGCTGTTTATGGCATTCAGAATGTACATTACTAGTTTAGTCCTGCATGTGCTTGAATGACATCGAAGCTGTGGTAGTTACGTTTCCATTGCTGTGACAAAACACTGTGACCAAGGCAATTTATAAAAGGAAGTGCTTAATTTGGCTTATGACAGAAAGAATGAATATTGAGAACTCACAACTATTAATATTAATATTAATGAATATTAACCCACAGCTATGAGGCAGAAAGAGAACCTCCAAGCTCCAAGCCCAGTGACACACTTCCTCCAGCAAGGGCACACTTTCTAATCCTCCCAAACCGTAACACCCACTAGGCTCATGTCCACATCATAATGCAAGTGCATTTAGTCCAACTTCAAGTCTACACAGTCTCACATAACATCAATACAATTCAGAGTTCCAAAGACTCTTCTAAGACTCAAGGCGATCACTTAATTGTACCCCCTATAAAATCCAAAAGCAAACTCAAATTCCATACCTCCAACATGCGTTGGCACAGAATACACATTACTGTTCCAAACGGGAGGATAAGGGGCACAGTGAGATAATACTAGATCAAAGCGAGAGTAAAGTGCAAATCGTGTACTTCCAAGTCTGATGTTGAAGGGTACATATGACTTCACCCTTCCAGTTTCACTGTCTGTAACATTCATCTCTCTTGGTCTGGTTCCACTACCTGATTTCAGCTCTCCTTGGAAACTGTCTTATACCTTTAGAATCCCCAACACAGCCCAGGCTCCACTTTCACAGATTTGCCCACTGGTCTCTCAAAGTCTCCATACAGAGACTCTCCTGCCACATCTCTGGACTCAGTGACTCTCTTTAACCACAGAGGAAGATTCTCCTATCCTTTTGGTTGTGCATTCTTCACTAAAGGACAGGACACCGCCAAGGATGGCTCCCTGCTGAGGATGGAGGCCGGCCTTCTGCATTTGCAGACACTTTCCTTTGTTGTTGCTTTTTAGGAACAGAAAACTCCCCAGGTCTTTCTCTTTTACAAGTTAACAGCTTAGCTGTGTGGGATCTTGTCCTGTGGGCACCCCCATTTTGTTCCATTTTAGACCAGGTCTTTTTCTAATCTCCTCTTCTCTTTTAGCACAAGTCTTGGCTCAGATAAATTTCTTGGTGCCCCTTTTCTCTTTGAACTGTATATTTTTGCATTTCTTTTTGCTTTACTTGCTCTTTTTTTTTTTCATTGTCGACCTGCATAAGAGTGATTAGTAATCACACCTGGCAGAATCAATATTATGTTCCCTTGAAATCTCCTGTGAGAGACCTTGTAGGGGGACCATTCTCATTCAAACCCAAGATAAGTCACAGAAGAAATGGACCAAGGACCATCATAGAAAGAAAGTCTGGATGAGAGGAAGGGAGGCCAGACAATGGAGGACTGGTGTGCCAGACAGTAAGCTCATGGACTTTTTGTTTTACTATAGCATTATAGTGGGGAAGTGCACAGCAAAGGTGCACAGTACTGGTCCACTTGCGTGGGGCTTCTGTATATCAATTTCTATTCCTTGTCATCTTTGTTGGCCATAAACTCACCCTCTCAGCATCAATATGTGTTTTTATTTTTAGGCTTAGCTTAGTCATTTACAGAGTTTTGTTTTTTGTTGTGCCTGAAAATAGGAGGACACTATTCCAACATTTCACTTTTACCATCTTAAGAAATATGGCACCAGTGGGGTGTTGGTGGCACACGCCTTTAATCCTAGCATTTGGGAGGCAGAGGCAGGAAGATCTTTGTGAGTTTGAAGCCAGCCTGCTCTACAAGAGCTAGTTCCAGGACAAGCTCTAAAGTAACAGAGAAACCCTGTCTTGAAAAACCAAAAAAAGAGAAAAAAAGAAATATGGCAGCAATTTATCTTGTATTTCCAGAACCAACTCTAAGTGGCAGGACTGGCAGAGGGACCATGCCCAGGCACAGAGCTTTTGGTCCAGGCTTATTAGTACTGTATGAAGAATCCGTGCTATTGGAAAATTTTTCTGTACACTGTGAATATGTATTGCTCTCACTGGTTGATAATGGCGCTAATTTGACCTATAGCAAAGCAGAATAAGACTGGGTGGGAAACCAAACTGAGAACACAGAGAGGAAGAAGGGTGGAGTCCGGGGGAGATGCAAACCAGCTGCTAGAGGAACAAGATGTGCTAGAGGACAGGTAAAACCATGAGCTGTGTGACAATACATACATTAATAGGAATTATTATTTTAATTTCTAAGACCTAGTTAATAATAAGCCTAAGCTATAGGCCAAATGTTTTATAATTAATATAAGCTTTTGTGTGATTATTTGGGACCAGGCAGTTGGGACAGGAAAGCTCTGCCTCCATTTATAAATCTGGGATCCAAGCCATGGCTTATAGCCCATGTAAATACCAACACTACAGAAACATTTCTTTCATAATTTGTGTACTCTTTGCATTGTGCAGTGAGAGAGAATATGTGTTTTAAGATGAACTGAGCCTATTCTTCCAAAGTGGTTAGCCAATACAGATCACATGAATTTTTTTTTCTGGAGAATATTGTTCCCGTAAAGTAAAGCTGCTTTCTACGATGATTGTGACAGGGGAAAGAAGAAAGGCAATCTCAGGCAAAGAAGTAGAAGTCAAGATCTGCAAAAGTTTGAAAAGTAATTTCTTAGGTGATTTTATTTTCCCATTGCATAATGAAACTCTTATAGTCTTTATTACATGACTAGCTTTGGTGTGAATGAGTGGAATCAAGAAAGGCACCATGGACCTATTATTGATCTTCAAAAAGAAAATGCCACATTATGTGTCAATTACAAATAAAAGAAAATGGAGTTACAGAAAAGAACTAATAACGTTTTAAAGAAGTATCTTAAAAGTAATAAAACCAGTAATGAGGAGGCAGCTCAGTGGTAAAGTGCTTGCTGCATGTCCTTACCAATTTTATGCTAACTTGTCACAAGTTAGGATTATCTGAAAGGATGGGCCCTCAATGGAGAGGATGCCTCCCTAAGATCTGGCTATAGGGTATTTTCTTAATTAGTGATTGATGGGGAGGGCCCATTGTGGGTGGTGTTCTCCCTGGTTCTGTGCTCTGTAAGAAAGCAGGCTAAGCAAGCCATGATGAACAAGTCAGTAAGCAACACCCCTCTGTGGCTTCTGCATCAACTCCTGCCTCTGTTTGAGTTTCTGTCCTGATTTCTTTCAATGACAGATTACAATGAGGAAGTGTAAGCCAAATAAACTCCCCGTCTTCCAACTTGCTTTTGGTCATGGGTTTCATCATGGCAATAGAAACCTTGACTAAGACACTACATAAGCACAAGAACACAAGGCTGGGGAGGTAGAGACAGGAATATCCCTGTTGCTGGCTATCCAGCCTAGTTTAATTAATGAAACAAGCAAACCAAAGTCAAATGAATGACTCTTGCAGAATGACACTTGAGTTTGACCTCTGGTCTTTAAGTGCACAGACAGTATGTACAATGAATCACATAAATGCATAGCTTAAGCGGTCTCTATTGGACTAAAAGAATCTAATTTGAATGTAGTTTGAATATTTTAGTATGTCTATAGGTACCAATTTGTGCTATGGGGAAAAAGAAATCAAATTCAGGCACTGAACTAGTAGAAGTCTCTTTAGAATGACCATATTAAAATGCCAAATCTGTACCCTCCTGACTACGGACTTTTTGTTTAGTGGTACTGTGTTCTATGCCTGTCAGACACAGAGTCACTGGTGTGACTGGAGGAACTCCTTCTTCCACACACATGTGAGAAGACACATGCAAGTGCCATGTCTCGAGTGAAATGTGTTTTGTTTCTTGGATCCAGACATCTTTGCTCAGCAATGAAGGTTTAATAATAAGATAAAGGAGGAGTTTGTGACCCTTGATAAAACAGGAAGAGGCAGAAACAGTGATACAGTTCAGGAGTCCAGGATTTTGATGAATGACTCTCATTTTGTGGTCCCAAACCCAAATGTTTTAGAAGTACTCTGAAACCTATAAAGTTTATATACCAACAAGAATCAGGAAGCAGATTGGATTTAAATATGGGTCAGACAGGTGCCAGTATCTTATTTTACCTCCTCTACTCCTGCCTGGCCAAGTCCCTCTGTTAGCCAGATTTACTTGCTGTAGAGAGGTCCCAAGTGACCCAGGTTTATATTCAACAGTCATAAAAAAACATTCTTCCAGCATTCATGGAAGGGGACAATGCCTGATCTTCATTACCAGGTCTGTGTCAAGCAGTGCTCTTGGAGCTGAAAGTGGGGTTTTACCCTGGCAAGTGATATGATAATGAAAGAGAGGAAAGTTCCATCTCCTCAAATGGAGCATGGTTACTGTAAGTGCTCCTCAGCTGCCTCTGGAGTTCATACTTTCTCATGTAAATTTTCGGACAATGAGCATTCTAAACACTATTTTTAAAAAAATATTTATGTGTAAGGTGTTTTGTCTGCATATATATTGGTATGCATACCTGAAGCTTGTGGAGTCTAGAAGAAGGCCTCCAATCTCCTGGGACTTGAGCTACAGAGATTCCATGTGGATGCTAGAAATCAAACCCAGGTACTTTGGGAGAACAAGCAGTACTCTTAACCACTAAGTCTTATCTGCAGACCCTAAACTATTTTTTAAAAAAATCTTTTAGTCCTAATTGCTCTATTTTATTTCCTTATTTGGAGAGGGAGGGAAGGAGATAGAGAGAGTAAGTACTGTAGGTAGGGGTTTCATGCATGCTGTAGTGTGCATGTGGAGACCAGAGAGCATCACTGTGATGTTATTTCCCTTTCCTTCTTTATGTGGTTTCTAGGGATTAAACTCAAGTTTCTGGGCTTGCATAGCAAGCACCTTTACATACTGAGCCACTTCACCAGCCCTTGTTTTCAGACATCTGAAGGGGCAGCTAGTATTCACAAGTAGTTGAACAACTAGGGCTTTACCTCTAAATGTTAAATCTTTCCGACGATCTAAGTATTCAAGAACATGGAGTTGAGTTCAAGTGCCTATGATCCAACATGAGTTGGTGGCAAACTGATTGATTTGGTATCCACAGTCTTCCACATAATCAAGGCTATATTAAATTTTATGTAGAGGGCTGGAGCCATGGCTCAGTAGTTGAGTATATATTTCTATTTATTTATAAAAAGAAAACAAACTATCTTTTATTCATTATACATACCAATCAAAGTTCCCACTTCCTCCCCTCCTCCCATTCCCTCCACATACCTTCTTACCCCCCTACAATCCACTCCTCAGAGAGGGTAAGGCACATTGCTTTGGGGAAGGTCCAAGGCCCTCCCTACTAAATATAGTAGGTATCCATTTAAAAGGTTCCCCAAAAGCTAGTATATGCGGTAGGGATAAATTCTGGTGCCACTGCCTGTGGTCTCTCCATCTGCCCCAGCCATGTAACTGTCTACCACAATCAGAGGGACTAGTTTGGCCCTATGCTTGTTTCTTCCCAGTTCGGCTGGAGTTTGTGAGCTCCCATTAGCTCAGGTAGACTGTTTCAGTGGGTGTACCCATCATGGTCTTGACCTCTTAGCTCATATTCTCATTCTTCCCACTCTTCAGGTGAACTTTGGGAGCTCAGTCCAGAGCTCCAATGTGGGTCTCTGCCTCTGTTTCCATCAGTTGCTGGATGAAGGGTCTATGGTGATATTTAAGATATTCATCAGTCTGACTATAGGGAAAGTCAAGATCAGGGCCCCTTTCCTCTATTGCTTAGGGTCTTAACTAGGGTCACCCTGTGGATTCCTAGGACTTTCTCTAGAGCCAGGTTTCTTGCTACCCCAAAATGGCTCCCTCAATCAAGATATCTCTTTCCTTGCCCTCATCTTTGTCCTTCCTCCTTCTTGACTATCCCATTCCCTTAAGTTCTCTTCAACCCTCCCCTTCTCCACTCCTCTACCCCTTCTACCTTCCCTTTTCCTCCCACCCCCATGCTCCCAATTTTGTCAGGTGATCTTGTCTGTTTCGACCTTCCAAGTATATATATTTCCTTAGGGTTCACCTTATTTCACCTTATTTCTTAGCTTCTCTGGGATTGTGAACTATAGGCTCAATATCCTTTGTTTATATTCACTTATGAGTGAGTACATACCATATTCATCTTTTTGGGACTGGGTTACCTCACTCAGGATAGTGTCTTCTAATTCCATTAATTTGCATGAAAAATTCAAGATGTCATTGTTTTTTACTGCTGAGTAGTACTTTAATGTGTAAATGTGCCACATTTTCTTTATTCATTCTTTGATTGAGGGGCATCTAGGCTGTTTCCAGTTTCTGGCTATTACAAATAATGAAGCTATGAACATAGTTTAACAAATGCCTTTGTAGTATGATTTAGCATCTTTTGGGTATATGCCCAAGAATTGTATTGCTGGATCTTGAGGTAGGTTGATTCCCAATTTTCTGAAAAACTGCCATACTGATTTCCAAAGTGGTTGTACAAGTTTGCATTCCCATCAGCAATGGATGAGTGTTCCCCTTACTTCGCATCCTTTCCAGCAAAAGCTGTCCTTGGTGTATTTTATCTTAGCCATTCTGACAGGTGTAAGATAGTATCTTAGAGTTGTTTTGATTTGCATTTCCCTGATGGCTAAGGATATTGAACATTTCCTTAAGAATCATTTGGCCATTTGAGATTCTTCTGTTGAGAATTCTCTGTTTAGTTCAATATCCCATTTTTTAATTGGGTTATTTAGAATTTTGATGTCTAATTTCTTGAGTCTTTATATATTTTGGAGATCAGTCCTTTCCATGATGTAGGGTTGGTGATCTTTTCCCCTTCAGTAGACTGCCTTTTTGTCTTATTGACTGTGTCCTTTGCTTTTCAGAAACTTCTCGGTTTCTGGAGGTCCCATTTATTTATTGTTTCTCTTAGTGTATATGCAACTGGTGTATATTTAGGAAGTGGGCTTCTGTGCTCATGCATTGAAGACTTCTTTCCACTTTCTATTCTATCTGTTTCAGTATGGAAACCCTCCTGCTGGCTGACTAGAAAAGCCAAGGGAGTTGGAGGTTTTGTCCCACTGTGGAAGTCCTAGAAAGTGGGATGTCCCGCCACGTGGCTGTTCACTCACTTCTTAAGACCCCTCAGTATTGGAACAAGCTGTGTTTCCGAATATATACTTCTTTTGCTGAGTAGCTGAGTTTGGTCCCCATGTTTGTGAGTTTATAACTACCTGTAACTCCATAGCTCCAGATGAATCTGTTTTCTCTGGTCTCTGAGGGCACCTGTGCTGATATGTGCACACACACATTTTTAAATAATTTAAAAATCTTTTAAAATTCTATGTAGATGGCACTCTTTGTGTGGATGCCCTTTTCTCATTACCCATGCACATCATCTGAAATTGGCTCACTTTTCCCCCTGTTCCATTCACTAGCTGATCAATAATAGTAAATCCAATAAGGGCATTTTTTTTCTCTGTCTTATTTTCTTTATTGGCAATAGAACCTATGCATAGTACATATTAGACATTTAATAAACACTGTTATACAGTGAATGAATGATGAACTGATGGCTTCTAGAACCATTTTTCTTCTGACTCTGCAGGCACACACTGTACTTTGTAGATGAAGTTGGATTGACTAGCTACAATAGATGAATCCAGCCATTGGCTATGCTTTAATGAATGGGCCATGCAATGCAATGAAGTTATTAACTCGCAAAGTTTGTATTTTATCCAAAAGACATATTACTAGCTTTAGGCAAGAAACACGTTTGGCTGCTATGATGAATGAGACTTACATTTAAAGACAATAATCTCTGTACTGTAGAATGTTTTATCTCAAACCACACGATTGCATCCGAAGACAGATGTGATTACACTGTATAGAAATGGAATAGAGTCTGTTCTTCACTCTCAGAACTCAGAACCTCACTCTCCTCTAGACAGACAAATCAAAGTAACTATACCATGGACACAATTTGCCCCAGTGCAAAGTAAGAGCTTCCATTGCCAGCTTCTCTATGCATTTGTTTTGTCCTACAGTAATCTTTTAAAAGGATAGCCCAGTTCAGTGATCCCAATTGCTAACGGGATCTTCATCCCCAATTCCAGGGAAAGCTGTTGATTGGGTCTGAATAAGTCTGTGGCAGGCTGGGTACCTTGACAGATTGAATTCATTTGGTTGAATGTGCAGGTTTAAACTCTTTCAGAAATGAAGTTGAATGAATACCAAGAGAAGCTACAGAGCTGATGGTTTATCACATTAGCCAACCTCCAAGCATGCATTAGCTTTATTTATAGATATTGCTTTTATGGAGAACTATCTAAGAAGATATCAACAAAATGAAAAGAAACTGAATTTCAATTTTCAGAATATTGCCTGCAGTTACTACTCTGTGGGTCTAAATGGTTTTAAATTTGTCATTCCACTTTGATATTCTTAACAATCGACATAGGCACTTTCCAAGTACTTATGAACTGAGGACACAAAATTATATAAAAACAACCTTTGTGCTGCTTTTAGGAATCTCCCATTTAGATGGAAGATAGACAGATTGGCTACAACTAAGTTTAATATCAGGATATATTCTACAGTAGGAATGTGTGCAAACTATTTTTATGTGTCTGTGTTTATGTTCTGTGATTCCTTATCTCCAAGAATCATGCAAATGCTAAACATATAATTAATAGTCATTGAACCAACTGCTGTTTATTCTGGTTCCTATTCTAATTACTTTGCATTCATCTGATCTTTGAAGTAGACCCCTTGGGTAGTCTTTTTTTTTTTTTCACAAGTGAGAAAACTAGGGCCCACAGACGAACAATAATTGGGCTCCAATCATGCGGTGGAGCCTATTATCAGCTACAAGACTCTTTGCCTGCCTTCAACTGTCATGGGCCTCCAGTTTCCATGTGCATATTGATGAGTAGTTTCTTTCTCTATAGGCTTCGCCCTGTTTGGAATGTATGGGCTCAAGCATGTCTCTCTAAGATGACTTCACTAGTCCTAGGAGAAAAAGATGCATCAAAAGAAATGGTGTTCTTCCTGACTCCTCTCACATCTCATCCTACTTTACCTCCCTCCAACCCCTCTTAATCCCCTCCCTTCTCTACAAACATCCGCACCTTTTTGCTTTATGGCCCACTGAATTTAACCAGCCATCTGGTTTATATATGAGGAAATGGAGGGCAGCTCAGAAGGCCAGCATGCTCGCCAAGGTAGTTAGTACCATTGGGTACAATGGAAGACAGTGGCTCCCACTCTCCCAGGGTCTGTCAATAGCTTGGAAGTTCAGCAGTAAGGCGTAGGTCGTGTGACCCTCCCCAGTCCACAGCAGAGTGTTGAACTTGGTAGAAATATTACCTCTTAGTCATTGCCATTCCAGTTTCCCCTGAAGTCTCAGAACTGCTGTCTGGCAGTGAGTCAGATCAACTGTGTTTTATGAACCTACTGCTGCTGAGAATGCTCCTCCTGTGAGCAGTGGGGACTTGGATCTTGTTTCTCCCCTATTTTTTTAAAAAAACTTTTTATCAACTGCATGACTACACAAACCCGGTTTCATCATCTACAAAATGGAGGTAATGAATGATTCATTTGTTTCCTCTCCCCTGGACCAGGGCATTTATTCTTGTGGTTGCTAGTTTGGCTACTGCCATGATGATCTCTCTGGAAGGCACTGTGTGTTCTGTGTTGTTTGAATGTCAGTTTCTCATGGAGTTCACAGTCTCACTGGAGTCATAGATGGGCAACATCCTTAATACATGGTAGCTATACAGGTTATAATGTCTGTGTTATAAACAAATGAAGTTGCCAAGTAGCTCATTCCATTCTTAAAATTACTTTTACTTAATAATATCTGGGGGGCTGGAGAGATGGCTCAGTGGTTAAGAGCACTGGTTGTTCTTCCAGATGGACCCAGGTTCAGTTCCCAGCACCCACATGGCAACTCACAACTCTCTGTAATTCCAGTTCCAGGGGATTCACAACTCTCTGTAATTCCAGTTCCAGGGGATTCAACACCCATGTCAAAACATCAATGCACATAAAGTAAAAATAAATAAATTAAAAAAATCAACATCTGCCAGGTTATATAAAGTTAAGTCATACAAAACTGTGCCAAGTGAACAGTTAATCTTTCTACTATAGATTTATTAGTCCTACACCCCCAAAGAAAAAATTACTGTAATTATTCCTTTGTATCCAGCAAGAATTTGTATTTATTGTTAATATATTCATATTTCTTATGTTCTCAGTTGTAATCATGTTATTCCTTAAAGTTCTGACTCTGAATCAAGTTTATGTTTCTCTCATTTATCTCTACCTCATCACCTTTGTTCCAAAAGGAAGAGTATCAATTCCAAACTTATCATTTATCTTAAAAAATAGTACATTTTCTTGAAGAATCAGGGATGATTTTCATGGGTAGATAATGCTGTCTCCAGAAGCAGTGGTTACTAAACTAAAGTCCTGGGGCCAGATGCCATATACCTCTATAGGAGTTGTTGTCCCAAAGATCCTCAAATAAGATAGGCTCTTGCCATTTCTCTTGGTCATCCACCAAAACTAGATAGTTAAACTAGAGATGAAGTCATTGCACACTTTAGTTGCAAGATAGAAGTCAAGATGGTCCTGACCTGAGAATCTTCTTTTGTTGACTAATTTGCTGTGAAGTATGGTTGGAGAGAAAAAGGCATCAGTGCTCCTAGTCAGTCTTACCAACTCCACAATGCTAACCTGCCAGCCAAGGTATGCCTACCTGTCCAATAGGGGCATTACTGATATGGGAATAACCAAATAACTCTTTGACTGAATTCCATGTCTGATCTCAAGAAAGAGGTAATCTGTGCCTTAATACTTTAAACCCAATCAATAACTCACACCTGGCCCTAGGGAGAAACTTACTACTGTTGTTTAACTCAGTTGATACAATGTCAAGCTGCCTCCTAAATATCTATATTTATATCTTCAAACAAATGCTGCTGTTATCCCCAATTAGAGTTTTCTTTGCAATGAGTAGTAGTAAATGCAGTCCCATGGTTACCCCACAATGCTGAGAGTAAGTGCCAAGTGAGGTCTCAGTCCTAAACATATTTACACCTTCCTCCCTTATACTCAGGGGGCTTTGTAAAAGGCAGAAAGAACGTAAGAGCCAAAAGACAGATAGAAGGACTGTAGAACTCCTTCCAGACACGACACAGCCATGACAATCATTACGCACAGTGGCTAGCCCTGTCATCAGTTAGCCATGCATTGGGGAGAGTACCATGGGACTCTACCCCTTAGTGCTGAGCAATTAAGCTACTGACAGACCCTGGGGGAATGGGATCCATTGCCTTCCATTGTATACCCAATGGTGCTACTTAACTGTGGCAAGCAGGCTGGCCTTCTGAGCTTCTTTACTTTTCCTCATCTATAGACCAGTTGGCAGGTTAAATCTGGCGGGTGACAAAACAAAATGGTGTGAATCTGGGAATATGGTTTATAGAGAAGGGAGGGGACTAACAAGGGCTGGAGGGAGGTAAAATAGGATAAGATGTGAAAATAGTCAGTGTGCTGTGTAGTATGTGCCTGAATTTGTGAAAGAACAATTTTCATTCACTAAATAATTTCTTATGAAAATATACATAAAGTAAATAAACCTACAATAAGTAGGTGCTTAAAAGTCTCCAGAAAATGACTGTGATTTCCATGTTCTTCCATTAACTGCTTCTGAAGTTTCTTGATTATTTTTTAATGCAAAATATCAATCATTTAATCATAATATTTCTCAGTTATATGGATTTCTTTCCTGGGACACAAGCCTAGCAATGTACAATAGAAAACTTATAGATCAATTTGAAGAGAAGTTTTCTGTACAATCCTTTCACTGGTGTGTACAGATACTACTTGTGGAAGGTGCCTTAGAGTCTCCTGGCCTACGGCTTGGCTATTGCATGACTGTCATTAAAAGTTGCTTTACCTGGAAGCCATTTTCCTACTTGTTTATCAAACCTCCCTGTGGTGATAGATTTTTCTGAAAATACCTCTTTCCTTCCAAGACACTGAACACCTGGTATGCTTGCAACCAAGTTAATAATACACTTGAAATTATTAGCAGCTATGTACTTTACCTGATATCCTACTGTGTACTTAGTCTGTTTAAGTTTGACATGCCTTTAAGAGAACATGTGATACTATGAAACCTTAGATTTCCTAATGGAGTCAGTTTTTACAACCTAAGCTAAACACATTGCTTTATGCTTAAGCTATGTATTCTTCCTTGTCTCTGACCCAGAATATTGTATGTGTGCATGTATGTGCATTGTGGTAAATCATTTGATGAAGGCATCCAGCAGGATGAAGACAACCTTAGTCAACAAATATCCCTTAAATGTTTGAAGAAATGCGCACGCGTGTGTGTGAGTGTGTGTATGCAGATTTATAATGTTGTTTTTGATTTTGATGGCTGTTCTAGTCAGCAAAGTAAACTACTTTGCCCTTGTAAACGACTCTGAAGCTCTCTGATAAGAAAGTCCTTGCCCCTGCCTCACACTGTATTTTCTGTACTATTCAATAAACACAGAGAAAAGCCCTTTGTTAGGGGAAGGCCCAACACACAGACAGGCAACACAACCTGGCCACAGACTGCAGAATACAGACAGATGGAAGGAACAGGGAAAGCAGCAGAGAATTCAAATTTGAACTTGTTCTGTGTCAAACTAGTGTAGATGGAAGTTTCTGTCCTGCCCATTTCCACAGCCATCCAGTCCCAAATAAACACAAAAGGCTTTTATTAATTATAAACTGTCTGGCCTATTGTTCAGGCTTATTACTAACTACCTCTCTCACAACTTAAATTGACCCATAATTTGTATCTATGTTTAGACATGTGGCTTGGTAAGTTTTCTCAGTAAGACATTCTCATTTTGCTTCCTCTGCTTCTGGATGATGATTGTGTCTCTGCCTTTCCTCTTCCCAGAATTCTCCTGGTCTGTTTTCCTCACCTATACTTCCTGCCTGGCTACTGGGAAATCAGTGTTTTATTAAACTAATATGAGTGACAAATCTTTACACTGTACAAGAGCATTATCCCACAGCAAACTAGTCCAGAAGGACATTTCTGTTTTCACTCCTTGATGTGACAGATTCATTTTAGCGCACTCATTGAAGCTACCTAGACCTTAGTGTGAGGAATCTTTAATGAGTTGTGGATGCACTGATCCATATGTCTGTTAAATCTGTTTTAAAAGTGTCTTTAAAAATGTTTGGTCATTTTGTAACTGACCATGGCTGTGACACAGATCCACAGCCAAGTTCTAGTAATTTACAGTAGTACAAGATCTCCCAGTCCTCTGAGTTCCTGTTCCAGTATGGAGCTGGCACTGGAATGAGACCCGAGAAGGGCAAGAAAGTCATTTCCTCACATAGGGGACAGAAAGCCTACCTAGGAATCATGACATTTTTTATTATGTGGTCTTTCCCCTCTGCAGAATGGGAGAAGTGTCATATTGCCATCTTCACTCTCTCAGCTCAGATTTCACAGTCAGTAAATGCATGACTTGGATATAAGTTCATGTGTGTGGATTGAGTGTGTGTGTGTGTGTGTGTGCATGTGTGTGTGTGTGTGTGTGTGTGTGTGTAAGCACAAAGAGGCAGATGGTTCTGAAGCCTGGCACAGAGTGGGACGTTCTCCTCAGGATAATCCACTGCTCAGGGTATCTGTGTTTGTATAGATTGAACCATATACAAACAGAACTAACCAGCCAGAAACCACAAGAGAATGCAAGTTCATTTGTTTGGCCTACAAGGTGGTAAAATTTCAGGTTGGACCTGTTTTGTTTATTTTTAAAATACAGCTTTCTATTTTTTTGTTCTGTAATGTTATGCAATTTAAAAACATTTCATTATCATTTTAGGAAAGGGCTTCTGGCTGTGAGTCCAAGCTCTTGCTCTTGGGTTCTTTCTTCCTCTACTGTAGATGGTGCAACATGAAGGCCCTTCCCACACGTGGGCCTCCCAATATTAACTTGCCCACTGTAACTGTAAGAAATAAACTTCTTTATAAATGACCTGCTCCCAAGCACTCCATTATAGAAGGATAAAATGCACTGTTATATATCTATATTTATATATCTTTTTCTGTATCTCTATAAATCACTGTCTCAGTTAGGATTTCTATTGCTGCAAAGAGACACCTTGACCAGGGCAACTCTCATAAAGAAAGCATTTCATTAGGGTGGCTGGTTTACAGTTTCAGAGGTTCAGTCTATTACCATTATGGTGGAGAGCATGATAACATGCAAGTAGACACAGTAATAGCTACATCTTGATCTGAAGGCAACAGAAAGTGGATTCAGTATCACACTGAATGAAGTGTGACCATATGTGTGACCTCAAACCCATCTCCACAGTGACTTACTTCCTCCAACAAGGTCAAACCTACTCTAGCAAAGTCACACCCCCCAATAGTGCCACTCCCTTTGGGGATCATTTTTAAAAAAACTACCACAAGCCCCAAGGAGAAAGAAGAGGAATATAGACATTTAAAATAGACAAAAGAAAGAGCAGAAGAAATCAGGAGCTTAACAGAAGACCATAGGGAAGGGCGGCCCATAAAATTAAGAAATCTGACAAAAAGTTAGCTGTTCCTTATGTCTGTAATGATTGCAATGATGGTGTGTCTGGATCATTCATACATATATAAACACACACACACACATATATATTTGTGTATATGTAAAAAAACACACAATTCTGTATCTGTAATATTCATAGTGATTTCATATCATCTCAGTGGGAAAGCATTTGCGTACTACCTGATGCATTTTGACTTCTATCAGAAGATCCCCTAAAGCACATTATTGAATAATTTTAAAAAATCCTGCAAAATATCTCTGAACCATGGTCAGAAGCTGATAGGGCATCATTATTACAGATGGTGCATCAAGTGGATGCTGAATGTACAATGTGAGGATTAGAGAACAAAACCATTATGTTCCACATAAAAGGCCAAGACAGAAAAGAAGATAGTAAATCTCAGCTGACTCTAATTGATATTTATACAGCATCTTCTACCTAAGATCCTAAAAAAGGCTGGCAAGCCTTAATTTTCATCTCTCTGTGACAGTGAGCAGTAAGGATTCAGTGCGCTTATTTCAAAGTCACACTTATTAATACTGGTGCCACCGCATTTTAAAAAATAACATTCACAGCTACAGTTAAAGCCAATTAGTCTGTTCAGCCTTGAAGCCACTGAGAGCCAGCACAGTCCAGTGACTGAAACCATTACCACATTCATTCTCACACGGGGGCCCTGGCCTCATGCTTCTTCTGCCTCCAGTCTGCTAGGGTCTCATCAGCCTGTGGAGGCACAAGGAGTTACATCAAAGGAATTCACATTTTCTTGCCTCGTATAACCACTGAGGTATTTGCATTGCCTTCCTGCATCCAAATAATATCTCTCCCAAATCCATTGGCAGTACGCAGGGGTGTCATGTATGTATGCCTGCTGGGAATCAATTCCTATGTTTTTTTTTTAACCCAAATATTCCCTGAAACATTCTGATACCATGACCACTACCTCGTCCTCTTGAGAAACATTACTTCTCTCGACTCATCTGGAGTCCTGCTGTGTTTCCTTGGAGCTTTAAGCTGAAGCCACCAGTGTCCTATTTATATGTGGGAAGCCTTTCTTTCCCCTGTGCCCCGCACATGGACAGCCTTGTGAGAAACTCCTATGACTGCTTCCATCTACATCATATTATTGTCCCTTGACACACACATAGTCCAAGATGGTGTCTCTGATACTTTCTATTGCTGTGACAAAACACCATGACCAAGGCAAGGTTTAATATAAAGGAAAGGTTTAATGTTGAGGCTCATGGTTTCAGAGGGCTAGTACTAATCCATGTCTGCCATGGCAGGGAGCCTGGCAACATGTAGGCAGGCCTGGTACAGAAGAAGGAACTGAGAGCTTTACATCTGATTCATAAATACAAGGAGAAGGCAGAGAGAGCTAACTGGGAATGCTGTGGGTTTTTTGAAACCTTAAAGCCCACTCCAGGGACACATTTCTTCCAACAAGGTCACACCTCCTAATTATTCCCAAATAGTTCGACCAACTGGTGACCCAGAATTCAAACATAACGAGCCTATAAGGGCCATTCTCATTCAACCACCGCAATGGGTAATCAGGACAGAAATAACAAGGGAAACATCGAAAGGAGACATTGTCTTCTGAGGGTTTGCTCTAAGGGTCGAGCATGGTCGAGAGCACCACACGGGTTTGGAATTTTATTTATACTGCCCCGTGCCTTCCCCTTTTGCAGATAAAGGAATGTGAGCACAGAGCTAGCAGCTGAATTTGACTTGCTCATATGATCCTCTTAGAGAAGTGTTATGTGGTGATCAGGTGTTGTCATGAGACAGGCTTTTGAGAACAATCTGAGACCCTGAACAATGCTATCAGATTTTTAAGAAAAATTACCTGTCACAGTCAAATTAAATGGCTTGCAAATAAACAGTCAACAAAATCACATATCCAAATACATACATGATAAATTTTACAGATTTGAAGTTGGGCATTCATTTATTTAAAGGAAGCTATCAACATGCTCCCATCCAAATCCTTAAGCCTTATTTATGGCAAATGAGAAAACCGAAGAGCGGAGAGCCTGGATAGCTATTTGGTGAGAACCAGGAGTTGCTGGCTATCCAACAACTGTGCAACAGGCTCCTGGGTGGGAGGAGAGACTTCTGTGATCGCAGTTTAAATAGATGTCACAGTAAGGCACAGTGATGTCTTGAATTTTTTAAACACAGTTTTAATTTAAATTCATATCCCTGCATCTTGGTGCTCAGCAAGAAACTCCAGCAGAGGATCATTTAATTTTGAAATTGAATAAAGTTCTATAATCACACTCACCAAAGTACATAATCTCTCCTTATGGGTGGTAGAATTCAAGTCAACTCTGTATTTGTGCAGTCATGGGAAGCGCCTCTCTGCTCTTGGCAACTATGACTGATATTATTTCCATATTTCTCAAAATCTGTTGAGTATCAAGGGAATTTCTTTATCTGTGTCAATCCAACTCAGAATAAAGCCTAGGTGTAGTGGTCCTTTCTGGAAAGCCTATTTTGTTTTTGTTCCTATCCCCCACTGGAAACAAATGCTTTAGTTTGCATGTGCCATGTGCATCTCTGCTTATTTTTCTGAGTTCCTCTGAAATCCTTGGGTTACTAAGAACTGACTGTTTCTTTAGCAGGGAATTTCTGGGTAAGCAATTTACATCTCCACAAAAAAATCCTTTATTCCACTAAATAAACAAGTACATGCGTGAATAAATGCATAAAAGAAACACTAGTGACTTCGTCCTGGTCCACGCAAGCCTGTTCTATTCCATACAGCTGTTTAAGGCAGGCGTTCCACAACTGACAGTCCTGGTTCACTGCTTGGATTGCAGGACATTGTCATTAAAGGCAGATTAGAGTTGATCTTAGACTGGAACACCTTTTTCTATTTTATTATTATTTTTATTTAATTGGGGCTTATGATGTGTTATAGTCAATTTTCATCTAAAAACCTCTATACACTAGCTCCTCCCGTGTTCTTTCACACTGTGGATAAATCAAGGTGCAGTGGCCAAGCTCCCTCTAATAGCTCTAGTGAAGAATCTTTCCTTGCCTCTTCTAGCTCCTGGTAGCCCCTGGTGAATCTTGCTTTCACTATTGGTAGCTGCATCACTTTAGTTTCTTCCCTCTCCATCACATGGATCTTTTTTTGGTACTCTCCCTTAATTATATGAGCATCAATTCTTGGTTTAGAGCATGCAACAACCCACTATAATCACACCTTAGTCTTAACTAGCTTATATATAAGGAAATATTATTCCCAAGTAAGTGTAAATGGGGACTGCATATTGGTTTCCTGGCCGCCCAGACCAGAATAATCACACAGAAACTACATTAATTACAACACTGTTCGGCCAATAGGCATATTTCTAGCTAGCTCTTTTATTATTTTATTGAGCTATACATTTTTCTCTGCTCCCCTCTCTCCCTCTCCCCTCCCCTTCAACCCTCTCTCATGGTCCCCATGCCCCCAATTTATTCAGGAGATCTTGTCTTTTCTACTTTCCATGTAGATTAGATCTACATATGCCTTTCTTAGAGGATCCTAAAACATTGTTGTCTAGGTTCTCTGGGATTGTGATTTGTAGGCTGGTTTTCTTTGCTTTATGTCTAAAAGCCACTTATGAGTGAATACATGTGATATTTGTCCTTCTGGATCTGGGTTACCTCACTCAATATGATGTTTTCTAGCTCCATCCATTTGCTTGCAAATTTCAAGGTGTCATTTTTTTCCTGTGTAGTACTCCATTGTGTAAATGTACCACATTTTCCATTTCCATTCTTTGGTTGAGGGGCATTTAGGTTGTTTCCAGGTTCTGGTTATGAGAAACAATGCTGCTATGAACATAACTGAGCACATGTCCTTGTGGTACGATTGAGCACCCTTTGTATATATAACGAAAAGTGGTATTGCTGGGTCTTGAGAAACGTTGTTTCCTAATATTTTTGAGAAATTGCCATACGGATATTTTAAAGGGCTGTACCAGCTTGCACTCCCACCAGCAATGCAGAAGTGTTCCCTTTTTCTTACAACCTCTCCAGTATAAGTTGTCATCAGTGGTTTTGATCTTGGTCATTCTTACAGGTTTAAGATGGAATCTCAGAGTTTTGATTTTCATTTCTCTGATGGCTAAGGATGTTGAACATTTTCTTAAGTGTCTTTCAGCCATTTTAGATTTCTCTGTTGAGAGTTCTCTGTTTAGGTCTGTACTCCATTTTTTTTTTAACTGTATTTGTTCTTTTGAGGACCAATTTCTTGAGTTCTTTGTATATTTTGGAGATCAGTTCTCTGTCTGATGTGGAGTTGGTGAAGATCTTTTCCCATTCTGTAGTTTGTTGTGTTGTCTTGTTGGCTGTGTTCTTTGCTTTACAGAAGCTTTTCAGTTTCAGGAAGTGCCATTTATTAATTGTTTCTCTCAGATCTGTGCTGCTGGGGTTATATTTAGAAAGTGGTCTCCTGTGCCAATGCATTCAAGTGTACTTCCCACTTTCTCTTCTATAAGGTTTAGTGTGGCTGGCTTTATGTTCACGTCTTTGATCCATTTGGACTTGAGTTTTGTGCATGGTGATAAATATGGATCTATTTTCATTCTTCTACATGTTGATATCCAGTTATGCCAGCACCATTTGTTAAATATGCTTTATTTTTCCCATTTTATATTTTTTGCTTCTTTGTCAAAAATCAGGTGTTCGTAGGTGTATGGATTAATATCTGGGTATTTGATTCGTTTCCATTGGTCCCCCTTTCTTATATCCTAAATTAACCCATTTCAACTAATCTGTGTATCACCACAAGGTTATGGCCTACCAGTAAGGTTCTGGAATCTTCCTTCTCCTTTGGCACCTACAAGACATCCCTTTGACTCTGCCTACTCTCTCCTTGAATCATCAATCAATAAAAGCATCACATGTGCAAAAGGATATCTCACATCAAGTAAAATCACCATAGTCGGTAAAATAACAGTCCACTGGCATCCCCAATTTTTGTCTGCCCAGAACATCATGTTGTAATTTTGTTTCTTCCAGAATCACACATGAGGGGCTACATTTTTGATGTTTTAAGACACCAGGTTTGTGGTAATTTGTTGTAGCACATGGACTTAATAAAGTCAGACTTCAGTTTTCTAGGCTGCCATAGAGTAGGGAGGGGAAGCTTTAGTCAGATGCTTTGCACACACTGTAAGGGGAGCTAGTCAGTATTAGTCCACCCGTGTGGTAAAGGAGGAGCCAAGTTCTAAGAGAGGAAAGAGCAGGGTCTTGAGATACATTTTTTTTTTAAAAAATTCAAATTCAATATTCTTAAAATTTAGTTAAAAATAATAAAAACTCTGGAAAACTCTCTTTTCTGAGCGCAATCAGTCACAAATTTATCAGATTACATAGTCTTGCTGTGAAGAATGTGACCAAGAACCATTTTGCCACAGAACTCTGAAGAGAAAGCAGTGTTGTGAGAAAACCCACCCTGGAGTGAGGCCTGTAGAGACTTGATTCATCAAGCTGCTGCTTGTTGCTCACTGGCAGGGTCACTCTTGGCCCTGGGCTAAACAAATCTGTTCTTGGAAAAAAGATTCCATCCACTCAGGGGTTCGTGGCATGTCTATTGACAGTGGTTTTCTAGCGACCAGTTAAAGCATTGTATATGTATATAGTTGTATAGTTGACTTCATGAAGTTCCCTGTCCAGTGTTTGGAAGGAAAGCTCATCCTTCCCTGAGGGTATTTGAGGATTGAGCTTGGAGAAGGAAGTTGATGAGCTTCTGTTCTCTAAACATGAGGACTTTGTGGAATTTTGAACTGGGATTTTGGTATTGTAATTTGTTGGTTTACTAAGATTTCTTCAAAAGGGAAAATTGGTTATATTTCCATAAAACCAAACCATATATGTTCACATTTAATTTAGTCAATAGTGTTTTGGAAATGCAGATAAAAGAGGATCTGTACATAATCAATTATTGAAGATATTACCTATAGCACAATTAATAAAAACCAAGAGACAGAAATTGGGGTTTAACCTGAATGTCAGAAAAGCAAAACAGTCAGCTACTGGCCCTTACCTGTACCTCACTCCAAAATGGTGATCCTGCCTCCTGGAATCTCAGAAAGAGACTGTGAGTGAGAGATGTCTCTTCCCGTCTTACATTCCTCTCTAGTGCTGGGATTAAAGGCATGCACCACTACCACCAGATTTCTCTTGTAAACTAGTGTGGTTACTGGCATTTAAGGTGTGTGTCAAACTGCCTGGTCTATAAGGCTGATCGGTGTGGTTGTATTACTCTCTGAACTTCAGGAAAGTTTTATTCATTAAAATACAAATGAAATATCACTACAATTACCCTAAGGATGACCTTCCCAAATAATTAGTTGCTAGAATTTTCTATGTAGATGGTAAATCTAGGCCAGGCTGCCTGTAATATTCATGACTCAATGCTACAATGAAAATCTGGGTTGTTCGTTAATGTTTAATAATTTTAAGGTAACAATATACTAGTATTACAAATACTTATTTATTTTAAATTGTGTGTATATGTTTGTAGGTTGTATATGGGTATGCATTCATGAGTACAATACCTATAGAGATCAGAAGAAGACATTAGATCTTTTGAGTCATGATGTGAGTTGCCTTATGGTTCAGAGAAATGAGCTCAAATCCACTGTAAAAGCAGCATGCACTCTTAATTGCTGAGCCATCCCTCCAGCCCTCATATACTAGTATTAAATGCAAATACTCTTTTGAGCACAGATTGTTAGAACCAGCCCTTGAATCACTCCTGATTCCAAGGTATTTCATAACAAAATAGGCAGGGGGAAAGGAAAGGTAATGATGGGAAAAGTAGACATGCTTCTGGTTGTTCACAAGGAAGAAATAAGGGGAGGAAAGGACCAGAAATAAAAGTATGGAAAGAGACAACAAAAGGGGAAAAAGGAAGACTAGGGAGGGATGGTGCGGAGAGGGCTGAGTCATCTGGGTGTGGGCCAGCACAACTTGCCTCCATGTCATTGTGGAGTGTTCTCACAGGCACAGCCTCCTGTGAAAAGTCACATAGTGGTCCCCTGAGCATCCTCGGGCTGAGGAAGGGACACTGAAGTATTGAGACACTGCAGAGCACCCAGGAGTGGCGCATTGGTTCTTCAATGAGGCCTGCCCTTAGCTAGATATCTCTTCCCATTTTCCCACTTTTCCCATCCTCCCACTGTGTTCTGTACCAGTATTCCCTCCTAGAAAGCCCTGTATGTGTTTACAGACAGGAATTCATAATCGTCGTAAAACTCAGTCTTAGTTTTGAGATGATCTACTACCACTACTGGAAAATTCCACACCTAACCTCATGTGACAAGTCAGAATAAAAGAACACTAAAAATATGGTTCCTTCAGGAACTATGCCTAAGATATAGACACATTTCATGTTTAGAATTGGCATGAGTCACAGAGATAGCTCCTTATATCTATGCAAATTTGAAATAAAAATTCAGAAGCTGGAAACACTTCTACTCTCAAGCACTTCTTATAGGGGACACCCAACCTGTTACTCTGCCTAAAAGGACAGTTTTCTGAGGGAGGTCACACCAGAGCTAGCTTCCATAGCTTAACCTCTGCTACTTCTCCTTACTTATCTGGGAACACTGTTGGGTTGACTGAATGGCCTTGTCTTCCCATTGCTCAGTCTCCAACATCAAATATTGTTCTAAGTACAAAGTGGGCCTTGGGTTAAACATCTGCTTAATGCACAATGGGGGACTCTAAATTATTATTGTTGGATACTCATTTATACTCTAGAACTCGTGGTGCTTCATACATTAGCATATCTTGTCTAGGGCACCCTGTCAGGGGGTCTCACTGAGAATCATTCCCAGGTATCTTGGGTTCCCCTAGAGGAGATCCTTGGTCTCCCGGTAATTCTGAGGATCTTCACAAATGGAAGCCCAGAGCTCTGCATCACATTTTAGGGGAACATCTGGTGAGCCAGGGACAGTTACACTATGCAGCTGGTATCCTGGCGGCATAATAGGTAAGTTTTAACAAAATGATGGTGCATTTAAATAGCTGTTCAAGGGAAGGACCCAGAACAAAAGCTTGCATATGTAATGTTCCCTATAAATGTTCTGTTGAATCTCTTTGGCAAAATATTTTTTTCTTTTTTAAAATCCTGTTTACTTTTTAGTCATAAAGCCTTACATGACTTTGATATTATCCAAAGAATATATATACATATATAAATGGACATATATACATATATATATATAAACACACATATACACACATATACATACACATGCAGATGAGCACTCCCTAATACCTTCTGTGTGATACATGCTGACACTATAGCTTTACATAATGTCACCTAGTTAAACTAACAAGCAGTCAGGACTGTCTAGAAGTATTTTAACAGGGTGTTTTTAAAGCCAGAGCAGTGATAAAATGACATCGTTTTAGGCAGCAGGATGAGCTGTAAATGGTGGTTTCAAAGTTGTTTCTTTTTAATGACTAAAAATACCATGGTTAGAATCCATGGAGGCTTGCTTTAAACTCTCAGATCTATTGAAATATTTCAATGAAAAAGAAAATAATTTGACCTGAACTTTTATTAGCAAAACCTTTTATAATTCAAAGGTATGAAACAAACTAACTAAAGATGAGTAATTTATGTTATCCAGTTTTGTTTATTTCCTTACGTACCCATGACTTTCTATGATTCAAAAATCTACACATTCACATGCATAGTGTGAATATAATTTGTGTGTGTGTGTGTGTGTGTGTGTGTTCCTTTTGGGTCTGGGTCTGGTCTAGGAGCTCAGGTTGGCCATGAAATAAATGCTCTAGCATCAACTTCCTAAGTTATAGGTTCTCAGGCATGTTACCCATGCCTATCTGAATTCAAGATTTTAAATCACTTCCCATGCTTATTGTACTCCGAACAACTTTTTATTATGTATTACTATATAAGGATGAAGTCTTGTGTAGTTAAAAAACTAACACCATTCAATGGGTTTGTGTATGTGTGTTGTTTAGATTTGCCTACTTGACAGAAATCATAGTCACCTGGAAAGAGGGATCCTCAGCTGAAGTACTGCCTCTATCAGATTAGCTTGTAGTCCTCTCATGGTTGATAACTGGTGTAAAAGGGACCTGTCCCCTGCAGGTGGGGCTCTCCCTCTACAGGTTGACCTGTGCTGTATGAAAAAGCTAACTGAGCAAGCTAGGGGAAGTGAATCAATATGTAGCATTTCCTTGTGGCTTCTGCTTCAGTTTCTGCCTTGAGTTCCTGCCTTGGCTTCCACTGAGGATGTGACCTGTAAACCAAATTCCCAATTCCTCGCCCCTTGTTTTTGGTTAGTTTGATCACAACAGAGATAAACTAGGATACTGTGTGTGTGTGTGTGTGTGTGTGTGTGTGTGTGTGTGTAAGTATGACATCAAACTCTGCTGTGATTTCTTAGGAGCCAGTCATCTTTGGAGAAAGACTCTGGGCTCTGAGGCTGCCTGGTCCGTGAGCATAGATGCATTTATATATGTATATATAATCTTTTGATAATAGCAAAGCAATTTATAAAACTGTCTCCTCTCCCAGAGTTGCAGAGTTGGAGGTACAAGCTCATGGCCCCATGCCTGGCCATTGTCCCCACCCCCCTTTCAGCATGAGTCCTGTGGATCAAACTGAGGTTAGTGTACACACTGAGCACCTTACCAGCTAAACTCTCGCTCCAGTCAATCTCCAGTGTTTCTGACATTCAGTGGAACAGAAAAGACTGAAGGTTGACATTCTTGGCTTGGGGATGTGGCTCAGTAGTAGAGCTCATGCTTAGCAGGTGTGAGACCCTGGGTTAAATCCCTAGCACTGAAGAAATAAACATTTAAAGCCTGAAGAATTAATATGGCTTTCCAAGGTAACCTATATTCCAATTCCTGAAACTTATGAATGTTATCTCTCCCCACCTGCCATGTAATCCCCTCCATGCTATCCTGGATTATCTGTATGAGCCCAGCATAATCTCATGAAGAGGGGTACAAGAGTATGAGGGACACAAGAGATGAGAGGATTCTCTGATGGCTTGCTGACTGCACCATGTGGGAACCAAGGAATGAAGATGGACAACAACAAATGAATAATGTTTGTCCGGAAGCAAGCTGGATACAAGTCTAACCATGGTTTTGATCAGGGTCAAAAACCTGTTTGCAGATCATTTTCTAGAGTTCTAATACCAAGGTCTCATAAATGTAGGAAAAATACAGTAATCTTGCTATGTAGATTTTGTTGAATCCCTTGGAAAATCAGACATCTGGAGGTGACAGGCAGATTCAAAGTATGTGTGAGAATATTAGTCACTGTAACTATATTACTAGGTAGAGATAAAATCAGAATTAAATCATCTGCACATGCTAAATCTTTATGGCCCATGTTTCCTCAAATTAAATATGGTTTATAAAAATGACTTACTTCCTTTATTACTCATCCTGAGTACTCTAGACTCACTTTGTTCCTGTGACTCACCTAGAACTTAAGAGCGAATAAGACCTGTTTTGCCTCAGGGAACTAGCAGAACACGACAGAGAAGGCTGGGAGCAGCTAGTCTCTGGCTGATTATAAGGCTCTTGGTCTTCAGAGCAGGAGAACTGACAGCCACGGTGTCTCCTTTCTGACGGCTAAGAGTGAACAAGGTGAGGTCTGTTAGGGAGCTCCTTGCTAGAACACTGGTGACATGCATGTCCTTCCCATCACTCTCAGGCTCAGATGAGTGTGGGTCCCCTACATTTCCTGTCCTGACATAGGCACTTGTACCCATGTCCCATAACCAGGCAGCACTGAGCATGTCCTGCTTCTTCTGTTTATCTGTGGTTGGTGCTTAGGATAACAAAGCCCTTGTCTGTATTTTTCAGGTCTCTGAGGCAAGGCATGTGAATACTTTGAGATGCTTTTTATGAAAATAACACACTATAGCAAGAACTGGGAACTATAAATGGAGGGATTATACACCTGAATTTAGGGTTGGTCTTTCTGAGTTTGAACCCTGGCTCTGCCATGTATTGGCTTAGTGGCCATGGACATGATACTTTACTGTCCTGTGTGTCTGCTGCTACAAGAGCAGCATAGTGATGCTTCTCTCTCATGTGACTGAGGAGTGAATGAGTTTACATGTAAAGAGCACTAGAGCAGCACCTAGCACATCTTTATTACACACCAATAGATTGAATTATTTATCATTATGGGATACGTTTCTATTCCATTTTAGAAATGTAAATGATATTGGGAGTCTTATGTATATAGAAGATTGCAGCAGTGTTGTAGAATATTATTTTAAGGTGTGTTACTTTTGCTTATGCTGTGGAACATTTGTTTAATGATGTAAAGATGTATTGCTTTTGTTTATGCAGCATTTGTTTAACTCTGTGAAGCTTTGATTCTTTACCTGTCTAAAATGCCTGATGGTCTAATAAAGAGATGAATGGCCAATAGTAAATCAGGAGAAAGGATAGGCAGGGCTGGCAGGAGGGAGGATAAATAGAAAGAAAATCTGGGAGGAGAGGAGGAAGGAGCAAGAGAGAACAAGGAGAGAAAATGCTATGGTCCAGTCACCCAGCCACCTTGACAGACACAGAGTAAGAGGGAATGTAAGGTGTACAGAAAGAGAGAAGGATAACAAGCTCAGGGGTAAAAGGTAGAAGGGATAATTTAAGTTAAGAAAAGCTGGCTAGAAATGAGCCAATCTAAGGCCAGGCATTTATGAGAAACAGTAAGATTCTGTGTGTGATTTGTTTGGGTGTTAGTTGGTGGGCCCCATAAGAGCAAAAAAAGTAAAAAGCCAACAACAACACAACAGCTATGTTTTAATGAACCACTCATAAGTATGCTGAAAAGTTAATCTCCAGTTAACAGTAGTAGGAAGTGGGGCCCAAGTATTTGTAGTTAGGTCCTACTTTGTGAGTGCATTGCTTCTGATAGTAAAGATTCTTTTGTTACTAGTTGTAGTATCATACTTTTTGAATTGAAAATAGATTTGTGTCTTATACAGTACATCCTGACCACAGTTTTCCCTTCCTCCACTCTTCCCAGTCCTCCACCTGCTCTCTTACCCATACACGCTCCCATCCCCCTTCAGAAAAGGGCAGACCTACAAGAGACAACAACCAAACACAACAAAACAAAAACAGTAAGATAAGGTAAAAGCCTTCACATTGAAGCTGGACAAGGTAACCCAATAGGAGGAAAGAGTCCCAAGAGCTGGCTAAAGAGGCAGAGATATGCACTAACTTTCACAGTTAGGAATCTCCCAAGGACACCAACAGCCATACCAGATAATGCAGAGGACCTGGTGCAGACCCATGCATGTCCTGTGCTTGCCCCTTCACTTTCTGTGAGCCCATATGAGCCCCGCTTAGCTAATCTGTTGGGCCATGTTCTGGTGTTCTTCCTTCCTCTGACTCCTACAATTTTTCCTCTCTTCTGCAGAATTCCCTAAGCTCTGAGGGAAGGGACTCCATGATTTCTAGTTTAAACTGGACACTGATGGTGCACACCTTTAATCCCAGCACTTGGGAGGCAGAGGCAGGTGGATCTTTAAGTTCAAAACCTGCTGAGTCTACAGAGGGCGTTCCAGGACAGCAGGGTTACACAGAGAAACCCTGTTTCGAAAAAAAAAAAAGATTTCCAATTTAGAGTCTGTCTCCACATAATGTCTGACTGCAGGTCTCTGCATTCACTCCCATCTGCTGCTTGAGGAAGCCTCTCTGATGATGACTGGACAAGCCACCAGTCTATGAATACAACAAAGTATCATTAAGAATCATGCCTTAATGATCATGGACCATTGCATTTTCTTCTACCTGAGGCCGCTGGGCTATCCAGTCTCTGGTTTGTGGCCATCCAAGTAGTGTCAGGAATGGGCTCCCTCATTTGGAGTGTGTGCCTCACGTTAAACCAGACAGTGGATGGCCATTCCCACACGTTATACATCACCATTACCCCTGAATGTCTTACAGGCAGGACAAATTGTAGGTTAAAAATTTTGTGGCTGTGTTGGTGTCCACATGTCTCTGTCGGTAGCCTACAGAGCATCTTCCAGCACCAAAGAGTAGAACTTAGGATGAAGACTGCAGACAGGCTCCATGTCTCCATGCTTAATGATCTGCGAGGATATTTTTCTCCGCAACGCCCCCACCCCCGTCAGCTTACGGAGACAATCCCTCTGTCCTAGCATCTGCCTGGGTTACTTAGGATCCCTTCAACCCTATGGGACCCCTTCAAGAAACAGTTCAACAAAATACAACCCAGTCCCACCACTGGAAGCCTTGCTTAACTACAAGAGATGGGCAGTTGAGACTCGGTCCATATTCCCCATTACTAGGATTACCTCCATAGATTCCAGAAAGTTTCCGCTCCACTGGGTTTCTATACTTCCCTCAAAATGCCCCCCACTTCTAGCCCACTTTCCCTTCATCTCACCACAACACCTGATTCCAACCGTTTCTGTCCCCACACACCCCAATCCTCTCACACATTCTATTCTTTTTACCCTTCCCAGGGAGATTCATGCTTCCCCCGCTAGAGCCCTCCTCTTTACCTAGCCTCCCTGGGTCTGTGGATTGTAGTTTGATTATCATATACTTAAAGGCTCATATCCATTTACAAGTGAATGTATACCATATTTTTTCCTGAGTCTGAGTTACCTTACTCAGGGTGAGTTTTTTTAGTTGCATCCATTTGCCTGCAAATTTCATGATGTCACCTTTATAACTGGCTAGTAATACTCCATTGTGTACATGTACCATGATTTCTTTATTCATTCTTCAGTTGAGGTACACCTAGGTTGGGTTTCTAGTTTCTGGGAATTATTAATAATTCATAACTATGAATATAGTTGAGAAAGTGTTCTTGTGGTAGGATGGTGTGTCTTTTGAGTATATACCCAAGAGTGATATAGCTGGATCTTGAGGTAGACCAATTCCGAACTTTCTGAGGAACCACCATATTAATTTACACAGTGCTTGTACAGGTTTGCATTCCCACCAGCATTAGAAGAGTGTTTCTCTTGCTCCACATTCTTGCCGGTGTGAGCCATCACTTGTGTTAGTGATTTTAGTCATTCTGCCAAGTGAAAGATGGAATCTCAAAGTAGTCTTAATTTGCATTTTCCTGATGGTTAAGGATGTTGAACAGTCCTTTAAATGTTTCTCAGCCATTTGGGATTTCTCTAATGAGAATTCTCTGCATAGACCTATAGCCCATTTTAAATTGGATTATTTGATTTTGTGATATCTGGTTTATTGAATCATTTATATATTTTGAATATTAATTCTTTATTGGATGAGGAATTGCTAAAAATATTTTCCCATTTTGTAGATTGTCACATTGTCCCAGTTGACAGTGTCCTTTGCCTTACAGAGCTTTTCAGTTTCATCAGGTCCCATTTATTAATTGTTGATCTTACTGCCTGCACTATTGATGTTCTGTTCACAAAGTCTTCTCCTATGCCAGTGACTTCAAGGCTATTCCCTACTTTGTCTGCTATAATGTTTGGTGTATATGGATTTATGTTGAGGTCTTGATTCATTTGGAGTTAAGTTTTGTAGTTTGCTAAATAAGCTTCTATTTGCATTCTTATATATCCAGACATCCATTTAACCAGCACCATTTACTGAAGATCCAGTGTGCATTTCTGGATTCTCTATCAAAATTCAGGTGTCTATAGCTATGTGGATTTATGTCTGGGTCTTCAATTCACTGTGCCTATTTTTATGCCAATATCATATTCTTTTTAGTACTATATCTCTACAGTACAACTTGAAATCAGGGATGGAGATACCTCCTCCAGTGTTAACAGAGGCTTCTGTCCCAGTTAGTCCTTCAGTCATTCAGTCTCAAAGGAACACAGAGAGATATACATTAATTATAAACTGGTTGGCCCAATAGCTCAGGCTTTTCTTATTAAACCATTCTTACCATCTTTTATTAGCCCATTAATCTTGTCTGTTTATGGCTTGGTACCTTGTTTGGAGAGGCCGTCACATCTTGCTTCCTCTGTGTCTGGGTGAGGGCTGCAGACTAAAACTTTCCTCTTCCCATAATTCTCCTTGCCACGCATCTACTTCCTGCATGGTCACCATCGCCCCACCTATACTTCCTTTAACGTAATACAAGTGGCAGGATAAAAGACCATTGTCCCATAGCACCTCCAGCTCTTCCTTTATTGTTCAGTATTGTATTTGCTAGCCTGAACTTTGTTTTTCCGAATGAAGTTGAGAATTGACCCTTCAAGATCTATAAAGAATTATGTTGGAATTTTGATGGGCAGCGCATCTATAGATTGCTTTTGGTAGCATGACCACTTTTACTATGCTAATCCTACTAAGCCATGAACACAGGAGAGTCTTTCCATCTTCTGATAACTTCTACAATTTCTTTCTTCAAAGACTTGAAGTTTTTAATCATACAAGTCTTTCACTTGTTTGGTTAGAGTTACCTCAAGATATTTTATATTATTTGAGGCTATTATGAAAGGTGTTCTTTTCTTGATTTCTTTCTAAGTTCTTTTGTCAATTTTATATATGAGGGCTACTAATTTTTTTTTAGTTACTCTTGTATTCAACCACTTTGAAAGTGTTTATCAGCTGTAGGAGTTCCCTGGTTGAATTTTTAGAATAACTTTGGTATATTATCATGCTACCAGCAAACAATGGTACTTCCTTTCCTATTTCTATGCCCTTGATCTCTTTCAAGTTGTCTTATTGCCCAAACTAAGACTTCGAGGTACAATATTGACTAGGTATGGAGATAGTATACAACCTTGTCTTGTTCCTGATTTTAGTGGAATTGTTTTGAGTTTTTCTGCATTTGATGTTGGCTATGAACTTGCTGTAAATTGCCTTTATTATGTTTGGGTGTGTCCTTTGTATTCCTAATCACTCCAGGACTTTTATCATGAAGGGATGTTGGATTTTGTCAAAGACCTTTTCCTCATCTAATGAAATGATTTTTTTTTAATTCTTTCAGTTTGTTTAAATGGTGGGATAGATTTACTGATTTTCATATATTGAACAATCCCTGTATCTCTAGGATGAAACCTACTTGAACATGATGGATGATCTTTTTGATATGTTCTTAGATTTGGTTTGCAATTAATTTTTGAATATTTTTGCATCTTTGTTAATAAGGAAAATTGGTCTGTAATTTTCCTTATTTGTTAAATCTTTACGTGGTTTGGGTATTTGGGTAACTGTAGACTTATAAAACAAATTGGGTAATGTTTCTTCTGTTTCTATTTTGTGGAATAATTTGAGGAATATTGGTATTAACTCTTTGACAGTCTGGTAGAATTCTATGAAAAACCTGTCTTGCTTTGTGCTTTTTGTGTTGTTGTTGGAAGAGGATTTTTAAAGACTGCTTCCATTTCCATAGAGGTTGTAGGTTTATTTAAATTGCTCATCTGATCATGATTTAACTTTGGTAAATGATACCTCTTAAAAAAATTTCCATTTCTTTTACATTTTTCCAACTTGGTGGAGTACAGGCTTTAAAAAATTATCCTTTTGATTCTCTGGATTTTCTCAGTGTCTGTTATTATATCCCCCTTTCATTTCTGATTTTGTTATTTTGGATATTTTCTTTGTGCCTTTTATTTAGTTTGGATAAAGGTGTTCATTTTCTCAAAGATCCAACTCATTGTTTCATTGACTATTTGTATTGTTCTTTATTTATGTTTTATTGATTTTAGCACTGAGTTTGATTAATTCCTCTTTTTGGGTGTGCTCATTTTTTTTTTATCCTAGAGCTTTCAGATGTGCTATTAAGTGGCTAGTATGAGAGCTCTCCACTTTTTTATGTAATCTCCAATTTTTTATGTAGGCACTTAGTGTTATGAACTTTTCTCTTAGCATTGCTTTAATTGTGTCCACTAAGTTTGGGTATGCTGTATATTCATTTAATTAAATTCTAGAAAGTATGATTTCTTTATTTCTATCTTGACTTCTTTTTTATTCAGTAGAAAGTTGTTTAGTTTCAATAAGTTTGTAGGCTTTCTGTTGTTGAAATCCAGCTTTAATACATGATGGTCTTATAGGTTACAGGGGTTATTTAAAATTTCTTGTATCTGTTGAGGCTTGTGTTGTGACCGAGTGTGTGCTCTATTTTGGGAAAACTTAGTTCCCTGAGCTGTTAAGAAGACATATTCTTTTGTGTTTGGGAGAAATGTTCTGTAAACTTCTGTTAGTTCCATTGGTTTATAATGTCTATTAGCTCTAGTATTTCTATGTTTAGAAACATTTTTTCTTCTGCATGTTTTGTGTTTTTATTATTATGTGGTAAACAACCTTCTTTTATGATCTATTTGTTGGTCTGTATGCTTTGTGTACCTTTATAGGCCTTTCCATTTTTAGGTTAGGAAAAGTTTCTTCTATGATTTTGTTGAAAATATTTTCTGTTACTTTGACCTGGGATTCATTTCCTTCTTCCATTCCTATTATTTTTAGGTTTGGTGTCCCAGATTTCCTGGATGTTTTATGTCAGGATTTTTTTTTTTTTTAGATTTAACACTATATTTGACTAATATATCCACTTTTTCTATCATTTCTTAAATGACTGGAATTCTTTCTTCCATCTCTTATATTTAGTTGGTGAAGTTTGCCTCTGTAGTTCTTGTTCAAATTCCTAATATTTTCATTTCCAGAATTCCCTCAATTTGTGTTTTCTTTGTTGATTCTCTTCTATTTTCAGTCCTTAAACTGTTTTATTCATTTCCTTCAATTGTTTTTTTTTCTTGGTTTTAAGGGATTTATTAATTTCCTGCAATTGTCTATGTTTTGCTGGCTTTCTTTGAGGGACTTATTCATTTTCTACAGTTGCTTGTTTCTCTTTTCCTGGATTTCTTTAAGGGATTTATGCATTTCCTCTTTAAAGACCTCTGTTATCTTCATATAGTTGGCTTTAGGATCTGATAGCTATTTTGTTTTTATTATTGTTTGAATTGTCTCACTGCTGTGGAGAGACTGGCTATGAGCTACTAGAATCATTCTTTTGAGGGACTTGTATTCTGTCCTGTTGGTATGGGAAATCACACAATCTACATGAATTTTGAAATGGGTCTTATAGCATTTGCTGATGGGATTGATTGATTGATTTAAATTTATTTATTTCTTTATTAATTAATTAAAGATTTCTGTCTCTTCCCCACCACCGCCTCCCCTTTCGCTCCCTCTCCCCCAATCCAGTCCCCCTCCCTCGTCCGCCCTATTTATTTTTTTTTAACATGTGTATGGATGTATTTTTAAAGTGTGATGGTCAAAGAACAGCCAGTGGGAGTCAGTTCTCTCCTTCCATCATGTGTTTCTCAAGGTTTGAACTGAAGTTGTTGAGACTAGCATCAAACACCAGTATCCATTGACCTGGCTGGCACTATTTTCACATGATCAAAGAAAGAAGTACTGGTCAAGGATGACCTCTTAATACATGTGTTTAGTAGAAATTATCTGCTAACGGATGTTCATCTTTGTTTCAGTGTTTCACATTAATCCTTTGGGTTAAATGTGAAAAAATTGTAATTCAATAATGTTATTCTTGGTACATCTGTTTTTCAATAATACTGACAATGGAAACAGGGAAGGATGTAGAACTGAAGTGATACACAAGTGACTCAGCTTTATGTAGCTCATCCCAACCATTCCATATAGCAATCTCCAAGGCAGATGCAGCTTCACTCTGCACATGAAGAAAAGCACATCCCTAGCAAGGAAGTTAGGGAACTTGAATAGCGAAGCAACTGGTAAGTAGTGGAGCAAGATTTAAACTCAGGTCTCTTGGCTATGAAGCTTATCTTCATTCTTCCATATATGGTTTCTTTTCTTTGTAAAAATAATTCTTTGTTATTGTCAGCATATTTCTTTGGTTAGTAACAGTGAGGCAATACTGTTATTCTTCTGCTCTCCTTCTTTAATTGCATTACCTCCTTGTTGGACTCAATACATTCTTGCTAATTATTATTGCATGCTAAGTCTGAGACAGACCTAATCGGTGCTAATGGACATTTTGATGTAACTGCAGATGCTCTTTGTATCTTCAAGGAATTTATTGGTATTGAAAGGACTGGGTTTTTTAGAGGTATACAAAAGGAATAACATCCTAACAACATAGTATATAAAACTTCTTAAAGTAGAAGAAAGGTGTAAACCCCACCCAGCGGGTCCTGACAGAAAGGTTATGTTAAAGTGAACCCCTTGTATGGTATTTAGCATGCAGCGGTAGTCAAGAAGTTTCCTGAGATGATAAAGAGAGATGGGGGTGGGGAGGTGGGCGTATAGTTGCGGAAGCTGCATGGTTTTGACTGGATAGAATACAGTGGAGTCTAGGTCAAGGAAGTGTTATCACACAGTGATATCAAAGAAAAGGTGTGTGATATCAAAAGAAAGCTAAGCAAGAACCTGTTGTAAATGATCTTCATGCTCTTTATGGCTGTGAACTTTATTCTCAAGACATTAGGAAGACCCTACTAAAAACAGTTTTCTAGAGGAACAATCGATGTATCATAAAATCCACAGAAGTACACAATTCCTAATATTCAGAGCTGTGGCACCATTACCACAACACTTTAGGAAACTTCCATCACCCTCCAAAGCTATTCTGTGTGCCATGGCTCCCCATTTCTTACTGTAGGTCTTAAACATTAGTTTTTGCTTTACAGTTAAGAAACCTAGGGTTAACACCAATAGAAGATCCAGAAGAAACAAGCCCAGTGGCTAGGATCTGTCACATTCCTTTCTTCCCACTTTCTTTCCATCAAGGTTGTGCTCCTTTGATTGAAAATGTCCCACAGACTTGACTATAAGCCACCTGATGAAGGCATTTTCTAACTGAGGTTCCTTCTTCCTAGATGACTCTAACTTGTGTCAAGTTGACAAAAAACCAGCGTGTTCACTTCTGGCTCTGCCACTCTCACACAAAGAAGGTACTTCCTTGGTGTGTTGACACAGCCAAATGGAAGATTGGAAGATGCCAGGCCCCCAGAAGCAGAGAATGATACTTCTGATGGTTGGGCTCTGGCTTGGTCTTTCCTCTGGCTACCTGCAGAGGAAGATGCACCCACTCAAATCATCTTCCTTCTCTGTATAGGTGGTCATCTGATCCTTTCCAAGTTTCAGGCTAGTCTAACTTCCTCTCACTTTGAGAGTCTTCTTGTGACTGCTTCTTGTGTGGCTTCCATTGTTCTTAAGAGGGATGAAAGCAAAGAAGAGTCTATGTGACTTGAAACTAAGCAATCCTAATTTTTTTTCCCATACTATCCTAGAACTGAGCCCTCAGGGCTGCAGTTGAACTTGACTTCTGTAACAATGAGAGCCAGCTTGTTGGGGTTTCTGTCCCACCCAGTACCCCACAGCCAGCAAGCCTCAAAGAAAATCACACAGAGATTTCCGTAAGTTATAAAACTGATTGGTCCATTATCTCAGTCTTCTTATTAGCTCTTGTAGCTTATATTAACCCATTATTCTTATCTATGTTAGCCACATGACTCAGTACCTTTCAGCTGGGCAGGTTACATCTTGCTTCTCTGTGGTCTGGGCTGGAATGGGAGGAATAGGCTTCCTCCTTCCTAGAATTCTTCTGTTCTCATGGCTCCACCTCTGCTTCCTGTCTAGTTGACCCACCTATACTTCCTGCCTGGCCAATCAGCATTTATTTAAAACATGATTGACAGAATACAGACAATTCTTCTGTACCAGACTTCACTCTAAACTTGACATTATTGTAGAAATTCAATGACACCATTTCATGTTGAAAGGGGTCTAAGAGGTAGTTAGGGGTGATGTCCACAATACATATCCATATCTTAAAGTAGGCCATAAGGACCCAGTGACAGGGAATGGCTGTTATTCAGTCATATGCATATAAGAGGATTAGCAATGCAGGGCTTGAGAGTTAGGACTTAGAGATGTTGGTTTTTATGCCGATTTTACCTAGTGGTTTCACTTGAAATTTTTGAATCACTCTGAAGTAAAGCATCTACAGTGTGTTTGTTGGCTACAACTGCCATGAACAGAATGGCACCGACTAGAGACTTACACAACAGCTTCTCACAGAAGCCCAAGGAGCCATCAGGATTAATCTCTTCTGGAGTCTCTTTCCTTGGCTTGTGGATATTTGTGCTCTTCTTTCATCATCATCCATCTATGCACTCTGACTTCTGGTGTCTGAAAGGACTATGGTGTCATTGGACTAAAATAATCTGGATATTAGCAGCTTGTTTGAACTTAATCATCTCTTTAAGAATCTTCTTTCTGAATACAGTCACATTCAGAAATACAGAGAGTGGGACTTTGACATAGATATTCAGGGAAGGGGCAGAATACATCCCATAATAAAGAAATACCCTGTACCTTTGGACAAAGGCTGACTTGTTGGACATCACTGTCACCACTGAAGGGATGCTCTGTAAATAGAGAACAGGTGGGGAACATTTCATTGCCTTTTGATTTCCTTCACATGGAGTGATTCAACCCAACTTTACTTTGATCTTGATCATCTTATGTTGTTTGTCTCCTATCCTCTACCAGCCTAGAGAGTCAGAAGTATGTGGTCCAGACTCTGCTCAGGAGTGTGTCCTCTGTGGGCCCAGATTTTCAGCCACAGAGAAGGAAATAAGACTTTAGGTCTTATGCTTATTTTCTAACACAAATAAGTCCACTACCATTTCATTATCTTATCTATGGATGGATTTCTGTTTCTCTTCTTTATGTTTTGGTTTGACTCTGTTATGTAGCTTTATTATTCTATCCAAGTTCAAATGATTTTTGTGACATTCGTATGGGAATGTTAGCAGAGGCATTTTAAAATCTCTGCTGGAGCACGCAGACAAGGGCACAGTGTGTCAAGTTGTTCATACTGATGATAGTAAACACTTATTGGGCTTCCTGGGTGCTTACTGTAAGGCAGGTATTGATCCTTCAGCAGAAGTTGTTTGCAAAGCATCTGAGAAATGGAAGGTATCAAGAATCAACCTTAAACTGATGTAAAGCTGAAGAAGGACAAGCCAGAGGACAAGCTTGTTGCTTTGGAGCTAGTAGCAAGTGCTAAGTGGACCCATAGCCTGGCTTCTTAGGCTATTTGTAGACCCAGTAAGTCTGGCATATGCAAGATGCTGACAGCATTTAGTTTGGAGTACTGAGAGAGCGGTTTATTACGTGGGAAACGAGTGATGTGTCTGATTGCCCATAGTGGGCAGTGGGGAGGGACAGTGTCACTTACTCATTGAATTAGTTGAATTGGTCACTGGTGAAATATTTCCTTTGGGCCCACTATGTGTCAGGTAAGAATCAGCGAACTAAATGAAGCTTGAAAACTGGGCAGATGATGTTTAGTATAGGAACAAATACCACTGCAAGTGTGCATGACTCTTAGATGCACGGGTGTGCATGGGAAAAAACCTGGATCACAATGACATGATGTTGCCACTGCTTCTTTCTTCAGGGACCTATGTGATCACATAGATTCTTACAGAAACTTCTCTTTAATTGGCTCACTCTTTCCATGGACGAGTACTCTGTCATCTAGGGTAAAACTCTACAGCTATGTGGGTGTGTAGTGCAGGGTTCAGGGCAGGAAGTAGGTAGGAGCTGTATGTCCAGCTGACACTGCAGCTGGAAATTAAGATGGGCAGGACATAATTATCAAAAATGGCAGCTGCCAGGCTCTCAGAATGCATGCTTTGTGCCTACTGCCAGACTGAGGTTTATGATGAAAAGTTGTAGAGACTACTGTTTTATGGCTCCATTCCAAAAATGGGAAATTTGCAATGACTCACTAGAAAATGGGGTCACTTATGGTGTTGCTTTAAATCACTGAAACTGTCTACACAGTTGTGTGAAGCCACAGTGGCACATTACTCTGAATGTTCCATTGAAGACACCTAAGCTCCAAAGGGTAAAACTGTGCACCAAAACAAAACCCATATAAAAAAAGAAATCTACAGAAAAGGGAAAACACTGAAGCAAACAGGAATTTGGAAGATTAAAAACACATAACCATCTCCTTCTGCATGATGTTTCCAGTCCCTTAAACTTGTCAAGTACAAATAAATGTCCAGATAATTCCTCTTCAACTTAGCAATTACATGCTTTTTCATGTCCAAGTACTGATTAGTAATTATACTTGGAATTGCTAGGGAAAAAAACAAGACCCGCTCAAGTGGCTTTGGTCAGCCCCAACTGAACGTGGTGAAACATAATGGTTTACGAAACGGCTCTGGTGGTATTCTCATAATGGCTGTTTGCGAATCTTAGAAGTTGGTGATAAACAGTTTCAGGAACACTGAGAAAAACTGAGCTATTGTACTTTAAGGGGCTTCTCTAAAGAGTCTTGTAGAGAATCCATATTCTTTTATTCTTCTAGGAGTAATTCAGACAGACGTTTCTCAGAAAGAGAATCTGGGTGGTAGTTGGTGCTTCTTGGAGGATTCCAGTTAGACCAATCTGAGTAGTTAGAGGTGGAGTGTTTGGAGCGAGGTGGAACACATTTCAAATTTGACAGCTACATAATGACTCAGAATAGTTACTCATCTGCACATGATCATAAACTGCCTTTGTCATTTAGGTTACCATTGTTAGTGAGTGCTGTATAAAGCATTGGCAAAAGGTCACATTGCTGGTCGGGTCTCTCATTTACCAGCATGTCATTTGGGAATTTGAATTTCAGACACATGGAGGCAGATTAAGATTTAGATGATTCAAAGGACTCTGTAAGGTCTTCTCATAAGCACAGGGGCAGGGTACAGTGATGGCCAAGACTGGGGATGGGGCACCCAGAGGCTCTGTCCCATGGGAAATAGTGTCATGCTCACTCCTGTAGGTAGAAGCAGTGTTAGGTGTTGACTCTATGGGAAACCAGGGAGGGTGGAAACTGTAAACAGGTATCTCTGACAGGAGCTAGAGTCAGAGTTGGACAGTCACTCTCATAAAACAAACCCCAGAGGAAGAACAAAGTATTGAATTCTATGTCCCTGTTTTGTGTCTCAGACCTCTGGCTGATGGTGCTTCCCACTGGCCTTGTTCAGTCTGAAGCCTTCCAATGGAGGGGCCTTGGGAATCTATCATTAGGAAAAAATCTTAGCTCACACAGTAGAGGAGAGAAGACCCCCAAGATAAGACAGAATGGAATGAAGGCAGAAGGAATCACCAGTGTGAGTTGAAAAAACAACCCTGAGTTATTGACTTTTGGCCAAGTGCACACACTGAGTCAGTGCTGCATTCAAAGTTCTCAAACTGCCCTCAAGGACTTTCCCCCTATTTTATTGATGAGGAACCTGAGCTCAGAATGATTCTCTAATTCACTCAGGATTGCACGGCCATGAAACATCAGAGCTGGTTTTCGACACTAACATTATTGTCCCTAGCCTGGGAGTCTGCACCTTATTTGTTATAACTATTGTAAACTTTTGTTCTTTTCTTTCAAAAAAAAGGTTACAGGCCTACTTCAGATCACTGAGAGGAGGACCCTGTGGAAATGACAACACTCTACTAGCCACTCATTCTTTCCCCAGGGGCCCACAGCCTTACTCCCCTATCTGAGTGATTCTTCTAACTCCTGGCAGAGGGATGATGATATCTCTGAATACTTATCTTTGTCTTTGAATTCATTATCTTTGATTATTCTTTCTGTGTGTGGTCAAAATTAGTATTTTTTTTTTGGTCAAGTGTGGGTGATGATCAGGTCCTCAGGGCTCCTCTGAGCCCAGGAAGATCTAGGACCAGACCATCTAGCAGCATGCCTTGTTGTCCTTAGGACCTGGTTGATCTTTATGCAAGCATAAAAATCCCGTTCCTTCTAGTCCCTTGAAATTTAAATCAGAAAAGGGGAAGTGGAAGTTTATCTACCCTCCCTTTCTGGGCCTCTCGAGGATCCACTTTCTCAAAATGAAGACCATTATACTCCTTTACTGAGAGACATGAAGAAGGTCCAAATCAATTTGGAAAGATTCCATAATATCTAAATTAGAAGACTTCAAATCTTAAGATTAGCATTATTTCATCAATCAGTGAATAGGCAGTATATTTTTAAATGTTTGTTTACTGTTGCTATGGTAAACACCATGATCAAAAGCAACTTGGGGAGAAAGTTTGCTTCATCTCATAGCTTAAAATGTATCATGGAGGGAGATCAGGGTAGGATCTCAAACAGGAACCTAGAGGAAAAACTGATGAAGAGACCATGAGGGAACGATGCCTACTGGCTTGCTCTGTCTGGCTTTTTCAGCTTTCTTCCTTGTACATCCCTGGATTACATGCCCAGGGATGCCACCACTCAACATGGCTGGACCCTCCAATACCAATCATTAATCAGGAAATGCACCGAACATTCACCTACAGGCCGATCTGATGGAGGCAGTTTTCTAATTGAGGCTTCTCCTTCCCAGATGTCTCTATCTTGTGTCAAGTGGACAAAATACTAGCCAGCACATTTTACCCCTTGCTAACTTGACACATAAACAAATCATTACCAAACCGTAACTTTTCTTTCTGGCTTATGACCAAGATCTCATGTTAATACTAACATCACAATATAAAACACAACCCAACTTTCAAAAGTCCCACATTCTTTAAAAATTTCAACACTTGTAAATCTAAATCCTCTTTAAAATCCAGTTTGTTAACTATGAGTTCTTGTAAAACAAAATTTAAAAATGTTAAAAAAAAACTTTATTTCAAGAAAAAGATCAGGGCAAAATCATGATCAAATAAAACCAGTTCCAACAGCTTAAGTTGTTCAGTATCCAATGCCTGAGACTCATGATTTTCCTGCCTCCAAATGGACTTGAAAGCTCCCCGTTTTTGGCTCTGTTCTCTACAAGAATATATGGTTTCTCTCATGGACCCAAGCCTGATCGTTCCATGTCTGCCGCTGTCCTTGGTGGTTGTTCCATGATCCTGGCATCTCAAATATGCTGGAGTCTTTCCTGAAATAGGCTGTAAGTTCCCCAATTGCCTGTCCTGAATTTTCTTAAGGGACTCAGACCCTGCCTCAGAGTGCCAAGCCTCAGCCTTAACACCATGGCCCCTTCAAATTCCGGGGACTCCATTAGAACTGAAGTTGCACGTTCATCAGGGTCTTTCCTGTCCTTTCATGGTGCCAAGCCACAGCTTCTCTCTATGACCCTCAGGTCCTACAGGTCTCATGCCACACAAACTAGAAACATATATGGGAGACGCTAATACATTATCAAGTTCAGTTGCCATTACGAGGGATAGCTTTGGCTACGTCTGAGCCCCAGCTTCTATTCACTGATCCTGAGAAAGCACATCCCAAAAGATTCAACTCAACAATGCTGGTCTCTTCTTAATATAACTGATCTGTCAGCCCAGCTGACCAGTATCAGTTGTAGCAGCAAAGCAAAGGCTTCACCTTAGTGATTCTGATCCCTTGTTAAACCCAGCTTAATCTTCAGCCCCAGCTGTTCAGAAACCACATTAAATCAAATATCACAGTAATGGCCCTTATAGACTCTTTAATTTCATCTGAAATTTTACAAGCCAGACCTTCTTCATCTGTTTCTTTCAGCATCTTATTATTATTCCTGTCTTCCAAACTCCCATATCTTATTTATCTCTGAGGAGTCAATGGCTTTCCCTCCCCTAAAGTCCTTCTGCAATGTTTTCGAGAACAACGGGGGAACATTTATCCCAGTCCGGTCTCCGGTACCAATTTAGGTCCTTGTTTGCTTCCTATTGCTGCAATAAACATCATGACTAAAAGCAAGTTGGGCAGTAAAGGGTTCATTTTAGCTTATAGCTTATGGTTTATAGCTTATAGTTAACCATGAAATCGAGTCAGGACAAGTACTCAATGTGGAACTGAGAGGCAGAAGTGAAGCAGAGATCATGGAGGAAGAATGCTTACTGGCTTACTCTCCATGTTTTTTTTTTTTTTAAATCTGCTTTATTGTATAAACCTAGTTAACTAAGTTTTAACCAATCTACAGGGCATAAAGCCAGAGAAGTTAGGTATAGAATAAGGGACAAGGGGCAGATAGAACTCCCTGGGAAAAAGAAATGTAGTAGACAGTTATGGATTGATGTTTAGGGGACCTGGAACAGGAAGCTCAAGTGGAGGGAGAAGAAGGGAAGGGTGAATACAGGTATCAGCAGTTAAGATTAAGGGCCATTAAGTAGGAGTATGAAAATATAACACAGTAGAAGCTTTCTAAAATATATACATATTTGAAGGAGATAAAAATGTTATTGCCAAATAATGAAAAAACAGATGGGCATCTCTTGTCACCAAATGAAGCTTCCAGGACCATGATTGCGTTCTATCTATGCAAATTATGGTCCAAAGGGTGACATGGGAATCCCCAAACAATCCAAACTGTTGCCAATACTATAGGTCACTCTCCACAAACTGATGGCAAGGCCCCACTGCTGAAGACAACACCCACACACCTCACTGAACCTAGAGAAGTCAAGGTGGGTCCTTACATAGAACCCTCACCCATACAATCTATTAGCTTTGAACTCCTCATGGGAGAAAGGTAAAGCTCAGCTGTGAACCCTTTGCTCTCCAATGCTGTCCTTGCATGCAATACAGCCTAATGCAGTGGTGGCACGAAGCTCGTGGGAAAAACCAATAGCTGACTTGACTGAAGGCTCACTGCAGGAGATAAACCTATACTTGACACTGCTTAGTTGACCAAGAGCCAGAGACTAGACAACCTATGGCCCTAGAGTAAAATTCAATACTCTTGTTCTTAAAAAAGAAAAAAAAAATGCAATAAAATGACTCCTAATGACATTCTGCTATTGTCATAGATCAGTACCCTGCTTTAGTCATCATCAGGAAAGCTTCCTCCTGCAGCAGATGGGAACAGATACAGAGACTCACAGGTAGACATTATACAGAGCACAAGAGATCTTAGAATTCTCAGTCAAAAATGGAGATGTCTACATCAAATCTCTCCCCTCAGAGCTCAGGGAGGTAAAAGGAGTGTGAGAGCCAGAGGTGATAGAGGACACCAAGAAAACAAGGCCTCTGTATCAACATGATGGACAGATGTATGAACTCACAGACACCGAGGCAGCATGCACAGGGCCTGCACTGGGTACCACAGATAGGGTCCTAGAATTGATTATTTCCAGTCTTCTACTCCTCCTGAGTGAGTCTGCTCCTTTTTTTTCTAGAGCTTTCAGGTGTGCTGTTAAGTCTCTAATGTGTGCCTTCTCTGTTTTCTTTATGTAGGCACTTAGTGCTATGAAATTTCCTCTTAGTACTGCTTTCATAGTTTCCCATAGGTTTGGGTATGTTGTGTCTTCATTTTCACTGAATTCAAGGAAGACTTTAATTTCTTTCTTTATTTCTTGCTTGACCCAGGGGTGGTTCAGTAGTTGACTGTTCAGTTTCCATAAGTTTGTAGGCTTTCTGGGGGTGGATTTGTTGTTAAATTCTAACTTTACTCCATGTTGATCCGATAAGACACAGGTGGTTACTCCAAATTTTTTTTTTTTTTTTTGTATCTGTGGATGTTTGCTTTGTTACCAACTGTGTGGTCAATTTTTGAGAGGGTTCCATGCAATGCTGAGAAGAAGGTATATTCTTCCTTTTTGGGTGGAATGTTCTGTAGATGTCTGTTAAGTCCATTTGGTTCATGACATCTGTTAGTTCTCTTATTTCTCTGTCTGGTTGACCTGTCCATTGGTGAGAGAGGAGTGTTGAAATCTCCTACTATTAGTGTGTGGGGTCTGATGTGTGATTTGAGTTCTAATAATGTTTCTTTTACATATGTGGGTGCCTTTATCTTAGGGGCATAGGTATTCAGGATTGAGACTTCATCTTGATGAATTGTTCCTGTTATGAATATAAAGTGTCCTTCTCCATATCTTCTGATGGATTTTAGTTTGAAATCAATTTTGTTAGATATTAGGATAGCCACACCTACTTGTTTCTTAGGTCCATTTGATTGGAAGACCTTTTCTCAACCCTTTACTCTAAGGTAGAGGCCCTAGAACTGAAAGAAGGTAAAACATGTCTCCATTCCTAAGCCAGAAGCTGTCTTCAATAGACAACCAGTTGTACGAGAAAATTTAGCTTCCTCCAAAGGATTCTCACTGGGGAAACAAACTGCTGCTAAGGGTGGGTTCTTGCTCAGCAGTTGATGTTCAACAGAAAATGAACTCAGTTTCAACTATGGAGGTTCCTTATCTCACAATTTCATGTCAGGTCCTTTCTTTTTTTATGTAGTAAAAAGATCTTATTAGTTTTCTATATTCTTTTTTTCTTCTTTCTCTATTTTTTAATGTATGTGTCCTTTGCTTATATATTATGATTCCCAGTTTAGTTATTTTTATGAGTTCTGCATAGCAAACAAGTGGGTCCCTGTTTATTTTTGTCTTCCCTTGGACTCTTTTCTTTCTGTTTGCTTGTTTTTTTTTCTAATTCAAACACATTTCATAGACACTATGAAAGCAGTGCTAAGAGGAAAGTTCATAGCACTTTATCTTATTATTTTTATACACACACACAAATATATGTGTAGTGATTATTATCTCTTGGGAGCTTGTTTGTTTTCTAATGAGAGACAGGGTGTGGACCTGTATTGGAGGGGAAGTAAAAATGAGCTGTGAGCAGTAGGAAAAGAAATACTATAATCAGGATATATCATTTGAAGGAAAAAAATCCATTTTCAACTAAAGGAAAGAAATTAAATCTGCAAGTATATAAACAAAAACAATGCCATGTATTAATATTAATAGCTCACAGTCATGACAAGTTAAATCAAGTCTTACTGCTTGAACCTAACTGTATTCTGCCATGACATTATGAGACATCAAATTTAAATTCTCATTTCCAAAGGCCTAATGTATTAGAACACCAAAATCCAATTACCCTACCTACTTTAACTATATGAAATGGCATCATTGTAATATTATAATGTACAAAATTAAATGTATTTAATCCTGAAAAAAGGCACAAACCTAAGACCACCTGCTTAGCGGTGGAACCCATTGCCCACATGGGATGGGTCCTAATACATCAATCGTTAATCAAGAAAATGTCCTGACAGACTAGTCTGTAAGTCAACAGTATGCAGGCCTGGGTTGAGGTTCCTTCTACCCAGATGAGCCTAGCTTCAGTCACATTGACTAAGACATAGACAAAAAATCGGATATTTTCTAGCAGTATAGCCTACTAACACACATGACATTGGTTTCCAAATATCTCTATAATACACTTCATGCCTTTTAGAAAACAAGTTTTATTGTGGGGTTGAATAAGACAATATCTATAGAATGCTTAATAAGATCCCTGGCATTTTACAATTGATCAACAACTCCTGACAGTTACTGGTTTTTTCCTACTCTCTGTCTATGCCAAAGGTTAGTAATAGCTATTTTTTGTAGTAGCACTTTTTTCTTTGTTTTCTATTTTTTTCTAAAACATTGTTTATCAATTAAAAAATTAGCAAATTTTTTTTTTTTTTTGGTTTTTCGAGACAGGGTTTCTCTGTGGCTTTGGAGCCTGTCCTGGAACTAGCTCTGTAGACCAGGCTGGTCTCGAACTCACAGAGATCCACCTGCCTCTGCCTTTCGAGTGCTGGGATTAAAGGCGTGTGCCACCATCGCCCGGCTTAAAAATTAGCAAATATTTCTTTAAGGAAAAGGGAGAACTCAAAGGTACCAGAGCAGTTTTCAAAGATATAAGAGAATTGACAGGCCATGGGCTCTGGTCCCAAGACAGGCAGAGCTGTGTTTTCAGGGCCTGTTGGTATGTTGGTGCCCTGCTAGTGGCCTGTTGCTTACCATTTATGTTGATATCCCCTCTAGCCTGCCCAGACATTTTTGTGTGGGACTCTATTGCAGAAATGTAGTCTTAGATTGTGACCCCTGGATGTGTGGGAGTGAAGTCATGTGACTCAGACCAATCCAAGGGGACCCAGTGGTGTCTATATCCCCATTAGTGCCCATATCAGAGTCATTTGCCCTGATGGGGTTTCTTGGAATTGCTGTGGTTTCCTCTCCCTTCTGCAGAAGTCTTCCTTGGTGTTTTTCGCCAGAGAAGTCAGACAACTCCGTTTCAGTTCCAATTCTGTGTCTCCTCTGCTCCAGGCCCTGAGAGTTGCAATAAGCACAGAGGTAAGTCACTTATCTGTGGGTGGAGATGAGCCCAATCTCTCCATCTCTAGTGGTCTTTAGGCTCTGTTTTGACAGACTGGTATGGGTTGAAATGGAAATCTTTGGGTTCTAGCTGCTACAAGCAGCCCCTATGAACTCACTTCTCAGAACAGTCTCTCTGGGGTTGTCACGTAGCAGACTGGGTGAGCTTGCTTTGAAAGGTGTTTGCACTTAGGTGCTTTGAAGGTGTAGATTTTAGAAGTAGTAGTAACACTTTAACATGTTATCCAGGCTCTACTGGCTTGATTCCAGGAGGAGCCCTCAGAAGTCAATAAGAACAAACTCTCTCTCTCTCTCTCTCTCTCTCTCTCTCTCTCTCTCTCTCTCTCTCTCTCTCTCTCTCTCTCGTTTTATTTTATTAGAAAGATGTTGAAAGTGGTCTTGGATATTGAGTGTCTAAAGTCTGGTACTGCAGATGAAGCTGTGGGCATTTTTATTTTTTATTTATTTTACATCTACTCTAGATTTCAAGAGCTGTAAACTGTTCTCTGAGGTTTAAAATGTGAGCTCTCTGGTTTGAAGAACATGTTAGAGAGCTGAGGCGGGGCTTGTTTTTGTAAATAACCCCTTCTGTTCACATTAGCTGCTTTTCAGTGAAGACGTAGATAAAGAAAATGCTTCTGGGGCTGTGTTATTGGTAATACTCTTGAATGGGTTTGAGAAAAATGGTAAGAATTTTTATATTGAGTCACATGTACATATACATTATAAAATCCTTTTGTCCAGACATATGTTGCTTGCTTGTCCAACTGTTTGGATGTAGTGGAATCATAGGAGGTGGAATTAGTAGAAGGAAGTTAGTCACTGGTGATATATCCTTAGGAAAGACATCAGGATCCTCACCCTCTCACTCCATGCTGTCAAAATGACAAAACATGAGGAGAAGTGCTAGCCAAACTCAGCATGGCCCAAGACAGGACCAAGGACAGACAGAATGAGTTAGCTCGTTTCTCACTTCCACTCACCAAATGCCTCATCCATGTGTCATTGCCCCAGCATTCTTATCCATCAGATAGGATGATTGGCTCTTTTTCCCCTCAGAATAATGGAATTGGAAAAAAATAAAGTGTAATATCACATACACAGTGAGATTATAAATTAAAAACACATAATATTCACTGAGATCTAACTCATTTTAAAGTGATATTTTAATATTATGCTTTATGTATTTTAACATATATTTTCAGGGTACTCAATTATGCTTGTATATGTATACTATCTATAATATGTAATTCATAGTAATCGTATGTGTGGGATATAAATAAAAATGATTTGGTTATAGATATAGTTATGAATAATTGGATTCATTTTCTTTCTGTTTTGCCATATGCTGGCAGTGTAAATTGGGCTACATTAATTGTAGATAATTTTTTAATTTAATTAATTCCTTGCTTCTTTAGACAAAGGGAGTGGTGATTTTCAAAGGGAAAGTGGCATTTTACAATTTCTTAAGGTGTCAGACACAAAGTGCCAGTTTGTTGGGCCAAATCAAGGAAGGTGATGATAAAATTGAGCCCACAAATGTAGCTTCTGGAAAATGTGTGAACAGGAGACACTCAAGGAAGCAGGAAGCAGGAACCAGGATCGCATCACTGGCAGGAGTCCCAGAAAGAAAGAAGGGGGGGCATTCTAGTATTTGCAGCATTTTGAGTGATATAGTTGATACAATTTGGGGAAAATTAGGTAGTTGCTGCAGTACTTGAATTTGTTATAAGGATTTCTCAATTGTTCATTAATTTTTATTTTGAAGTAATTACAAACTCCCAACTTCCTTCCTTCATGAACAGTGATAAGAAGTATAAGTTAAATGAAACACCCCCTCAAAGAAAAAGTTAAAAGGTCCAAGAAAGAACAGTTTTAATGACTGTCAGGCACTGTGGTGAGAACTCTGCAGATAAACTCATTATTGAAGGGCACTGCGGTGGGCACTCTGCAGATAAAATCAGTATTGAAGGGCACTGTGGTGGGCACTCTGCAGATAAAATCAGTTATTGAAGGGCACTGTGGTGGGCACTCTGCAGATAAAATCAGTTATTGAAGGGCACTGTGGTGGGCACTCTGCAGATAAACTCAGTATTGAAGGGGACTGTGGTGGGCACTCTGCAGATAAAATCAGTATTGAAGGGCACTGTGGTGGGCACTCTGCAGTTACACTCAGTATTGAAGGACATTGTGGTGGGCACTGTGTAGATACGCTCAGTATTGAAGGGCACTGTGGTGGGCACTCTGCATTTACTTATACTTCGTTTTTCGATTGTGGTGGGCACTGTGTAGATACGCTCAGTATTGAAGGGCACTGTGGTGGGCACTCTGCAGATATGCTCAGTATTGAAGGGCACTGTGGTGGGCACTTTGCAGATACTCTCAATATTGTAAGAGTTACAAGGTAGATAAACCAAAGTTTATTCACAGATTTCAAAAGGCAACTTTGCAAAAGCCTTGATCATAAGAATTCTGTAAACAGTGTGCTCTGAACTGCTTATTTAAGCTGCTTAATTAAAAGCGCTAGTTAGTAGACAGGCCTCTAGGAATATTTTGATTGTACAATGCTAGATGAACCCTGTGAAGCCAGTGTTTATAAAGTCTGAACGATGTCTGAATATGGTGCAGTTTTTGAAGAAGGCACTGTACGAGTTCGTTAGAGGGCCTTCAGGGTAAACTGAGCCCTGAAAATGACTTAGAGGTCATGATTTTCTATTTTACTTGGTTCTAGCATGAGTGCCAGATAACTTGCCCTGTAAATGTTTGGTTAAAAAAACCATTTTGGTTCTGTTTTAACTTTGAAGCATTTTAAAGACAGAAATATTACCATGTATTTAAGGTGTAGAATGGCCCAGAGACTAGAATGCCAGCTGCTTCATAGCATGTCCAGTGTCCCCTGAGTAACACACTGGGGCTTAGTGGCTAGAATAGTGCTTTAAACAATACCCAATAAAATAAAAAATAGTGCATCACGTCCTGGTTGCTTCTGCATGGTTCGGCCCTACCCTCTTCCTCAGCCCTACCCTCTTCCTCAGCCCTACCCTCTTCCTCAGCCCTACTCTCACACTCAGCAACCAAGGCCACATGGGGAGCAAATTGCAGCAAACATACATGTTTGCCAAATGAAAATACAGTAAATAAATAGTCTCACGATATCCAAGAGATAGATGCAGTAATTAAAAATCATCCAACTAAAACAAAGAACAATAGATAGATTATCCTAGAGTTCTCCCAGATCTTCAAAGTAATGAACTGTATCTATTCCGCAAATCTTTCCTAAAATTGAAGGACTTACACTGATATTAGGGTGAAGTGCACATGTTTTAATTTGGTCATTGATTCTAATATCTTTGGAAAACACATGAGTTAAGTTTTAGTTTGAGTTTTTACTTTGTTGTTAAATCTGAATTTTATTCCCATTACTTCTGGAGACATGGACAAGGATGCTAAATAGAAGAATCATCAAAGGAGAAGCTCGGGTCATATACAAGTTGGCATTGTGACTAAGGAAAGCACGGTACTAGTAATAGTTACAGGGAACCCAATGCATCCTCTGGTCGACAAACCTTCACTTCCTCTAACTTGTCTAGCTGGTGAGAGGATCAAATAGCAGCACCTTGTTCCAGAAAGGAACATCCATACCCACTTGAAGAAGTTAATTTTATTGGTAAATCTTTGGCTGAGCATATTTTTGAGCATGCTTTGAAACAGATTCTAAATGTGTAACTGTTTAAACTTAAAAATATTTCTTCTTTTACAACTGAGTCCCGCAATTGAGCGCATCATCACCCTCATCTTGAGTGAACAGAGCGGGAGCACAGGTACAGGCCATTCTAACTAACTCATGTGGGCTCAGGGTTTTTTTTTTTCCCACCTCAATTCTAGTTTCTAAAGGTATGATGAAGGATTTTTTCTTTCTACAAATGGACTTCTTTGCTTGTGTGCCTATGGAAACCTCTATACATAAGTTTTGGTATTGTTTTTCTAAACCAGAATAATCTGTTCCATGGTAGAAACATGAACTCTCAGCAAGAGGAATCAGAGATCCCTTCAGCATCCCTTTGCCACGGGCACTGTTGTGAATTCCTGAGGGCCCGGTGTTTCAATAAACTCAGGGCTGCAAGTCCCAGCACTCTCAGGGAAGTCACGCTGGCTTCAAGGAAGACATTCATATGGTGGAGGGAAGACATTGAACTTCTGATATCAGTGAGGTCATACCAGGCTGGCAAGACACTTGTGACCTACACACATTAAATCACTATGCCACTTCAGTGGTAGGAGTGAGTCATGCAGATCTCCCAATTTCTTTATGTCAAAACGAGACATTTGAATGAGACCCCGTCTTGTCTTGGCAATGCCCTTTAGATGCCCTTCAGTAAGTTTGACATCAGGGTAGAATGGTGCAGTTATGTCTTGGGAGTTGGGCATTATTTAAAGGTGATTAATTAGTATCCTTCATATTATCCTACAGCATTTTGGACACAAGAAAAATGTGTGCTTTTGAACGTTTTCTCTGGGATTTGCCTCCTGAAGGCCAGACTTTCCTATGGAACGGACTGATTCCTGGTGGGTTTTTAGCATTTTGTTTTGGTTAGCAGGTGAACAGCTTACCAGTGAGGGAAAATCACTAGTCCTGTCTCCCTGTTTACTAGAAGTATCTAGTGAAATGGACATCAACAGATATCAGTCTGAGGAACCATAAGTGACAAACCAGTAGACTCAAAGGATCATACACAACATAATCCAAACATTATCCAAAAAGGTGGCCAAGGCAAGCGCCTCACGACTCATCAATTGTAGCTGCTTTCACATCAAGTTTTTTATCTGATTGTGAGAAGTTCCTTAGACGAGGTCCTTCCCACGTGGTCTGCGGAGGGTATAAATCGAAGCTATGAGGCAAAACTAACCTTAAACTTCCTATCAGTCAGCAAAACACACCTTTCCACCCAAGATTGGAGATGAAGTCTCAAATCAGGGTTACAGGTGTCTCTGTCTTTTTACAAATGGGAAGACTGGGGCTTGCTGATGTGAGTAACTCGCCCAAGGTTACGCAGAACTAGCCTCCAGCCTTGTTTGTACTCCTCATGTCTGTTTGCATCGCTCCCATCAAAGAATCAAGACTTGTATGCTAAGCCGAGTGGTGACACACATTTGTTGAAATAGAAGCGGTGGCAGGGCTGCGTCCCCGGCACCCGGCCGCCCTCATGGCTAGCTTATGCCCGAAATAATTACACGGAAACTGTATTCTTTCAAACACTGCTTGGCCCACAAGTTCCAGTTTCTTATTGGCTAGCTCTTACATATTGTTCTAACCCATTTCTAATATTCTATGTAGCCCACGAGCTGGCTTACCAGGGAGGATCTTAACCTGCGTCTGTCTGGAGCGGGAGAAACATGGCGACTCCTCCTAAGCTTCTTTCTCCCAGAATTCTCTTCTGTCTACTCCGCCTACCTAATTTTCTGTCCTATGAGGGCCGAGGCAGTTTCTTTATTATTAACCAATGAAATCAACAGATAAGATACAAGACCCACCTCCATCACACATTTAAGAAAAAAGCAAGTGGATAATTGTTTCTGCAAGCCAGAGGCCCGGTTCTTGATGTTCTTCACAGTACATAAAGCCCAAGTCTGGATCAGAGAATCAACTTATTCATCGAGGAATAAACACACTGAAAGAGCTAAATTAAAAACCACTTCATAAAAAAAAAAATAATGAGCCAGGGCTGAGAGATTTCTCACTGGTTAAGAGCACTGATTACTCTTCCAGAGGACCCAGGTTTAATTCATAGCACCCACAAAGCAGCTAGCAAACACAACTGTCTGTAACTTCAGTTCCAGGGGATCCAACAGCCTCACACAGACATACATGCAGACAAAACACCAATGCAGATGGAATAAAAATAAATTATTAAAAAAAATCCTAAACCTATGAAACTGGATTAGTTAGGGTGAGGTTAGCTACCATAGTGGAAATTTACTTCCTTCTCTCATGGAAAAGTCACTGGGTAGTCCTCTGTGATGGCTATTCTCGATTGTCAAGTTGACAGGACATGGAATCATCTAGGGGACATGGGCTTGCCTGTGAGGGCACTTTTAGAGAGGTTTAACTGACATGAAATGGTCCACGATGAACATGAGCTGCCCCATTCCATAGGCTGGGGTGTGGAATACAATGGAAGAATGGAGCTGAACACCTATCTTCTGCAGTCAGCTTCCTGACTGACAGTTGTAGGTAAAACAGGAGTAGTGGAAACAGAGCCTGGTGTATTCACTCTGCTAGCACTAGTACAATCGTGGGAGCATGATTATTCTCACTGATCTCAATTCTCCCAACTCTAAATCCATGAGTTGCTTAGAGGATTTAAGGAATAATAAAACCACTCAGCCCAGTGGCCAACATGCTGTCAACACTTGTGGCCAGTATTTTATTTTAATGGTCTAAATTGTTTCTGATTCCATAACAGTTGGTGAAAGTGAGACTGTAAGTTGAAGGATGAACACTGTTAAGCCATCTTCCCATGGCAAAGAGGGAGTGGGCTGGGCATCCAGTGACAGAGTGATCTAGGTTGCTCACACAGGGTTAAGGATGAGATGGTTTAGAAGAGGAAGAAGAGACTTAGTTGGAGATAAGGTCAAGTAAGATTAAAGACTTCTGTCATGATGTGGGATTCCCCTCTGTATGCTGTGAATACCATTGGTTAATAAAGAAACTGGCTTGGCCTGATTGGGTAGAACTCAGCTAGGTGGGGAAAACTAAACTGAATGCTGGGAGAAAGGAGGCAGAGTGAAGGAGAAGCCATGGAGCCTCTACCAGAGACAGACAAGTTGAAACCTTACCAGCAGACCACAAGCCTCGTGGTAAAATATAAAATAATGGAGATGGGTTAATTCTAGTTGTAAGAGCTAGCTAGTAATACGCTTAAGTAATTAGCCACACAGTGACTGAACTAATACAGTTTCTGTGTGATTATTTTGGGTCTGAGCAGCCGGGAACAAACAAGTGGCCTCTCCTACTACACTGTCATGGACAAACCTTATGAGAGAATGTGGAGTGAAGGAAGAGCTTGGCAGCCCACAGCTAGCCACAGCAATGATGCTTTATTGGCTCTCTTCAGCTGGGAATACGTTGAGGGAACTGTGGATCTTGGGGCTTGTTCTGAGAGTGTGTTGGTTTAGCAGGTTAAAAGTCTTTAAATGGGAGCTTTGATTTATTTTTAACTTGTAAAAGGATAGTTTGAGTGCTTGGTTAATCAAAATTACCAAAATAAAGCAAGCAAAACACAATTTTTGCTAAAGCATATGAGTTTTATTAAGCGAGATTGCTAAACAAAAACAAACAAACAAACTAACAAAACCAAAAAACGGCCTTTGTGTTTTGTAGAGGCCAAGAAGTCACCTTTGCAGGTATATAAAGCTTTATGACTTCATTGGGCCAGGTCTTTGAACACCCAGGATACTCAAACACTAGTTCACCAAGGAAAACAAAACCAAACAAAGAACCTACCTAGAAAATAAATTACCAGTTGTTTGGGATAACAGATGGATGCTTTGTTTGGAAGCTTCATGTGCTTCATTGTGTAGCTCATTATGGAGAACTGGGTCCTGAAATTGGTAACTTCAAATGCTTCTCTGTTTGATGCCTCAAATCCCAGGCCTGTTGAACAGTTAATCTTCACAGACCTGGCTACACGTGGAGGGTGAGTCATTTTTTAGTGACATTAATAAAAATCTAACCATACTGTAAAATAAATCTTTGTTTTGTTTCTTTGGTGGATGGAGGCACTGTAAATATCAGTGATTAAGAGTGCTTGCTGCTCTTGTACAAGATTCAAATTTGGCTCCTAACACCTACATCAGGCTTCTCACAATCACCTGTAACTCAGGTTTCAGGAATCCAGGACCCTCTGATGGACTTCATACCCACATGTACATACACAGAGACTCACACATACATAATAAAAAGTAATAAAGTAAATGTTTAAAATGCTTGAAAGTTGCCTTCTTTGGACTTGCATTCATATTTTCTAAAGTTCTTACCCAAAGGAAGTTGAAGGATGCCTGCAAAGTTTGTCCTTTGCAGCTTCTTTTCCTGGTTGTCAGTCAACGACAATGCCTGTCCTCACTGGATAAGACGGTTCCTATTATTCAAGACCATACTACATGAAGTTATTAAGAAAGGAAGGTCTACTCAACTTGAAATCCCTAGAAAAGCCAGAATTAACTTTTAGAAATTGAATGTTTGAAGTGACGCTAAGCGCTTTCCCGGTGAGCTGGATTATTAAGAACTCAACAGAAAAGTTGAGGTTGAGGATTAGCAGTGCCATCAGAGGGGAGCAACCAGGACTTCGACCTCCTGGCTGGCTGGATGAGTGCTGAGTTAGCCTTTCAGGTTCTGAGAACTGGGATTGGTTTAAAACCAGGTAGAAGGTTTCCCTTACTGCACACTGCCAGTGACTTATGTGTCATAGTGGTGGATTACAACGGAAAGAGCTGTGAGGGGTAAGGCTTCTCAGAACGATGCATAAGAGCTAGAAAATAGCAAGGCTGCTAGAGAAATTTGGAACTACTGGATGAAAAATTAAATTCAACCTAATCTCTAGCCAAATCAACATAAATCCTCATACTCATTACCCAGTGATGAAGTACTTGCCAAGCATTCAGTCTCTTGGGTTGACTCCCAGCACTCCTGAAAAATAAAATAAATAAACATATTTTAAACGAGAGAAATAAAGACTTCTTTAGACAAATACTGAAACTTTCATATCTGACAGTCCCTTCTTTTAAAGAAAATAAAAAGACATACTTTGGAGACCCAAAGTGACACCAAGGAAGCATTTCCAAGAAGGAATACACGAGCATAAAATAAAATACTTCCCTCACTTTCAGCTAATGGAAAGGTAACTTTAAAGCAATAATAGTGTCCATCAATGTCTCGAGTTATCCTAACAGAGGGTAAGTGAAAAGATTGATGACAATAGTGCAGGGCTGGTGGAGGCTGATGGGAATGCTCTACTTGGCTGTGAGCTACCACAGTCCATACAGTGTGGTATGTTAACTGGAAATGGATACCAAATCAGTTCACTAGATCTATAAGAAGGCTTAAAATGTTGTAAAACACTATATATGAAAAATGAAAAAAATGATTAGAATTATATAAATTGTCTTTTTCCCTGTCTCAAAAAAACCAAAAAATAAAAAGGGGGAACAAAACCAAAAGAATAAAAAGGGGAAGTTTCGTTTGTATGTTTTCCCACAAATCTAAAACCGTTTTAGAACAAGCTTATTTAGTAATGTTGTAAGATTTTCAATTGCTAAATACATGATGATGATTATTAAATCTTTTAAGTGGGTAATTATAGATTCCATATAGGAGAATTATGATATCTAAGATTCACAAAATGAATGTCTTATAGCCTTATGTTGTTAAACATTGAATGTCCGATAGGGTCACATTGATGGGTACAGAATGTCCTGTAGACTCATGTAGATGGACAGAGAACATCCTATAAACTCATATTGATAGACACAGTGAATGTCTTATAGGCTTATGTTGATAGACATTGAATGTCCTATAGGCTCACATTGATAAGCACAGAATGTCCTATAGACTCATGTTGAGTTGCGTTTTGTGCCATAGAAGCTAGGGAAGCTGCACAGTCTGGCCCAGCACAGAATACAGCATTCGGCCTTCACTTACCAAGCATCTTCCTACCACGAGCCTCAGGGGAGTGGTCTGTTGGTGGTGGCTAAGTAGAGTCCTGAGGAAGTAGACTTGGGATGCTCTCCTGGCTGTTTGAAAGTCCTGAATGGTTGGCCATGTCTGTCCTGTGCTCAAGTATGGGAGCACAGAATTATACACATGGGTATAATAACTTTCATGCCAGGGGATTCTTCAACATGGCATTAATGGGAAAGGATTACTAGGGGAAGCAGAATCTCTTGAGAAAAGCTCCCAAAGAATATGCATAGGTCTTGTTAAAGTTTGGAGATGTGTCGTGGCAGATGACTCTCAGTTGTCTACCTGGAGCCAATCCTGCAGCAGTCTTAGACTGAGGCTCAAAAGTTTCTAGACTGTCAAAGGGCACGTTTTTATTTTTGGATGCACTGTAGATAGAGGCAGTAGAGGTGGTGGTGATGCTATGACTGGAAGATACCTCTAGAATAGGGGATTTTCATACAGCTTCTACCTTGGATCCCCAGTCTTAATGAACTTGCAAGCTACAGCCATTTACTCTACACCCCCATGGCCATTTCTCTTTTAGGTCTTATTGAAGCTTTGCTCCTATAATTGCCCATGTGGTAGTTGGTGTAAAACCATCATCTTAATAACTGGAATAAGTTGTGGCCTGCGGAGAAAGCTTCCTTTGCAGGGGAAGACAGATTGCACTAGATGAGATTAAACGAGGGCCATCAGGGCTTTGTGTGTTTTCATGTTGGGGCAGGCCTTCAGGATAGCAGTTGTCCATCAAAATTGATTTTATGCCAGGTGAAACCTTGCTTCCTTATTACTGCATTTCAAAGTGAGCTGCACCGGGAAGAACGAACTCCAGTTTCTACCTCAGACTCGTCTAATATTTTGAATTACTTATCACATGTACTGCTATCATCGCTTGCTATGGGAAGAGGGCAATGCACATCTGTTTAAAGACCCTATGGATCTGTTGCCACTGATAATTGAAATGGCTTGGTCAATATCATCCTAGGCTAATGAATTATCAAGGATCATAAATCAGAAATGCATCACTTGGGCTAAGGAGATGGCTCAAGGAATGTAAGTATAAGCCATGAATTTGATGGCTAAATTTGATCCCCAGGACCCACACAGCAAGAGGAGAGAATTTTTCCCACAAACTTCCCTGTGACCTCCACTCACACTCTGTAGCCTGGGCAGGTGCATGTGAGTGTGCAACGTGCATATACACACAAACACATAAATAAAATGCAATAAGAATGCCTTTTTTAAAAAAATAAATGCACTCATCTTTTGGGGAGACTATGTCTTCTTCAGGGGTAATAGTGACATGAGGAAACAATGTGGTAAATGCTTCCTTAAGGACAAAGGTTGGGAGCTAGCTATACTCAAGGGGAAACTTGGACTAGAGAACTTGGGAGGAGATGAAAATTGACTCAAGCTATTTTTTCTCTTCTTTTCCAGGTGTACTTCCTGATATTTTCTGTAGAATTCTCTTTCAAACTTTGAAAGGAAGTCTATGGACTCTGGGCAACTTTGCCCTCTTTTAGAAAGGAGAGTGGGGTGTTTGCTCCATTTTTTAAAAAATTCTTTCAGATCTATTTATTTCTATTAGTATGAATGCTTTGCCTACATGTATGTATGTGTATCCCATATGTGCCTGGTGACTGAGAAGGTCAGAAGAGGGAGTCTGAGATTCCCTGGAACTGGAGTTGTGAATGTTCATGAGCCACCATGTTGGTACTGCAATCCTTTCTGGGTACTTTGCAAGAGGAAGAAGTGGTTCTAACCCCTGACCCATGTTTGATAACCTTCCCTAGAGGCGAATACAAAAAGAAAATTCCCTACCTCCTCTTAGTAGATCCCAGAAGTAAATAGCTACTCTTCAGGGCTGGTTAAATATTTGTTCCCCTTTTGTATGTATTTTATTATTTTATGGAAAAATCAATGCTCTTTAAGATATGATTTAATATAATTGGTTATGATGAAATTTCAAAACACTTTCCTATAACGTCCTTGAGTTCTTTGGAACTCTGTGTGATTCAGATAGTCTCATGAGATCACAGCTGACCTTTGAGGCAGACATGGATGTGCCTTGCCACTGGGTTAAAGAGCAGTAGAGGGGAAAATTGAAGAACCAGATCCTCAACATTTTCTCCTAACGTTCTTTCCCCAACATGTCCGAAAGACTGAGTTTAAGAACCACCAAGAAGAGAGGAATATGGAGAGAGGCAAACACTTGCTATTTCAACATTAATGAAGGCACAAACATTACACTGTGCTTCCTCCCTGGGTCCATCAGAGAAGACAAGAGCAGATGTAATGGTTCTGTTGTTAGAGACATGACTACAATGAAGCGCGAATGCAGGAGAATCTTTAAGTAGAGGAGAGGCCCTCCTAGACCTGACACAGGTTCAACTAAAAGACATTTTTCACATTCTAGTGTGACTTTTCTATGTTTTAGTCCATCATGATTTTTTCTATCTTTTGCAGAAAGATTAGTTTTTTCAAGGGAGAAAGGCCTTGACCCTGGGGGAGACAGTGATAACAATGAAGTCTTCTCTGATTTCCAGGACCGTGAAGCCTATGGCCTTTCCTGTTGGTTGCATCTCTACTTATCTGTATCTCTACTTATCTGCCGTCATTGTTCTTTAGTGTTCAGAGCATCATCATAGGACATCTTAGAATCTTCATTCTAAAGCCTCAAGGTGGATAGACACGTAGTGCTATAGATGGCTGCTCTCTGTGTGATTGACAGCTTAGGTAGGAGGATGCTTAGAGTTTGAAATTACTGTTTCTAGTTTGAAATATTCTGTGTGCTTATTACCTGACATGTTCATAAATGAGATTTAGCTAGAGTGTATTTTCTCCCTGAGATCAACAATGACTTTGTGTCTAGAGGTGTGAGTTGGAAGAGGTATTCATGGTCTATTTTTCTAGGGAAATAGGGAGAGTAAGGCAAAGAAACCCTGAGAAAGAAGAAGGATCCCATGGGTCTCTGTGGCTAAAGGATGAATATCCAGATGATATGTTCTGGGTAATACTCAGATTCACCTGCTCAGAGGGTGAGTAGGTGCCATACACCTGCCCAAAGTCAACCAAGAGCGAGTGCCCAGTACAAGAGGACTAGGCAGAGGAGGGAGGTGCACACAGTAGCATGTTCCTGTGCAGGCTGCTGGATATGGCTTTGCTGTAGTCTGAGGGAAGACAATGTTACAGTCTCTCTTCATAGTGACTCAGGAGTTAGGCTCCAGACTCCTTGCCCTGGCATTTCTCCAGCTCTGGCTAGTGTTTATGTGCTAGGGACATGAACTTAACTTAGCCCTTGTGTAGCAACTATTTGCCACCTGAGTCTTTTTATTTCAAGATGATAATTGTCTTCTCATTCATTTCCACTCATGAAACACATATTCATGGTGTCCCTGCTGTGTGCCTGGGCCACGTGCATCTTAACTCTAGCTCTCTGTCTGCTCCTTACAATGTATCTCTAATTTACTATGACCTACTAAAAGCCAGACAACCAGTCATCATACTTCTAAGAAAGCATGTGTCAATAAGTTCCATATAGTTTTTCACTTGAAAAATCTTATCTTTGTGAGACATATGTTCTGATTTTTCATTATTGAATATTGATGTGGGAGTGTCATATCAATCTGTTGATTTCATTGGCTGAGCAATAAAAGAAACTGCTTGGCTGGCCCTGATAGGTTAAAGCATAGATGGGAGGAGAAAACAGAATAGGATGCTGGGCGGAAGAGGAAGTGAGGTCAGACTCTGCTCTGCTCCCGGAGAGACCAGACAACAACTCTGCAGAGACAGCATGGAAGGAGGCTAGAATCTTCCCGGTAAGCGCACCTTGGGGTGCTTACACACATCATTAGAAATGGGCTAGTCCAGGTGCGAGAATTAGCCTGTAAGGGCTAGAGTTCAGGGGCCAAGCAGTTCTTAAATGAATACAGTTTGTGTGTTGTTATTTTGGGCATGAGCTAGCAAGCGGCCAGGGTGTTGGGGACGCAGCCCCGCCGCTCATATTTCAACAGAATATGATCACTATGAAGCAGGTAATGTGAATGGTTGAATGCAGGCAGAGCTTCTGCCACGCAGGAAGGTGAGTTCCTGTCTCTTAGGGAGTATTTTTCCCTAGTAGTCCTCCTCGAGCCATCGTCCGTGTAACAAGCACTGGGGAACTTGCCACTCCATGTCATGCATGGAGTGGCCTCTTGATGGTTTTAGACCTCAAGAGAAAGCCAAGGAGCAATGAAACTTCAATGCAGAGGGCCTCACAGTTCTCATCTCGAGTATCCCTCACATCTTATTTATACCTTATCTTAACCTATGCATCTTAACTAATTCATTTTATTCATTCCTAACTGACTTTAGCCATCTTTGTGTCAAGGGACTGAGTGTTAGTTGTCATACCTGTCTCTAGAGCCAAGTGCTGGGCCTGCCACCGAGTGGGTAATGGAGACTAAAGATATAAATGGAAATGCTCTTGGATCATTGGAAGAACTCTTCGAACCCCAGCTTTGCTGATGATTTTCTTTTGCCCTGAGAACTGATCTATAGGTTTTCCTTTCAGGGGTATGAACTTGAGGGTGAAAAGCAAGAGTGGAGGAGAATGAATCAGCTAGACGGAGGTTGTGATGGAGGGAAGTGCAGCCTGGGGCAGGGGGCAGAGCTGAAATCACTGACTGATTGTTAAAGAATGGCACAGTGGTCAGCCAAATAGTAACTAAAAGCATTACTTTCAATTAAACTAAGAGCTTTGGATCAATATTTAAAACTTCTCTTTGCTTTCCATCTTACACAGGCTGTCTGGTCTTCATTATTTAGTGTCTAGATCTTCCGGGATCTGTGAACCCATGTGTGGATGGCAGCTCCATTCATGAGCACCTGTGGAATAAGTGCATGGGATCTTGATGCTTTTTCAGTAAGGGTGCATTATTCTGTTAAGAGGAAAGTGTGTTTAACTGAATTGTTCATATTTTTATGCATGTTCTAGTTTTAAAATGCAAGAAAACTATTAGGGATACAAAAGAAGAAGAAATAAGAAGAAGAGGGAGAGAGGAAAAAAGAGGAGAAACAGATGAAGAATAATGGCAAAGGAAATTATATTTCCTCATGTGTAACACAGTGATACAAGTCAGTTAATTTCTGTCACCTCAACTCTAAAGTTTAGACAAGGTCCCATGTTTTTCTGTGTAAAGAAGACTGGCTTCAACTTGGTAGCAGAATTTTTAAAACCTTCATGGCGGTAAGAACAGTTTCTAATTAAGTTTCCAAGTAGTAAAGAGTTTTTTTTTTTTTACCTCAGCACCAAACATACCATTAGAAGAAAATTTCCATCTTAATATCAGATTTCAGTACTAAGCATAGTCATCAGGACCACCCTGGTAAAGAAGTCTACAACAGATGTGTGGTGTTCTGCAAGGGCACAGCACTCCAAGGATGCTTTACTTCGTGAAACACTTGCATATGAACTATTCCATTTTATACTTTCCCCACAACACTACCAACAAATGATGGTAAGGAAAGAAGGAGCTGTTCTGTGAGGGAACACTCTATTGTCTCACACTCATGCTGTCCAGTTATTGCAGTCCTAAAACACCATCAAATGTAGGTTTCCCTCACTTAGAAACAGCTTTTTGGAGCTGGAGAGATTGCTCAGTTGTTAAGACCACTTCTTGTTTTTGCAGCGGACTTGAGTTCGAATCCCAAAATCCATATATTAGCTCACAACTGTTTATAATGCCAGTTCCAAGGGATGCAATGCCTTCTTCTGACCTCTGAGGGAACCAAGGATGCATGTGGTGTGGGGATATATACATATGAGCAACACACCCATGCACATAAAATAATATAAATAATAAAATTTAAACATTTACAAAAACCAGGTTTTTTTTAACATGGACTATGTCCTCAGATTACACTATGAAAGACAATACAGAGCAATTTACTGCAGTATCATAAACGGAACAGAGCTGGAGACATAGCTTAGTAAAGTACTTGTTTGTTTTTTTAATTGTTTTATTGAGCTATATATTTATTGTTGGGGAAGCTGCTTGTTTGTTTCCTGGCTGCTCCGACCCGAAACAACCACACAGAAATTTGTATTAATTGCAATACTATTTGGCCAATAGCTTAAGTGTATTTCTGGCTTACTTTTATATCTTAAATTAACCTATTTCTATTCATCTGTATATTGCCACATGGCTGTGGCTTACCTGCAAGTTTCTGGAGCATCTGTCTCTGGCAGAGGCTGCCTAGCTTCTCCTCAACTCTGCCTACTTTCTCCTCCTTTATATGCTTGGAACTTCTGCCTTGCCCTATTCTGCTAAGCCACTGGTGGAAACAGATTTATTCATTAACCAATAAAAGCAACACATAGACAGAAAGACTTCCCACACCAATTTGCCACCATGAATGCACCTGATCTCATCAGAACAGCTGTGTTTGATGCACATCTCTGCTGTGAGAAGTAGGTAGACTCCAACAATGATTCCCTGTTTTGTGCCCACACCTTTGGAATCAAGGGTTTATGCTGTGCGCTTGTATGACTCTTGGCTTTAGTTCATCAACACCTTTATTGTTGAGTTTACAGACATGACACTATAGTTAATGTAAGTCTTAACATGTGTCTGACACTGGCAATCTTCTCCATGTGACAAGTTCTGCTTTTACATGTATCCCTGACAGTGTCATTTCTTTTTCTTGCTATGTACTCTGTCACAGCCTGTGTCCAGTAGTGGTAGTCTTCTCTGTGTGACATGCTGCACCCTCAGATGTGTCCTCATAGGGCAATCTTCTCCATGTAACATGTTTTGTATAGAAACTACTTCATGCTTCTGATACAACCTCTTTGAAGGGGAAAACTTGTGGTTTTTCTCCTAGCAAATGCAATGTGCTTATCCCTATTTTAAATGTGATAAACTGAAAATATTATATTGATAAATTTCAGTGTTCTAACTAACACAGACCAAAGTGTCTAGCAAACTAGTCAAATATTTATTATTTCATGTGGTTATAAGATGGTTTTGTGTCCACCTTAATGCAAGCATTCAGAGGAGACTTATTCCGAAGACATTTGTGACTGTTCTATAGTTCATGTTCCTTAGTTCTCACACCTGTGCCATGTGTGAGTTTGACCATGAATGTTATAATCTGTCACAGGCCAGTGAATGACTTACTGGAAAAAAAAGACATGTGAGGACAAATAATTGAAAAATGCACACAATGATTACACATGTGTACATAGGCATCTGTGCAAGATAAAAATGTTTCCTGTTTGTCCACTCTGAGCATAGCCTGATGTCCAGCTTACAGGTGACAGTGCACGATGGCAGGTGTGCTTCATGCTACACTGCTCCCACTTTGAGAGGAACAGAGGTCTTGTCCAGAGGTGAGGCTGGTGTGGGCGGGAGGAGAGAGCAACAGCAGGCAGAGAGGCCTGTGTGAGAATCTGCAGGCATGGAGGTTGAGTAGATATGTTGACAGATGGCTTGGATGTCTGCTAACTGTCTAGTTATTTTATTAATACTAATTCTGTTTGAAAGTATACATACCTAAGGTTAAAAATGTTTGACTGCTGGAGACAAATTTTGGCATACCCTCATGGTTCTTTGAAGTCACTTTTAGTTTTCAGTGAAAATTATTTCTCTGCTCTAGAAAAATGGCATTGGTGCCTTGAATGCTTTTTCCTAATGAAATAAGAAATGCACATGGTGAAAAGGCTGTGCACAGAGTGACGGAATCTGAGCCTCCCTCTTCCACGCTACAACCATTCCACTCTTTAGTTTGTCAGTTGTTTCTTAGGTAGTGTATCAAATATTTTCCCTATAATTATATACAGATGCAAATATAAATAAATTTAATGACACAAATGCAAGCTGTTATACACATGGGCATCTTTGCATATTTTTGGAGTATTTTCCAAGCACCTGTAGAAATTTTCCTCATTCTTTTTCCTGACTGAATGGAATTTTATTGTATGGATGAACCAATCCCTTAACTAGTAGCTCACACATAATAGATCATAAATACTTATTGACTTAATAAACTAAGTATTTCCCTCACTGATAGGCAGAGGCATCTGACTGAAAGGGAAAACGAAGCTAATAATAAGCATAATTAAATGAGGTTTTAGAAACCCTTATGATTTGACATCTGCTCTGTTTAACAAAATTTTTTAGTCTTGGTCTCAGAAATAATGAAATACAACCTATAGGAACATACACATAAATACACACACATGCACACATAGGTATGGATATATGAACCACATCTCTTACACACACACACTGATACGGACACACAAACACACATATACACACAGAAACACAGATACATGCACATATACACACACCAGGAACTCCTAGATGCTTCAAGCTGATGGGATAAATTTTCTACCACATCATGTATGTAAATCTAGCATATTGAATCATATATTTGGAAATTTCATATTAGTCTTTGGAGTAAAGTGTTCTCTTTTCTCTTGGCTCTCTCTTCATGTGAATAATGAAGCAAGCCTATAGGCAGGGGAGAGGTGCCCATCCCCGCCCCCGTCAACACCATGGCAGGTGGGAGAGCTAGCCTCAAGGTCATAAGGTCTGGAGAACTGCCCCTGCACACCATAAGCTGTAACACTCGGGAGAGCAGGCCCTGCACCTTGTTTGTGCAGCACAGTAGAGCAATTCCTGTTGGCGAAGTCCTGTAGTTATGAGCTTGGGAGAGCTGTCCCCATTGCTCCTCTGTCATGTGATGGCATGGGAAGGGGAGATGTGTGTTCTGCCTGCCCCCACCCAATGCACCAATGATTGCGGCAGAAGGGAGAACTGGCCCTGAGGTCATAAGAGCAGAGAAGCTTGTCCAGCCCTTCATTAGCTGCAGCACTTTGGAGAGTGGCCCCTGCACCATGCCCGGGCAACATAGCAGAGCTGGTTCTGAAGGTGTGAGTGTGGGAGATTCAACCCTGAGTGCCGCGCACCTCAGCTCCCCTTCTGCATCTAGGGCACATGCCAGGTTTCCTCCTTCCCTTCATTATCAGCTGTGGGCATTCCTTTTTAAAATGACCAGGAGTTCTTCAGTTAAAGCAGTTACAGCCTCCGGCCCTCTTTCCCAGTCCTCTTATGTTTCTCCGAGGTTGAGTAGCTGCTGCTATAACCTGGCCTTGAATGAAATTCCCATCTATATTTCTGCTTATCCTGATATAGTCATTTAAACTCTTTGTTTTGTGAGGGCATAGTGCTTCCTTACAATATCTATTGGAATTTTCAAATACAAGTTGCTTTATTATAGGCATGGCTGTTGTCTCATTTCCAAACAATCTACCTGCTACTTGTAACAGTCTATCTACATAACCTTGGAATGGTTCCGATGGTCCTTGTAGAACTTTTGATAATTGATCCCCAGCTGCTTTGTTAGGTAGGGCCTTCCAACCTTTAATGGCAGCTGCAGCTATTTGGGCGAATACTCCTGGATCATAAAGAATTTGTTGCTGCAAATTGGCGTAAGCCCCAGCCCCAGTTAACACATCTAAATTACGTTGAGCTCGACCCGCTAGAGCATTTAACTCGGCTGTTTACTTACAATGTTCCTGATATTCCCCTCACCATAAGAGATAATCTCCCCCAGATAAGACAGCACGACATAATTGCTGCCAATCACTTGGTGTTAAATTCATAGCAGAGAAAGATTCTACCATGGCCAACGTGAAGGGTGCTTGAGCCCCATATGCAGCTACAGCTTCCTTTAATTGCTTCATTTCTTTAAATTGTATTGCAAAATGTTAGCGAATTATTTGCCCTGGGTTGTTGGTGTCGGCACCTCCATCACCGGTGCAACCACGTGTACAGGATGGAAACAAACTCCCTTGTTTTGTTCAGTGCCAGAGCCCCTACTCAACTGAGACCACCAACCTTCATCATAATAAGCCGGTGGGGCCGAGGGAGTTGGGTGTGAATCTTTTCTTACTTTACAGTTTCTCAGTTTTCTTAAGAGATTTCTTATTTCCTTACATATGATCTCCTCCTCTTCTTCTGATGAATCCTCACTATCCTCATTATCCTCATTAAACTCTAAATCATCGAACTCCTCCCTATTGACTGACTCTTTTCTGAACAAAGAAAAGATATCCCCCATCTTAACTCCTCAATATGTCCCCATAGGCCAGGAATGACGCTGTCTGCTTACTTCTCTTGGCTGGGCTAAAAACCGAGCAAAGGACGTCAGGATTAACATATATCCCAATCCACCCTCACCTTCTGAGGGCGATCTCTGAGCGTTCCTTAGTTCTGGACCACGCTCTATGCTTTAGAACCCAGTTCACAAGCTTCGGGCAAGGGGCTGGAGGTTGAGAATACACACGCAGAGACAGACTGACACACAGACCTCCAAACACTGGTACCAAAACCCTCCTTTAATAGCACCATAGAGGCTTAAATACTCTGCAGTCAATGGCCAACAGGTGAAAATCCCATCCTCTGATCCTCTAGGCAAAGCACAGCTTTTAGTAATTTCAATTAGAAGGCTCTAGATAGGGAAGAGCAGGTGAAGGCCAGGGCTCAATTAGGCCCAACACTGAGAATATAAAAGCAGGAGAACTGGCCCCATCCCTTGCTCATTGCTGCAAAGGGTGAACTCAGCAGGACAATGCAGAAGAAGTCACCCCAGTGGTGAAAACAAGGGAGAGCTGGTGGACTGACCAACCCTGCAACTAACTACCCAGACCCAGACCCAGAGTTATGAGTTGGCCCACCCCGTCTGTGATCTGGTGGAGCATGTGAAGGGACAGGTCTGGCAGACTAGAAGCTACATAGCCCAGCATCAGTAGTGTGGCAGAAACCAGAGACCTCAATCCAGACTGATGACTCTCTAAGATGAACATATGAACGGAGGTTTCGCTGTCCATCCCACCCCACAGTCACTTCAAAATAATCACTCAGAACCTTAATATTAATTACAAAATGCTTGGCTCTACAGCTCAGGCTTAATACTTACTAAGTTAATACTAACTAGCTTTTATTTCTAAATCAACCCACTTATATTCATCTATATTTTGCCATGTGTCTGGTAGCTTTAACTTTCCCTGTGCTCCTCCTCCTCCAGCAGCTGGCTGGCATCTCTGTCGACTCCACTCGTCTTTCTCCCTGTGTTCAGTTTGGCTTTCCAATTTAGCTATATTCTGCCTTGGTATAGGCCAAAGCAGCTTTTGTTATCAACCAATGAGAGCAACTTATATTGGCAGCATACAGGAGGCTTATCCCACAGCAGAACACTTTCAAGTAAGATAAAAGGATTTATTGTGTGGCTCACTGTGCCACACGACAGCTTCCATGACGAGATTGATTTTTCCCCCTTCTCTTTGTTTTTGTTTTTTTTTTCTCTTAAATTATATTTTATTTCATTTCGACGAGGGGAGGTTGCAAGGGCAAAGGGTGGATACAAAGGGACATGGAAATGATGGAGCTGCATGATGTAAAAGACACAAAGAATGAAGAAAAAGGAGAAAAAAATCATTTAAAAAAATAAAAGAAGCAGCATGCCTGAAAATGGCCATTGCGGGTTGGTTGTGGTTAAGTGGACTCCTGGTTGCCCTCCTTCCCATGTGCAGAAGGTTGCTCAGATCTTTGATGTACTAACTTCTATCACACTCCCTTCCCATGTGCAGAAGGTTGCTTAAATCTTTGATGCACTAACTTCTATCACACTTCCTTCCCGTGTGCGGAAGGTTGCTCAGATCTTTGATGCACTAACTTCTATCACACTTCCTTCCCGTGTGCAGAAGGTTGCTCAGATCTTTGATGTACTAACTTCTATCACATTCATTTCCCTTTCATCCTTAGTACATTTTCACTAGGATAAGGTGTAAATCATCTGAACTAGCAAACGCAGCTCAAATCAATGTTATTTCCAAGGTGTCCTGTTGGTGTAAAAGAAGTTCCAGGAGCTTCGAGCTTTTCTCCATCACAGTTGGTGATCCTGTGTTTGAAATTCACACTCTGGTCTTCTAAAAACCATTTTAATAGTGGTACCGTATAGTCTTCCTAAGGCAACCGTGTACAGTGCGGTGCTTTAGACTCTCGGCAGACAGAGCTCAGGCCCCCGTCATGATCCTGAACAAGGAGCACAGAGGAAAATGCTGTCTCCCCTCCGAGCTCTGATGTGAAACTCCAGGGCTCCCCTAATCAAGAGGCAGCTGCTGATTAGTGGAAGAGGGGCCCTTCATGTGAGCAGGTTCCTGTGGCTCCCATGGAGCTATTGGGCAAAATGTCCTGAAGTGAGTCAAGGTTGGGCTTAGATGACGCCAGCCATGGTGCCAGTGGGCAACAGGCAAGAACCCCAGGATGCTCTAGCTGGAGTCGCTGTTAAATCCACAGGAGGTTGGGATGTGCTGGTCCATTCAGCAGAATGGCCCACTCACCTTTGCTCTGAGTTAGTTCTACATGATGAACTTGGATGTATTTTGCTGAGACCAAACTCTAGTTCCTAATCTCCTGGAGATTTAAAATGTTCCAGTACCTAACCTTGCAAGTATACTGTTGGATAGATAAATATATTGACATGAAATATTGTCAATTATTCATAAGCAAAGAATTGCACTGACATTACACAATAATATATTTAAGTGAATTTTGGGTGCTACCAACCTGAAACAGTGGGTCTCGATGCAGGTGAAACCTGAAATCTCCTGGGGGACTTTTAGGATGCTGGAGCCTTGGGTACTACTTGTCCTCATCTTCCATCCTTCCCTCTAAACTACAGTCTGTGGAGTCGAGTATGTGGGTGGGTGGGAGGACTGCCACATTCATCAGGTGTGCTCCACGTGACTCCGACCCGAACTGAAAAATGCTGTTCCTAAGGCTGGCACTGGGCCCAGGGTTAGTAGAAACTTACTCCAAAATCCAGAGGGCAGTGATTTCCAAACATCTGGAATGCTGAGGTGCACTTTGACCTAAAACATGTGTTTTCTTTGTAGCTTCCCTGTGGCATCAGCAGTAACCAATCAGAGTCCCCTGCCTCCCGCATCTTAACTTTATCTATCACATACCATCTCTCTGTGCTGAGCCTTTGATTCCCAAATGTACACTCCAATCTGATGAAAATGTACCCAATATAACAGAAACATTTTTATAGAGACACAGAAAGAAAGAAAGAAAGAAAGAAAGAAAGAAAGAAAGAAAGAAAGGAAGGAAGGAAGGAAGGAAGAAAGAAAGAGAGGAATACAAGCTTCCAATTCTAGGGTAGATCTCCTTTCCTAACAGTCTTTTAGTCTGAGTAGCTTTTTCAAAGATTTTTTTTATATATAACAAGGATTGCTTTCTTAGAAAACATATTCTCTACACTCTTATCTTGAAAGTTAGCACCATTTTCCTTGCCTTAGCTTTTTAAACCACTCTATTCTTATCTTGAAGATTAACATACCTTTTTCTTTCACTATAAACCTCTGAGTAATTTCACTTCCCTATTCAACTGTTTCTCTAAGCAAAGCTGTCAGCTATAAAATTGTAAAAATGTTTTAGAAATAGGATGCAATTCATGCAATTTGTCCACCCAGATTGCTTTGTTACGTCCTCATTCATTTTCAAAACCTACATACAATTTGGTTAACTGTGAGAGAAAGATGCCGAGGAAGTTTAATAAAGTCTTCTTTGTAGATTAAAGTTTTTCAGAACACAATATAGCCCCCAAAATGTGATACTTAAAGGAAAAAAAGCACACATACAGGCACACATGCACATACACACAGGCACATGCACCCACATACATGCAAGCACACACATAGGCACATGTACACACACACACATACAGGCACATACACATATACACAGGCATTCACATATAGGCACATGCACACATACACAGAGGCACGCTCACACAGGTGCACACACAGGCATGCACAGAGGCACATGTGCACATATGCATACACACACAGGCACATACACACAAGCTTTCAGAAAATGTATTGAAGTTGCAATTTGAAGGCTGACATTTTTCCAGTATAAATTCAGAATTGAAACTCTCTACAAACCGTATCACTTTGCCAATGATGGGGACAAACTATTAAATTGTAAGCAAATCTGTGGAATTTTGCATTTTAATGGTTCAATTCTATTGGTGCCTCCAGAGCACAGGATTGGTAAATCAAATCTGTCCAAAATAATCTGAAGGATTTTCAAAAGGGGCCTGGAAGATTACACAAGAAGTAATTAAAAGAAAAATTATCAAATCAGATTTCCTTCATTTGTGGGATCTCATAAGCTTTGAGAGATAGAATAATAAAGCCGTTCACAGATGAACTTTGGAGACTGACAGGATTCCAAATCTCCATATTACCCATCAGCTCTTTAACCTTGAAACATACGTAACCACTTTAATTCTTATTTTGTTATCAGACTGACATTATGATATTAAGTAGGTACCCACACAAACTGTTTCACAGTGTCCCAAACAAGTAATAAGAAGACACAACATGGGATGAGCATGGTTAATTAAAGTCACTACTATATCATTGCCAATATCAATCAGCTGCATTGTACAACATTGCAACTAAATCTTTTATTTAAAGTAGACACATGATACAACCTATCTTGCTTTCTTGGCAGACCTTGATACCTTTTTGTTATTTTTTGAATTTTTAAAGTTAATTTGTTCTTTGAAAGTTTCATAAATGTATCCAACACAATCTAGCCACATTCATTCTTCTGCTCTCCTTAGCCTTCTCCCATTTGGGCTCACTTCCGTACCTCCTGCCACCCATCCCTCCTTATCTTCCTGCCACCTGTCCCCATCTTCTTCTTCCCACCAGTCCCCCTTCTTATCAACTCTTCATTTCATAGACATAAATTGGTGTTTTCCCTTAGTGACATACTGAATTTAACTAGGGGTTCACATGGGCGTGGGTGTGAAACTGTCCACTAGTGCAAGGGTCCCCACTACAGTGCATCTGTCACTGAAGACATTGATTCCTCTCATCCAGCAGCCTTGACTTCCATTAGCCCCCTTGAGATACCCACACTCAAGTATAACTGCATGTTTACGAAGTCAGTCTTGTGTAGGCCTCATACAGGTAACCAGTCTGAAAACAGAAAGACCTTACGTGTTCCTATAAAACACATTTTCTATGTTTTCTTATAGCAGTTTCAAAGTATCAGGTATTTTTTGAGATCTTTCATCCATTTGGAGTTGAGTATGTTCAAGGCTGGACAAAGGGATCTAATTTTTCTTCTACATGTTGATATCTGATTTTTCCCCAGCATCATTTTTGAAGATGTCTTTTCTCCAGTACGTATTTTTGAAATCTTTGCCAAAAATCAGGTAGCTGAGTTATGTGATCCTCTATTCTACACCATTGATCTATGTATCTGTTTCTCTGCCAGTATCATACTGTTTTTATTAGTATGGCTCTGCATTATAATTTGAGATCGGGTATGGCAATATCTCTTACAGTATTTTTTTGCGATTGTTTGTACTATTCTTGGTTGTTTTCCTGTTATATAAATTTTTGCATTGTTTTTCTGTCTGTGAGGAATAGCACTAGAGTTTTTATTGCTATTGCATTGAATCTGTAGATTGATTTGGTAGGATTCCTATTTTTACCATAGTAAATCTTCTGATCCATGAGCGTAGGAGGTCTTTCTGTCTCTCAGTGTCTTCCTCAATTTCTGACTTCAGTGTCTTACAGTTTTCATTATAATGGTCTTTCACTTCTTTGTTTCGATTTCTAGATATTTGTTTGTTTATGTATTTATTTATTTTGTTACCATTCTGAATAGGATTGTTTTATTTTTCTGATTTCTTGTTTTGAATTTTTGTCATTGGTATATGTGAAAGCTACTGATTTTAAAAGATGTTTCTTAAAATATTTAAATTTCTTTTAGATTGTAATTATTTTATTTTATGAGGAGTATTTTGTTTGCATGCATATATGTGCACTGCATGTATGGCAAATGTCCACAGAGGTCAGAACTAGAGATACAGATGGTTGTAAATCATCATGCAGGTGATATAGGGTCCTCTGCAAGAGCAGAAAGTGCTCTAAACACTGAGACATCTCTCTGGCTCCAGGATGACTATTGATTTTGTAAGTTAACTTTGTATTCTGTCATTTTGCAGAAAGTATTAATCAGCTCTAAGAGATTCTTTATTATTATTGTTCTTTAGTATTGTGAAGGGTCGAGGGCATCTTATATATAAAACCCTATCACCTGCAAACAGAGTCCTTCATTTCTTCCCTTCCTATTTGTCTCCCTTTTATTCCCTTCTCTTCTTATCACTCTAGCTAAGGCCTCTGCCACTGTAGTGAACAGGACTGGAGAGAGTGGCTATGCTTGTCTTGTTGACCTTTGAGGGAATATTTTGAATTTTTCTCCATTTAGCATGATGTTGACTACTAGATTGTCATACATGGCCTTTATTATGTTGAGGATGTTTCTTCCATCCCTTACTTTTTCATAACTTTTATTATGGATTTTATTAATGGCCTATTATGTTTATTGTCTATCAAGATCATTATGTGATTTTTATATTTGAGTCCCTTTATGTGATGACTTACACTTATTATATGCATATGTTAAATCATTCCCGCATCTCTTTAATAAACCAGTTTGATCATAATGAATGACTATATGATGTGGTTTTGAGTTCTGCTTTCATGTATTTCATTGAAAACTTTTGCATCTGTGTACAACTGGAAGACCAGCCTGTAATTTTTTGTTGTTGTTGTTGTTTCTTATCTGACTTTAATATCAAGGTAATACTGACTTTGTAAGAAAAGTCTTGAAGCATTTTTTTTTCTTCTTCCCTTTTCTGAGATAGCTTGATTAATGTGATGCTAGCTCTTCTTTGAAGCTCTGGTAGAGTTCTGAAGCAAATCCATCAGGTCATGGGCTATTTTAGCTGAGACACTTTTTATTACTGTCTCAATCTTTTTGTTGGTTATGGATTTGTTTAAATTATTTATTCCATCTTGGTTCAGTTTTAGTAGGTCACATTCATTTAGAAGTTCATACATTTCTTTTAATTTTTTTCAATTTAGTGGAATATTGGTTTTTAATATTCTTATTTTAATATTCTTATGGTTTTGTGATTTCTATTGGTAACTGCTTGTAATGTCTCCCCTTTCATCTCCAATTTTACTGTCTCTTCCTTATTTTCTCTTTAATTTACCCAACGGTTTGTAAGCCTCATTTTTCTTTTCAAAGAACTAGCTCTTCATTTCATTAGCTCTTTATGTTGTTTTCTTTGGGGAGCTTTTTGTTTCTATTTTATTGACTTTTCTCTGTGATCTTAATTGTTTTATCTCCATCTATTGTTTGAGAGTTTTAGTTTGTCTTTTTTTTCCAGGACTTTATAAGGTAGACCATTAAATTGTGGATTTGAATTTTCTCTGGTTTTTGTTCACTTTATGGAAGCACTTAGAGCTATAAATGTAGGGCTGCCTTTGTTGTAGCCATAGATTTTGGTTTGTTGTGTTTTCACTTCATTCAATTTTAGGAATTTTTAATTTTCTTTAGATTTCTTCAAAAACTCATTCATCATTCAACAGTGTGATTTTAATGTTTATGACTATGTATTTTCTGTGATATCTCTTGATGTTGATGTCTGGCTTTATTCCACTGTGGTCAGAGAAAATGCAGTGAGCTGTTTCAATTTCCCTATGTTTTTCATACTTGTTGTGTGTTTCAGTGTGTGATCTGTGTCTCAGTATGTGAGCATTCCATGGATTTGTGAGACTATACAAACTCTTGGTATTTGCCTGATGATCTTTATTCTATCATTTTCACACTCTTTACTATCTGCTCCAGAATTAAGTTATGGGCAGCAGAAAACCCTGTAGCTATTTTTTAGCAGAGGAAGGTTTGACAGGCAATGTCAAGTGTTCACAAAATTGTTGGGCGGCAAGAAGAGTAGGCTGGCCAGGAAGGGGAAATATCCCTTTGCCAGACTCAAGGTGAGGAATTTAATGCTATAATCCTAACTTCTACCTTTTGAATTATATCATAGGGGTTGCAGTCTAGAGATCAGGAACCTTACCAGAACTTGTTTCCAAGAGTGCACTGTTCTTACGAGGCACATATTCCTGTCAGCTTCCACCGTGAATAGTAAATGTGAATTCAGTTTTGAATCCCAGTCTCATACCAGCATAATTTGTGTCTTTCTACTTGACAATAAGGATTGAAGAAGACAATGTACAAGAAAAGTGGAGCACAGGAAATGACAGAAGGAAAGAGGTGTCAACAGAAATTAGAAAGCCTAAATGACATGGGATGGTGTTGATTAACCCGACTGACTCGCCAGAATAGGGAAAAGAGCCTTGGGTGTTGGAGGCATTAAAAAAAAAAAAAAAAGGAACACTTGGTTCTGAGAAAGTTAGGACTTCAACTGCCTACCTCAGCCGAAACAACTGTTTTTTAAGTCAGTCTTCTCCATCCTTTCTGTCTCTTCTTCCTTTCCTCCCTTCCTCCCTCTCTCCCTTCCTCCATTCTTCTCTCTGCCCCTCACTCCTCCTTTTTCCTTGGTCATGTCTACCTCCTCACATACTCAACAACAGGGGGAATGAGAAATCATAGGCCTAAAGAACTGACCTGTGCATATATGTATACATACAAATACACACACACACAAACACGCACATACATACGCACAAGACACAACACACACACATACATACGCATGCAGACACAACACACATACACACACAGAGGGGTGGTATATTTCACCTCAGTTGGCAGTTAGTTGTAAAGTTTGTTTACTATAAGGTACCTCATTTCCAAAGCTTTAAAGTCAGATGAAAAGGAAATTGTGACACAGGCTGTCCCTGCCATCTTTCATTTGAGCTTAGCACGTGAAAATGGCAAATGAGGTAGGGAATTCCGTTAAATATTTAGTACCTGTCATTGAAATACCAAATGAGATTGTTGTAAAAATCAGTAGCTGCTCATAGATCGGTTTGATATAATTAATCAATAAATGAATTTACATTCTAATTATGGAAGTCTAATCACCTTGACTTCTTGGAAGTCCTCTGTGACTTAGTATTGGATATGCCTTTGATACTGAATACCATTGACAGTCTTGGATCAATGGGGCTGTGGGTGGCATTCAACATTACTACATTGTTTCCTTAGGTTTTAAGTCAGGCAATGATTTGAATCCGAACTATTCACTATTTTACTTCTCAGTGGATTTTTCCAGAGTGCAGGGGCAGGTATTTTTCCAGAGCGCAGGGGTAGCTTCAGAGCTCATGCGATAAGGCAAACTGGTCATCCAACTTCCTGACTGAAGGGGCATATTTTGCAGAAGCATCTGGTTGCTAGGAAGGAGCATGGAGAACTGCAGTGTGGACCAGGATTGATAGCTTGTCGGGTCTTTAATGTAAGTTCAATATAGTAATTAGGGGGAGGAACGACATTATTGCCCAAGTTCTATAATTTTCCCATGACTTGATCTTTTTCTTTTATTCATTATGTGAAAAAAAAGCTAATTCCAACACAGTCTGGAGAAAAATGTCATTAAGTCATTAAGAAAACCATTTTTCCAGCAGGCTTGTTCAGAGCACATTCACAAAGCCTTTAAACTGGATCTCCAAGGCTTGATGTCAGCAGCATAATGAAGCCTGGAGCTGGGAGAGTCACGGGTCTGACTCATTCATACTTAGGTTGACATTAATTTGCTTTAAAGAGCAAAACTCATTTGATGGCTGCATTGGTGAAAAGTTACTGAATCCCGAAAGGAACTCACAACCCTTAAAATGCAATCAGCGCCTACTAAAATCTTGTTTTTCTCAAAACTAACCTCTGGGAATTTAGAGCATAAAATCAAACACATCTTTCATCTTCAAAAAGAGAGTAATCCCTATCACAATTCGCCATCACCAGAGCTTGCCGTATATGACAGGAAAGCTGTGTCGGGACTGGAATCACTTGCAGATAACATGGCTTTGACTTGTGGCTCAAGTGCTGGCTTTTCTGTCAGGTGGAAGTGGCTCACTTTGAGCTGCTTCGATTCCCCGGGAGTCTCTCCACAAGAGGAGGGAGAGAATACTCATTCACAGACCATAGCCCTTTCAGCCTCAAATCTGGAACCTGATGTTACAATCAAATGCTAGTGAAAAGCTGCCCAATTCCTTCAGAAAGGGGTAAGAATTGGGGGGCTGGACCCTGGATTGCTTCCACCAGCTTTATCAGTTGCCCAGTCCATGCCAAGGCAGACTTTCGATCTCTATGGAGTCTCTCAAGTATAAGCTCCACGTAGCAGTGGGCTTTGTCTGGTTTACTGTGATTCTGTTGTATCTCAGACAGAGTCAGGCCCAGGGATGGTCAGTAAATACTGGAATGAATGAACAATGGTGCTTGTGCCTATACATAGCTTAGTTGACTTAATACAAGCTTAATTCACGGTAAACACATTGAGTTTTCACCACAGAAAAGCAACATCATGAGAAAATAGGCTATAGAACCTACAGTGTGAGTTGAAAACTGTTCTGGGTTCCTCACTTTTACTGACTTTATGTTCTGAAGCAGTCAATTTGATTTCCGAGATTTATTTTCTACACCTGTATAAAACTCCCCATAATATTTCCAGCTGCCTTTCCAAAGTAACCTACAATTCAGTTTGTTTGACTCTTTTGGCTTGAGACATGTTTTTTTTTTTTTTTTTTTTTTTTTTTTTTTTTTTTTTTTTTTTTTTTTTTTTTTTTTTTTTTTTTTTTTTTTTTTCCCCTTGAGGATCCCATAACTTGCTTACTGGAGGAAGGTTATGGTTGTGGTGCTAATAACCTTGACTCAGGACATCGACCATGAAATAACAATACTTTTCTATCTGAGAAATGGCAGGAGGTTGCCCTCTAGACTTCTCTCTCCCTCCTGCCCAGAGCTGGGTCATGGGAACCTCATTCAAGAAGCTGCTTTTAGTTGTCAGAAGGGGAAAAAAAATCTTCATTTCCCTGAAGACCTAGGGAAGAATTGGAACACACTGGCCTGTACAAGTCCTCACAGTTTGTGACTTTCAGCTCATAATCTCCTGCCCCCCCCCCCCGTCTTTGTCTTTCTCCATCTCTCTCCACCCCTAGAAGAATGTCCTTGGATTGTCCTATTTCTTTTGATCTCCGTTTCTAAACAATTCCCAACCTATTACTCTTAAATATATGCATGTGCTCTTCCATGCTGATCTTTGAGTTGTTAGAAGGCATCAGCTGTGAATGTAAGAGTCAAGGAAAATGCTATCAGTAGTTTGAGAGGGGAAAAATATGACATTTATGTAGCAGACGTCTACTAGACATTGTCTAAATCTTTTGTATGCATATATCTTCATAGTGTCTTTTGGACCCAGGAAAACACAGAAAACAACTGAATTCAATAGAGTAAGAAGTATATGCACATACCATGCTAGGCCATAGTTTTTATTGCTAAACCAGAGATTGAGCAGATTTCCATGGTGAGGTAATTGGTGGCAGGAAGCAGGATATATCCAACCAAAGGCAAGGCTTTTGGAAATCAGAGTAGATAGCCTAGGAGGCCTAGTGGAAGGACTATCTTCTGGGAGCTGAGCCTCCAGTGCTGGCACATTGAGAGCAAGGCCAAGTCTCTATACTGGGGAACCCAGCATGAGCTTTAACTGCTGAGGTTGAACCTGGACAGCACAGCCCTCATTCTGTGAGGCAGTATCTAGGTAAAGGATAGGCTCAGAGTCCACGGGTTGGAGACCAATGCAGCAGTAATGGTGACTAGTGATTAGACTAAATAACTATCACGGGTAACAAATAGGCTGGCTCTGGACAATGGATTAGTTGCATGTCTCTTCATTAGCCATCACCCAATTGAGTAAAAAACGTCTCTACCCAAGGTTGAGAGCAGCACAAATTCAAGAATACAAACATAGATATTTAGGAGGTAATTTAACAATATGATCAACACCAAAAGATTCCCCCAATCAGGCTTATGATTTCCCTAGCTATGGGTTTTAAACATGTTTACAGTGCCAGACATGACTTCCCTCCTATGAAGCAGGTCTCAAAGTCAATCAAGAGAGCAGTTGGTTACTCCCATAGCCAATCTTGCCACTATTGCACCAGAGTCACATCTTGCCTGGTTGGTTTTGTAGTCTGTAGGGTCTAGTTCTGGATAAGACTTTTTCACTAAATAGTGACATTTCTGTTGTTGTTACAATGAGTTGCCGTGCCTTAGCTTCCAGTGAAGAATGAAATGAAGCGGAAGTGTGGGAATGTAGGGAATCTTATAAATGCCTGTTTACAGGTAGCAGGAGTTCTATCATAGCCTAGTTTGTGGGCATGTGGTTCTATTTCCATCATGGTTCACAGCTAGAACAACCTCATAGAGGCCTTTCATAGGCCCACATCACAAAATGAACTCAAACACCTTCTTATAAAGTTTTGGTGATCCTGATAATGTGTGTTGATTTTTCTCAGTGACAGACCTACAGTGAGTTGTAAGGTAGGTTCAGCCCTATCTGTGGAGCCCTGCATATTTGGTGAAGGAGGAAGCCATGCACAGGCTTGTTGATCATGAGGGCTGCATTTCCTTGTACGTTATTTTAGATGCCACCTTTTTCTTATATTGTTTGCTTATTTGAGCAAGGAAGTTTACTTCTACCTGAATGCTCAGAACTTGCCATTCTCTACAATTACTTCTGATCCTGAGGTAATTGATGTGGGAGTGATTTCTTACTAATAAAGAAACTGCCTAGGCCCCTTGATAGGCCAACCCTTAGGTGGGTGGAGTACACAGAACAGAATTCTGGGAAAAAGAAGCTGAGTCAGAGAGTCGCCATGATTCTCCCAATCCAGACAGACGCAGGTTAAGATCCTCCCTGGTAAGCCAGCTCGTGGGCTACACAGAATATTAGAAATGGGTTAGAACAATATGTAAGAGCTAACCAATAAGAAACTGGAACTAGCTGGGTCAGGCAGTGTTTGAAAGAATACAGTTTCCGTGTAATTACTTTGGGCATTAGCTAGCCATGCGGGCGGCCGGGTGCCGGGGACGCAGCCCCGCCGCTCCTAACGCAACAGGTAATAAACATATATGTTCACACACACACACGCACACACACACACACACACACACACTCCAAAGTCTGTGGCTCATCCTAAGATCCATTCTTTCTTCACAGTTAATCCTTTCACTTTTATTCAGGTTTACACCGTGGTTATTTATACATCAGCTAGGTGCCTAGCACAGTGGGTATACATGGCTGTTAGGGGAGGCTGCTTGTTCATTCCTGACTACCCAGAACTGAAATAATCACACAGAAACCATATTATTTGTAATACTGTTTGGCCAATAGCTTAAACATACTTCTAACTTGCTCTTATTTCCTAAACTAACCCAACTACATTAATCTGTGCATCACCACGAGGTTGTGGCCTACTGGCAAAGTTTTGGTAGGTTCCAGCAGAGGTGTCTGTCCCCAGTGGTGGCTACATGGCTTCCCACTGACTCTGCCTTCTTTCTCACAGCATTCAGTTTAGTTTTCCACACCACATGGCAGTCACTGAGTGTTTACATTGGTTTCCAACCTTCCTAATGCTGTAGCCTTGCAAAAGTCATTGAGATCCACCAACTTAAAAGCATTGTGAAGATATTTACACATTTTATGTGATCATCTTCAAATCTGAAGGGCATATACTTTTTATCTTAAAATTTTTCATTGTGTGTATTCTTGTATGCAGTACTATGTGAGATTAGAATATTTTTTTTACAAGTGTACATTGTTCACAAAGCATACTCTTCCCTTACCTCATACCTCCTATCTTACCATTCTCCCCCAGGAGTCTCCTATGTGTCCCTAGACTAGTAGTTCTCAACCTATGAGTCATGACTCCTTTTGCAAACCTCTATCTCCAAAAATATTTACATGACAATTCATAACAGTAGCAATATCACAGTTATGAAGTAGCAATGAAAATCATTTTATGGTTGGGGATCACCACAACATGAACTGTGTTCAAGAGTCTTAGCATTAGGAAGGTTGAGAATCACTAGACAGTTTCACTTCTATCATGTCATATAAACATGTGTGATTTTAATGTTTTTATATATCTAATATAGATCTAAGATGATTAAACATATAATAGTTATCTTTCTGAGACTGACTTAATCTACTTAATTTAATTACCTCCAGTTGCATGTATTTTATGCAAATGGCATAACTTACTGAAATATCCATTGTGTGTATACATCACAGTTATTTCAAATATTGATCTGCATTGCACCTGCTGATGCTATGAGAGCTAGCCATTAGGGCAGAAGCTTGCAGGTCAGTAATGGCTTGATTACTCCAAGTCCAGAAACAAGTGGTTTCAGCAAAGGGTCTTACCTTCAGGTTCTGGGAAGCTACAAGATCAATGGAAATAGCCCATTTTTTTCCACTAATACCTTCAGCGTTTCAGGTCTTATATCCTGATCTGTAATCAGTTTGCAGTTCATTTTTTTTCAAGATCAGAGATAGGAATATAGTCTTTCTTTTACATACGGATACACAATTTTTCCAGCATCGTTTGTTGAATACAGTGTCTTTTTTCTAATGTGTATTTTTGCATGTGTGTAAAAGAATACTCTAGTGGCTGGATTTGCATGTGTTTACTTACATCAGTTATTTCAATTTACCAACACATCTATCATTGTGCCGATAATACGCTATATTTGTTACCATGGTTCTGTGTTATACTTTTGAAGCCAAATGAAATTATGATGTCTTCAGCATCATTTTTTTTTTTGGCTCAGGAATGCTTTGATTATTCTAGGTGTTTGTGGTTTCAAATGCACTTTGGAGTTACTTTAACTATTAATCAGAGAATCATGTTGGAAATTTGATAAGAAATGGACTTGAATCTATAGAAAATTTTATATGTCTTTAAAAAATTTTCCATCACAGTTTATCATTCAACAGTATATAGTTAATCTCCATAATTTTGCATATTTTCTGTTATATCTCCAGCTGTGGATTTCTAATTTTATTTCATTGTATATTTGAACTTACTTAGTTCAGTAGAACATTGAGAAGAATGTATATTCTTTTATGTTTGTATGGACTGTTCCATAGATGATTATCACTCTGTGAAGTCATTTACTAAGATTTTTGCCTATTTTTGACAGAACGTCATGTCTATTGGGGATAGACAGGCATTAAAATCACCCACTGTTATTGTATTGGTGTTCATCTGTGTTATATTGGATAGTATTTGTTTTATAAAATTGAATGTACCCATATGTTTGATACATATATTTAAAACTATAATATCTTATTGATGGATTGTTTCTTGATAAGTATGAAATGAACTTTATTTCTGTTTGGCTCAGATGTGAGAACAGCAATATTTCTTGCTTCCAAGTTCAATTTGCTCAGAATTCTTTTTGCTTTGAATTTGCATCTTTCATGGTTGAAGTGCCTTTCTCTAAGGTACCAAGTTTGGATGTTTATTAATTTAATCTGCATTTTGAATTGGTGGATTTGGATTGTTATTACCCAGATATTACTGAAAATATATATTTATTTTTGTCATTTTGTTGGTTTTGTAGTGTTTAGTGATTTTTGGTTTCTTTTGTGTTTATTTTTTCTGTATCTCATCGGATGAGTTTAACTTCCTCTTCAAACTAAGGATTCCTTCAGTGTATATAAACATCTGCCTTGGTAGTCACGAATCCTTTTACTCTCTTCTTATTGTGAAAAGTGTGATTCTTCTTCAATTATGACAGACGTTTTACTACATAAACACTAGAAGTATTTGTCCTTCAAGGTTTGCAATACTCCCTTCATGCCCTCCTGGCTTTGTGTTTCTGTTGAGAACGCTGCTGTTATTCTGATGTACCGTCTTTATATGGATGTAGTGTTTCTCTTTTGTAATTTTCAATATACTTTCTTTGTTCTGTATGTTCAGTGTTCTGACTATAATGTGACATCATGAGCTTTTTTTATCTTCTCACCTGGTGTTCTAAAGGCATCCTGTGCATAGACAAGCATCTCCCTAGATTTAACAACTTGTAGCTATGACTTTACTGAAAATGTTTTCTATGCTATTAGCATGAAATTCTTAGACTTGATCTTTAGATTTGAATCCATGTCTCATAAATTTGATCTTTATCTGATGTTTTTTGGATCTTGAATATTCATCTCTAAGATGAGATAACTTAAAAGACTTCCAGCTCTCATGATACTGAAGTACAGAGGGTGCACAGGCCAGTCCAGTGTGTGGTCTCTTTTGCACATGGCAAAGAAAATATAAAATGAAAAGATGGATAAATGCAGATGCATAGGTTAGGATCAGAATGGGACAGAGCTGAATTTCTAAAGTGATAATGGATGTTAAATAGAAGAAAATAATGCTAAGGGGAGAGAGATGGGTGGCTTATGGAATCTGAACACAGCCTGGCCTGCTTTGTTTGCTGGTTCCTGTCTCAACTCTCTTAGCATTCCTTCCAGGGAAAACCAAGATTGAAGGTCAGCATAAGTTGAGGATGGAAATGGCTATTTTCTATCTTGTCTCAATCATACTTATCTTCCTGATAGATATAACTAAAGATGACTGATTATTTTATTAAATAAAAATCCATTTGGTCCCTTTGATTAAAATTATAAATGTAATTATTGGGTATCCTGTAATTATTTGGCATCTATAAAAACTCCAGATTATACTAATGAGTGAGTCTGAGCAAGTGTTTTCCTGTTTGACTAAGAGTATACTCTGTGGACAAACCCACTGTTGAATAATTTTCCCATTTTAGGCACATACCTTTGAAGTCTTGATAAAAATAAAGACAAATGTCCTGATAATTTAAGGGCCAATTATACTATCACTGAGGGTTGACTTTTGATACTAATGCAACAATTGATCCAGGGATCCAACCTTGTAATATTCAAGTACCATTTATAAGCCACTGGAATTCCAATATATGAAGTATTGGATCCTTAGAATTCTCCATTGATTGCTTTAGTTTACTTTTAGTGTCTTACCATTTTTATGCTTATTAATGAAGTAGGATAACTCTTGACTCTAGTGATTAGCTGAAATATATTACAATACACTGAAAATTTGTGGTCATTGTATTCCAATGCTCTGGCTAAATTCTTGTTTCTTTTAATTGAAAATGGATTTTCATGTAGTATATTTTGATCATAGTTTTCATTCAGTCGTCTCCTCCCAGATCCTCACCATTTTCCCACTCATTCAGTGCTGTGCCTTCTCACCGTCTTTAGAAAACACAGGCAAAATAACAACAAAATGAAAACAAAAAAAAATCTAAAAACTCAAAACCCAGATTATAAAAAAATGAATAAATAAACAAGCAGAAGAAACACAGATGATTTCTCCTTTCTGAAATGATTTGGTTCTGCTACCCCAGAGTCAGCTGAACTAAAGTGACTACAGCTGCTCCCCTGCTGTAGTTTCCTGCTGACTCCCAAGAGTCAGGGAGGAAATGCAGACCCAGAAATCACTAGGGAACTGCTACCCTCACCCCCAGTGCTGTCTACAGGGAGGCCCTTTGTGTGATTGGAGGGAGATGAAAGACTTTTAAATTATTTTTTCCTTCCTGATGCTATTTGTTAAGTGGGGATTTCTTTGGGTGGGCAGTATTCTTCTTGCCCTACAAGTCTTGAGGGGTGTTCAGGGCTTGTCCTAGAAAAGCCAACAGTCTCTCTCTCTCTCTCTCTCTCTCTCTCTCTCTCTCTCTCTCTCTCTCTCTCTCTCTCTCTCTCTCTCTCATTGAACATAGACTTCCTGGGTACATTGTGTCCTGAGCTTACAATTATTTCTTCTGCTGTGACATCAGCCCTTCTCAGGGTCTTGCATCTCTGGGTAGCCATATCAAAATAATGCACTTCTGGATAGAGGAAGAATACTCAGAGAGGGGAAACAATAGCTCTGGGGCTGGATTGGCTCAGAAAGCAGGAGAGACCTTTGGATTTGATGTCTCATTGAGCATTCCTGCAAACTTTTCTTGTTTTTGTCCATTCCACCTACTAGAATGTCTTCATTGCTAATTGTGTCGTTGGTCATGTGGCATGTTCATAGGCAGAGAAGTTTCTCACAAACTGTGACCAGAGAGAAATGGCTTCTACAGGATTTGCCTCCTTCCTCCTCGGTCCTCAGCGTGGCTGGCTGGATCCCATATGTTTTCTGCAGTCTGCCCCCACCATTTCTTTCTTTCATTCTCTGGAAGAACAATCGTCAATGAAGTGCATTATATTAGTTACGATTGACACACCTAGAGCCAAACTTTAGAAATACATTTTCTTTCAGGGAAGAAATCATTTCTAAAGGCCAAGGAAGAATTTGGTTGTGATAAATAACTTGAAACTAGAAGCTGAGTCAGGGATATTGTGAGTTCAAGGCCAATCAGGAACACTTCTTCAACACCAAAATCGAGTCAACAATGACTTGGTGGTAGTTTATGTCCAGATCACAGCAGTGTTTCACAAGAGGCCCAAAGGCATGGGATCAGCACTAAGAACTCAAAATGGGTTAATAATGTCTTAAGTGGTTTGTAATGCCTCCTATAATATCTAAGACAATGGGGCTTCTTTTACAGCAAGCAGTGCTTTCTGTTCAATTCACTGTGTACAGCTGGTACACATGCGCACCTCACCATCCCACCCACGGATAAATTTTGAAAGATTTACTCTCTCATAGAGGCTGAGTGGACCTGAGCCTGCATGGCTTCCCTGAGGCATAGTTTCACAGATCTAAAAGGAACACAGTCATGAGAATCTGTCATGAAGGACTCCACTGAGCAACCAAAGAGTGTACTGCCCTTGTGAATGGAACCATCTTGTTAGAACAGGGTGACTAAAAAATAATTCATATTTGGTAATGGCAACAGCTGTCTTTTCCCCTTCATTTTCTTTTCCTTGCCCTTTCCTTGCTCCTCTTCTACACCTCTTCTCATCTTCTTGCCTTTCCTTCTGTCTTCCCCCTCCTTTATCCTATTCTTTCCCCCCTTTCCCCCTCCTTTACCTCTTCTCCTTTTTTTCTCTTTTGTCTTAGCTGATAGCTTTGTCTACTCATGTTGCATTTGATTCCTATGAAAATAAATGTCCATATCGAAAGAATTGCCAGCTGCTGCTGAGGGAAACAAGCTGAAAGAGTGAAGGGGCAGAAGTATCAGACCAGAATTAAATAACTTGTAGTAAGTCTTAATATTTGGAAATATGAATGCTTCAACTTCATTCTTTTAAAAAAACAATACATATTGTCTGTTTCTCTACATTTCTCAATGAATTTTAGAATTACTGTCAGTTCCAACCAAATGATCTGTAAGAACTGTATTTGGCATTACAGTGAATCTACAGATAAGTTTAGGGTGATTTCTTATTTCTAGTTTTGGAGGTGAGCCTAGCCTTTAATGGCTGGGCCAGTTCTCCCACCTGATTTCCTGTTTCTAAAATGGTAGTTTTCTGTAAACATGGGTTATCACCCCACTTATTTAGACTATTCAAGTTTTGTTGTAAGACATTATACTTTTATTATACATACAGCACTTTAATATTTTACATTTAAAATGTTTTATTGATTCTTTGGGAGTTCCTTGAAATGTATTTTTATCATAAATTATTCTTTTGTGTGTGTGCATGGGCAACTCATAACACACATATGGAGTCAACAATTTGAAAGAGTTGTTTCTGTCTTTCCACCTTATAGCTCCATGGGCTAAAACTCTTCTTTTTCCTCTCTTTTGTTCCTTCTCCTTTTCTTCCCCAATCAGACTTGGTGGCAACAATCTTCAGGGGGTGAACCATCTTGCTGTCTCTCTTTTGGGACTTTAAAATTATTTGTAAGAATTATTCTCACCTATTTTTCCTATGTTGATGTCTTTTGTAGATGGTATAATTCGCTAGTTATTTAAATTAGTGAAGTGGAAATAGAAAACACCATCCTGAGTGAGGTAAGCCAGACCCAAAAAGAGGAACATGGGATGTACTCACTCATATTTGGTTTCTAGCCATAAATAAAGGACATTGAGCCTATAATTCGGGTTCATGGAGAAGCTAAATAAGAAGGAGAACCCAAAGAAAATCATATAGGTATCCTTCTGAATATTAACCTTCATCAGGCGATGAAAGGAGACAGAGACCCACAATGGAGCACCGGACTGAAATCTCAAGGTCCAAATCAGGAGCAGAAGGAGAGAGAGCACAAGCAAGGAACTCAGGACCGCGAGGGGTGCACCCATACACTGAGACAATGGGGATGTTCTATCGGGAACTCACCAAGGCCAGATGGCCTGGGTCTGAAAAAGCCTGGGTTAAAACTGGTCTCGCTGAACATAGTGGACAATGAGGACTACTGAGACCTCAAGAACAATGGCAATGGGTTTTTGATCCTACTGTACCTATTGGTTTCGTGGGAGCCTAGGCAGTTTCGTGGATGCTCACCTTACTAGACCTGGATGGAGGTGGGTGGTCCTTGGACTTCCCACAGGGCAGGGAACCCTGATTGCTCTTTGGGCTGACGAGAGAGGGGGACTTGATTGGGGGAGGGGGAGGGAAAGGGGAGGCGGCGGTGGGGAAGAGACAGAAATCTTTAATAAATAAATAAATTAAAAAAATAAAAAAATAATAAAAGTAAACTCAGAAAACAAAAAATAATAAATAAATGCACAAAGATTGTTATAAGTCTGTAAAAAAAATTAGTGAAATATTCTCATATAATCTGTTCTTATCACCACTATTATTAGTAACATAATTTTGGTATCATTTAGACACAGGGCCTTCTGCATGCTGATCAAGCACTGTGCCACTCAGCTACATCCTAAGATACAGTCTTGAAGGCATGATAACTCAACTTTAAGCTAGATCAACAGGAGCGCTTTTCATATTTTAGTATTTTTTGGGATGTTTGCTGTAGTATTTTGCTCCTGCCTAACAGGAAATTTGACTTTACTACCTTTTTATATTATGTTGGGTCTTGGGAGGGGGGGTGGTTTGTGCAAAGATGGAGACAGACCACCAAAGTCTAATAAACCAGAAGCAAACTTTATTCCAGAAACCAGATTCCAGGAAAAAATAAAATAAAAATATCTCCATGGGACACAAAAGCTTATCAGCTAGATGAGACTACAGCCAGAAATGAATTCTGTAAGGCTGTGGCAAAGGCTGGTTTCTGAGCCCACCTTCTTATAGTAAGGTATACCAAGTATTAGATTTGAACAAAGGAATTTTTACAATCTTGAGGTAAAACTCAGATATAGATTGCCTTACTTTACAACCTCCATTAACAGAGTTTTTCAGTTTTTCTAGTGTTTGTATTTAATCTTTTGTCTTCCTTGGTACTTCCAGGTAGTGTTTACTGAAGCCCTGTGCTCTCCCCTTTGATGCTGCCAGTTTCACGTAACAGGGAAAATGCATAACCCAGAGGTCGTATATCTATCTCCTAAAACTTAACTCAGCTCATATCTGTGTTAATCAAGGATAGCCAGGGGTGTAAGGCTCTCAGTTTGCAGAGAGGTGCTTTGGCCTTGTAAATAGAGCTATGGGTAAACCCACTGTTAATGGTTAATACTTAAGCTGCTAAGAAAGCTATTGACAGTCTGTTCTCATTCTCCTAGGCTTACAACTTTATATTTATTTATCTCTACATTTCTATTTCTGGAATCTACATTTTTGTATCCTTATTCTTGGACCCTTCAGTTATAGTCACTAGCAGGTGGTTCTCCCTTAGTTGTACAGATCACATGATGCTTCTTTTCTGAAGGCGAAGGTGTAAGTCACAACAATCCCACACCAGTTTGGAATTATGATTAATAGAATGGTTATTTATTTAAAGGGGAAAAAACTTACAGATCACCGTCCCAGATAACAGCCCTCTGCACAGTCAGGAAGGGAGTCTAGTTGCCGGAAGTGGAGCAGGAAGTAAGAGAGAGAGGAGAGGGAAGTGGCTGCTTTTTTAAAGGGAGAGAGACCATGGCCGCCCCAGTGGGCTGGTATCTCAGCAGCTATTGGCTGAAGGAGCAGGAGGAGCTCCCGCAACACTTCCCCCATTTGTTTAAGTAAGAGAATTCTAAACCTACTACGAAATTATATACAATAAGTACAAATATCCTATTCTAACTAGCTTAGGTCTTGTATAATAAATAACTTGGCCAAGTCATGAGAGAAAAGTAGCTACATTTATATAGTCTTCAACCCCATCGAATATCTGAGAAGGGAAATAATGTTACCTGGATAATTAGGAAGTTCAGTAAAACAACTTCCAAAACATGCAACAAATCACAGAGACAACAGCTACCTGGGCAGTCACCCAAAGTCATGTTTGTAGCGTTGAAGCAACCAACTTTGGCTAAGGCCTAACATAACTGACATACCATTTTCAAAGGCAAGCAACTTTTCAAAACTATCTTACCTTGTCTTGGCAGGATATGACAGTCCTGTTTTATCCATTGATGCACGCTCTGTATCTCTGTCAGTGGTTGAGGTATGGGTATTTCTTTGCCCGAAGGCCAGTTCTGCCAAAAAGAAAGGCTCCAGGTGGAGTGTCTTTGGTGCTCAACATTCTCTCAGGAATAGAGCTGTGTTGCCAGGAGCAGTTGTGTTTCACTACCACAAAACTCTGAGTTAGATTAAAGGCCATTTTCTACAGCTCTTTGAAGAGGCTGAAGATTTTCTATCTATACAGAATATAATCTTTATGTATCTCATTTCTAATAATCTGTGTAGCCCATGAGGTGGCTTACCAGGGAAGATCTTAACCTGCATCTGTCTGGAGTGGGAGAATCATGGCGACTCTCTGATTCAGCTTTTTTCTCTCAGCATTCTTTTCTGTCTACTCTGCCTACCTAATTTTCTGTCTTATCAGAGGACAAGCAGTTTCTTTATTACTTAACCAATAAAACAACAGATAGAAAGATGACCCTCCTCCATCACTTTTCTATTCCCTTAAAAGAGAAACTTATAATTATTTTCTGATCATTTCCATTTGCTCTGTGTTTCCTATGTGTTTGGCCTTGATGTATTAGATACCTGTGTTTTTTATGTGTCTGTTCACAAGAGAGATTTGTCTGTCAAGTCTCGGTTCACAATTTCCTTGTTTGATTGGTTCCTTGCCGCTGCTCCCTGGGAGGTTCTTGTGACTTTCTTGTGGTGAAAGGTGGAGATTAATCCACTGGTAAAGTGATACAGGACTGCAGCTTTCTCTATAGTAAAATTAAATTATGATTATGGATTTCACTTATTTAATGGGTACAGAATTACCATTTTACTTTTCTTATGTCAGTTTTGATAAACTACATTTTTTAATGGGACTTTTTAATTTTGCCTTGGTTTCTCAATATGTTTACAGAAAATATTCTAGGATAGCCTTTTGAATGTCTGCATAATATGCAGCTATATTTTCTTTTCATTGTTAACATTGATTATTTGTGCCTTTACTATTTTGTTTTGTTCAGGTGAAGACAGATTTTGACTTTTGTTGTTTGAGTTTTTCTGTCCTGCCTGGTTTCCAGTTATTAAGTCCCAAAGAAATCACACAGAGGTCTACATTAACTATAAACTTATTGGCCCATTAATTCAGGCTTTTTATTAACTCTTATAACTTATATTAGCCCATTATTCTAGTATATATTAGCCACATGGCTCGGTACCTTTTTGAGCAGGTAGGTTACATCTTGCTTCTTCTGTGTCTGTGCTGGGACTGTGGAGGAATGGGCTTCCTCCTTCCCAGAATTCTCCTGTTCTCATTGACCTGTTTTTACTTCCTGTCTGGTTGTCCTGCTTATTCTTTCTGCCTGGCTACTGGCCAATCAACATTTATTTAAAATATAATTGACAGAAAACAGACCATTCTACCACCCCATACTTTGATTATTATTTTGACTGTTGGGCTCCTTGACAGCTCAAGGTTTAGTTTCAAGCTTGCTTTCAGATTTCTTTATGCTAACTTTCCCCTATTCTTGAGCTAGATGATGGTATCATTTGCTGTCAGAGGGTCTTCGGTTCCAATATTCTCACCTAGGTTATGCATATCCTTCGGAATACTGTATTACCTGCATGCCACAGTTTTGATATGCTCATATTTGATATTTTCATATTTACTAATTAAAATTAATTTCTGGTATAAGATTTTTACTGTGAGTTGGTTAGAAATATCTTCATGAGTTTCAGAACATCAGAATATTTCTATTTACTGTTATTTTAAAATTTCATTGGGACTTGGCAAAATGTATCTCAGTGTGTTCAGATTTCCCTGTGGTACAGCAATGGTCAGTTTAGACACCTTGTTTCACACAAGCTTGGGGGAAAGCTGTGCTCCATTGCAGAGGCAGCAGTGTTATTGTGTGCTGCTGTGCCAGTTTTGTAAAGACATTTGAAATCTACTACAGCGTTATGATTTTTCAAGTTGATAAATTGTATAGCAATATGTAAAAGTAGCAATGAATTCTTTGCTTAACTGACAAACTCAATGGAGTCCAACAACTTGTTGGACACTCTTTGTGTGCTTCTATTTTGCTTGTGGATTAAAGGGTAAATGACAGGGAGCTGCATTTTTGCCAGTCATTGCTTTTGTTGATGCTGAGTTTGATGCATTTGGGATTCGGTGATCACTGACTGAAAAACCATGTTCCCACAAATAAGCTCCCGTCTAGAAACCCTAAGAAGCAAACAGCCAGATCACAGAGCCATGCAATACCCTTTCAAAGTGGCCCAGGCATCATCACCTTTGAGAAAATATTTGGACCACAGGTCTTCAGGCTATCCAACAATTGTGATTATAGTGAAAATATGTGCTGAAGTCATGAAACCCATGGGTATTGGCTCTAAAATACCCCCTCCTGTAGTGACTAGGCCAGCAGGCCTTCTTTTTGTCCCACCCAACTTCCACACAACTAGCTTTACACCCGGAATAACAACACAAAAACTGTATTCTTTTAAACATTGCCTGGCCCATTATATCTGGCCTCTTCTTGGCTAACCCTCATATCTTGCTTAACCCATTTCTAATAATCTGTGTAGCACCACAAGGTGGTGGCTTACCGGGAAAGATTCTAGCCTAACTCCGTCTCAGGTTGGAGAATCATGGTGACTGCCTGAATCTGCTTCTTTCACCCAGCATTCTGTTCTGTCTACTCTGCCTATCTAAGCTGCTGTCCTATCAAAGGGCCAAGGCAGTTTCTTTACATGAAAGTAAAACATAAACAGATGACCCTCTTCCATCACCCTTCTCACTGCAGACACCCAGATCTGTGACTGTGTAATTTGCCTATTACCCATGAGCATCTTTTATATGAGAAAATAGTATTTAAATTAATTATAATATATTAAAATGCAAATACTATAGACTATCTACTTGATTTTTTTCTTTAGGGAATAGCAAGTAAATGTTCAGTGTATGTTGAGTGTAGGTGCATGTATTTTCTGAATATTTTCCATGCACACATGTAGAATCTGTGTAATGCACTAACTACACAGTAACCATTGCTAGTCTGACAACAAGTTGATCTTTCTGAAACATGAGTCTTCTCATACTCCCTTTCTTCCCCTTGGATAAATGTCCACAAGCCCCTAATACTGCTAAGGGAAACTGAATTGTAGTAGCTGGGCATGTTGAGCTCACTGTGGTCTGATTCCTGACTTCTATCTCTTGGTGTGCACCTGAGTTCCAGAGCCCCAGGGAATTCAGTAAACAAAAGGGCCCTTTCAGGCTGCTTTTGCAGGCTGAAGCCTGTCATTTTTCCATCTCACCTTGGGTCCCTGGTTGGCCTCTTGTGAACCACCCCTAGGTGTCTAGGTACTATCATCAGATTGACGTTATAAGCCCTGAAGCTACTGTGGGGTACCATTTTAAGAGGAGTTGTTTTATTTTCCATAACATTTAGGGAAGTGGCAGGGAACAGGATATATGTAGAGAGGGCAGGGTGTGAGATGAAGATACATGGAAGTGAGGAACTGGAACAGACTGGTTTTGTTCAAATGAGAATGTAGGGCTCATTATTTATCAGTACATGTAGGGGAAGGTACAAGAGATCAAGTTGCCTTTTGTATTCTGTAAAGCTAACCCAAACTGGCCTGAAACAGTAGACGCTATGGGCCGTAGAGGCATTTTAAGTGCTATTTATCCATCCTTGAAAGGAATAACCTTGGGCAGAAGACAGACATGAGAGTGTGTTTCTATGACTTTTAAATTGTAGTACTTTTGCTTACACTTCCTGATGTTCTTTCTCTTCTATATGTGTATGTGTGGTGCTGTTGTTGTTTTTTGTTCCTGGGGATTGAATAACCTAGGATGTGCTTGCTAGGCAAACACTCTACCATTAAGCCACATCAATATCCCATACAGAAATCATACTATAAGGAAATAAAGCGTAATAAACATACCTGTTTTCCTAGGCAGTGACACTGGGGGATTTCAGTGGGCTTATCTGGGAGCAGAACCATGCCTAATCCCTCCCCAAGCAGGTTGTCTTCAAGTTGTTGAATAAGTTACTCCCTGGGGAAATCTGCTGGACAAGTCTTAGACCTTCTCTTTGTGAGGGGGGAAAAGACTTTCTCTATTTCTCTGTTTCTCTATTCAACTACTTTTTGAATTCTAAAAGTCGGCATTCAGGTTTTTAATTTTCTCTCTCCCTGTATCTTCCTGCCATTGCACAGTCTGGCTCAGTCCAGGGGACTCTGGTCCTGTCATTTGTTCTGGACATGGAGGTATAGAGAGTCAGATTGATGCAAGAAAGCAGCTCAGAGCCAGCAGAGGGTTTGTGTGAAGAAATGGGCAACCCATGTAAAGACGCAGAGGCTCATCCTCAGGGACTTGATGCACAACCTCACAGAGGCACTGTGCCAAGGCTTGAAAACACAAACTCTTCCTAAAATGGTGTTGCACGTTTATCCTGGAACTCTTACTGGCAGCCACAATGACAGAAATGGATGGAGTGCTGGAAACTATGAACAGTGATAGACTATTTTTATTGTTGTGTTTTTTCTTTGCCCTTCTTTCCTTCTTCTCTCTCTCTCAATCCCTCCCTTCCTCTAATTTTCCCTTCCCCTGTATCTCCCTCCCTCCTTATTTTGGGTACTTGTGAAATGAATTCCTATTAAACACCTAGACCAGAAGTTCTCTTGAATACTACTAAAAGAAAATTGGATAGCTCCCTCCCTTTTTACACAGTATTTTTATTCCTTTGGGAGTATATAAGAAGGAAAAATAAGTAGTAAAATAATTTAGGACTTTTCTGTCACTTCAGAATATGCCTCTTACCCACCAGCAATCAATATCTGCTCCAACCTCCAGCTACTTCCTGTCTCCAAAATTTTGCTTCTGTGAATCTTTCAGTGTAATTGAAGCTGTGTACATGTAGTTCTGCATCTCAAATCTTTTATATAACGTAATATGTTGTCTTACTTACATTGAGTTTTTTGCTCCTATTTATTTTTTTCATGGATCTAGCTTTAATATACAGTTCTGAAGAAAGGGATACCACCATAAAGAAAAGACAAAAATGATTGTCTTACTGATTTGGCACACAAAATTGATTTGCTTTTCTTTTCTTTCTTTTTTCCTTCCTCACTTTGAATTTCTTTTTTAAAAGTTAATTATATTCATACAATATATTTTGATATTTTTCCACTCCTCTGATTACTCCCAGATCTCTCCCCACCTCCCTTCCTATCCAGCTTTTTTTTTTTACTTTTTAAAACAACAAAAAACCTGATAAAACTGTAAAAACATAAATCAAAACAAAAATGTATTTTAAAAAGTTAAAAAGAGCCAGGCGATGGTGGCGCAGGCCTTTAATCCCAGCACTCGGGAGGCAGAGGCAGGCGGTCTGTGAGTTCAAGACCAGCCTGGTCTACAGAGCTAGTTCCAGGACAGGCTCCAAAGCCATAGAGAAACCCTGTCTCAAAAAACCAAAAAGAAAAGTTAAAAAGAAACAAAAAAAAAACTCTCTCTCTCTCTCGCTCTCTAATACACACACGCATGCACACATACGAGAGAGAGTGAGAGAGAGAGTGGGGGGGGGGGGGGTGGGGGGGTGGGTGGGAGAGAGGGAGAGAGAGAATTCATTTTGTACTGACTATCCTTGGGCATGTGGTATGCCCTGAAGTGTGGTTAATATACTTAATGAGATTCCACTGTAGGAAATATATTTTTCTTTTTTCAGCATGGATCAGTTACAAATAAACTTTTGGATGGGGTTAGGACCCTGTGTACACTTCTTGCTCTCACTGCTGGGATCTCATCTGGCTTGAACCCACGCAGACCTTGTGCATGCTCTATAATTTCTGTGAGTTCATGTGTGCCTCAGTCCTGTTGTATCTGGAGGACAATGTTTTCTTTGAGTTGTATATCACCTCTATGTCTGACTCTTTTTGCCTCCTTTTCTGTATAGATCCCTAAGCCTTGAGGGGAAGGAGTTGATAAAGACACCTCATCTAGGACTGAGTGCTCCAAAGTCTCTTACTGTGTATATTTCAGGTTTGGGGTCTTTGTGTTAATTCCCATCTATTGTATGAAGAAAGCAATGGTTGAGTGATATACTGATCTATTGGTATATCGATCTGCCATTAGGAGTCATTTTCTTGTGTTGCTCCATTAGCAGAATAACAATAATAGGTTTTCCCCAGGATCTATGACCTGTCTACTCTTAGGTACTTGGCAGCATTAGTGGTATCAAATATGAATTCCATTTCATAGAGTAGGCCTTAAATCTAATATAAGAAAAAAGTGATTTGTTACTCCTATAGTATTTGTGCCATTATTGTACCAATATATCTTGCAGGAAAGTTGCTATTATAGGTCTCAGGATTTGTAGATGCTTGATATTGATGATTACCTTTCTCCCCCCACAGTATGTGGAGTACCCCTTCCAGCACCGTGAACACTAGTCATTAGGGGTGAAGCTTCTTGTTGGGCATCAGCTTGACTTCTCTGTGTTCAATGACACAGTAAATGTCTTCATCAATAGACCCTTACCATCAGGTTGTGAAGGATACTCAATAGCCTTAGAAATAGTCTAGGGTATTTAGAAAGAGAATTCCAAGGTCAATAACTCAACAATATGTATCCTATTTCTGGCACTGAAAGTTTTACTTAGTAGCATTAGATGTTGAATTAGGGCATTGTCTTCCCATTATATTATGGCTTTATTTAAATTCATATACATATGGAAACATATATATATATATATATACATACATACACACATATTTTTATACTTGGAAACTGTGGTGGTTTGATAGAAAATGGTCTCCAAAGGGAGTGGCAATATTAGGTGATATGGCCTTTTTGGAGTAGATGTGATCTTTTTCAAAGATGTGTGTCACAGTTCAATTCCTGTTGCCTGCAAGCTGTAGAACTCTCAACTCCTCCAGCACAATGTCTGCCTGCATGATGCCATGTCCCACCATGATAACGGACTAACCTCTGAAGCTGTAAGCTATCCCGATGAAATGTTTTTCCTTTACAAGAGTTGCAGTGGACATGGTGTCTCTTCACAGCAATGGAACCCTAACTAAGACAGAAGTTTCCTCCACAGTAGTGTGTTCTATATGGTTTTTCAAAAGGCCTTTGTGTTATTTGTCCCTCCCCTTACTCCTGCCTTTGCTTTTCTCTTGCCTTCTCCCATGCACCTCTTTATTTAACCCTCCCATTCTAGTTGCTCCTTTATCTCTCAGTAGCACTACATTCTACTTCCTCTTCCTTGGGATACACTCTGTTTCTTACTGATCCTTTGCTATACACCTAACTGCGGTGGGTATTTAGATTTTAGCATATGTATTAAAAGCTTAAAAACCAACATCCACATATAAGAGAAAATACACAATATTTGTAATTTTGGGTCTGGGTTATCTCACTTAGGATTTTTTTTTCTAATTCATTCATTTACCAACAATTGCATTTTCTCTCTCTCTCTCTCTCTCTCTCTCTCTCTCTCTCTCTCTCTCTCTCTCTCTCTCTCTCTCTCTCTCTCTCTCTCTCTCTCTCTCCCCCCCCCCCCCCCCCCCCCTCCCTCCCTTCCTTCCTTCCTCTCTCTTTCTTCTTTCCTTCCTTCCCTCCTTTCTTTTCTTTTCTAGACATGGTTTCTCTATGTAGCCCTGACTGCACTGGAACTCTCTTTGTAGACCATGCTGGTTTTAAACTCAGAAATCTGTCTGCCTCTGCCCACGTGCTTTAATTAACTTTAATCTCAAGGGCTGGGATTAAAGGCATGGGCCACTACAGCCTGGCTGATTTTACTTTCTTAACAACAGAACAATATTTCAGTGTATAAATATAGCACACTTTTATTATCCATTCACCAGTCGATGGACTGGATAGCCATCTTTCTTAACATATAGGCTTCCACTTAGAATGGGACCTAGACTTCAACTTCTTTACAGAATGAATTTGCATGGAAAACTACCCAGGTATGCTTCACTAGGAAAGCATAAGAAGCCATCCAAAGATTCTTGCCCCAGTTAATTGTCTCTAGCAGAAATACTTTAAATTGGGGGTATGCAAGATTCCAGCTACAATGATGAAATGGATTCAGCTCTGGAGGAAGCCAGTGTTATGGGAAACAGGGAAGGGTCTTTAAACAACTTTATCATTTTTTGAGACTAGTGGGCACTGGTTGCTCAGTGGCTGAGAAGATGCTCTGAAGACTTTTCTCCCTAAGAAAGAACAGCATCATCAATTGGTCGGGTCGCACATTTCAAGTGAGAAGGATAAAGAGCTAGGGCAGCGGTCCTCAAACTGTGGGTTGAGACCCCTCTGGGGGTCAAACAACCCATTTACAGGGGTTGCCTAAGGCCGTCGGAAATAGCAGCTATCTACATTACAATTCATAACAGTAGCAGAATTATACTGATAAAGTAACAATGAAATAATTTTATGGTTGGGGGTCACTACAACATGAGGAGGTATATTAAAGGGTCTCACCCAGCGTTAGGAAGGCTGAGGACCACTGAGCTTGAGGGAGGTGGGCTGAGGAGTCAATGGGTCAGCATCCCCAGTGTACTGAGTGGCTGATCAGCACTATTGTGAGTCAGGTTCCCAGAAGCTCCCAAGTCTGTCCATCCTGGGGGCTGGGTCCAGTGGGACTTGGCTGTTTAGAAAGTTGTTGTTTCTTTAAAACCAAACAAACAAAACCCCTCTTATTGTCTCTCTGTGATCATGCTTTGTTCTTTCAATTTCCTTTTCCCTCAGTATGCTCACTTTTCTGGCATCAATTCCACTCCAGAAATCTATGCTTTCCTCAACTTTGATGGGCACCTAGCAGATGTTCGCTTGGCAA
>NW_026067970.1:6765709-6985709 GCF_014885135.2 Alexandromys fortis | reverse complement strand
TTGTGAGGCAAATGTCAAATCCACATTTGATTTCCAGGTCGGTACTATGTTCTCCTAGTACCATTGGCTACCAAACATTCTGAAGAGGTACTTGTTCTCCACAGCCCCGGGTATTGTGTTTTGATCGTCTGCAGGCATTGCGTTGCCACCCCACACACTGCCCTCTGTTCCAATGATCTCTGTGTAAGGAGAATGTCCCAGTTCCTTCCCTTGGGTGATCTGGAATCCTCAGTTTACCACCCACCCACATTTTTTGACAACTACAGTATTACTCCTCTTAGGGGCATTCGTCCTGCCTACCAGTATAATTTACTTACATCCACATTGTCCCTGGTGGCTATAGTAGTATCCTGTACCCTCTCATAAGTCTTGAAACATCTATATGCTCTAAGGCTATGGTTCTCTGTAGCCACTGCTGAACAAAGTGCCTTCGACAGAGTCTCAGAGGTGTCTGATGGTGTTTGGTGATGGTCCGTTTTTCCTAAAACTAGAAACTAAAAGAGACATATCTGAGAAAAATAAAATTATCAACAATTTTAGAACCGACATAACAATGAATGAGTACTTCAAAATGTTGGGTGTAGTGAGGGCCTGGATAGAGAATATTTCTGTTCTTATTTTCGTATTTTATAAATTGCTACTTTAACACTGAAGCTACCTCTTTTATTGAAATAAAAAAAAATCTTTGAAACTATAGAAATATATACCATCATAGTTTTAGAATTATTCTTTGATTCCTTTATTATGACAGGCGTCATCTTGTCCCCTGTAGGTTACGGTCTTTGGTCAAGCAGTTGGAACGAGGGGAGGCCTCTGTGGTGGATCTGAAGAAGAACCTGGAATATGCAGCGACTGTGCTTGAGTCTGTATATATCGATGAAACAAGGTAAGTTAGAAAAGAGGTTAAGAAAGTAATGCTGGATTTTCTGTCCAACAGTCCCTCACCCCAGGGCATGTCTGAGGTGTGTGGTTCATATCACCGACTCTGAAACATTAGTTTCTACATTTGGGAAAGAGCTGAACAGTTGCTCCCTCAACTAGGAATTACCAACAGAATTTGCTGCATGCACAGTAAAACGGTGTCAGTGCAGAAAGGGCACCTGTTAAAAGTCTGGCAAGATGTATATTCCCACGGTGATGGCTGCATACTCATTGTATCAGTCCAAAGTGTGTCTTTGAATCCATCATCTGTGTCAGCATCTGGAGGTCCCTGCAGTGACAACTACATCTGGAGGTTTCTGAAGTCCCCAGCATTCCTCCTTCAGCAAACATTTCCTCTTGAATTATACACATATTAGAGCAATTGCAGGCACTGAAATCGATTTTTGAAAGAAACAGAACTGCTTTCCTTTCCTTTTGGAAACTGCTGAAATGTCAACTGTGAAAGTCTAGTCAGACAGGCTGCTCTGTTTGTGAAACCCAAATCAGGGAGTCACTACAGTTGGGTTGTTTGGCTTATTTTTTTTAATGATGTGATTCATTACTAATTTCAGGAATTTGATATCACAGTTTCTTCTCCCTTTACCTAAATGAATATATCTAAACACATGACAGTGGAAAACGTCTTTATATTGATGGTCACTTTTACTGTTTGTTTTTAACGGGACTTCAACAAATGATGTTCAATAATTTGGGTTCTATTATAACTACTTTTGTTCCTTTCTAGCACTCTGACTGAATAAGTTAGGTAAATCAGAAAAGCACATGCACAAATGGCTTAAGTCTCTGGAATTCAAACAAAGAACTGCCCTGTTTGGGGACGTTTCCTTGAATTCAGAAGTTCATGTTTCTCTTATCTCCTATTGAATTAAAGGAGTATCCATGGGCATCCCTTAAAATCACTGCTTCAGAGTACTCTGTTGTTGTGATCTGTGCAATGTTTTTCAGTCTGACCCAATGCTGTCACTGGTTGGGCCTTAGCTTCTTACACATTTTTATACTTGTGTCTCTGGAGGACAGGCCAGTTCCGATTTACTCAAAAGTCACTGTGAACTGTCACAGGCCTTGCCAAAACACTGCTGCCCCTCTGCCTGTGTGTGTCCTGTTTGATATCATGTTTTTGTGCCTGTATTTCAGGTTGGGTGGAGAAGGGCAGCTGTTTCAAACAGATTCAGTCTTTGGCTGTGTGCTTTATCTCCAGGCGTCTTCTGGATACAGAGGACGAGCTTAGTGACATTCAGTCAGATGCTGTGCCTTCTGAGGTCCGAGACTGGCTGGCTTCCACCTTCACACGACAGATGGGGATGATGCTTAGGAGAAGTGACGAGAAGCCCCGGTTCAAGACCATCGTCCACGCAGTGCAAGCTGGGATATTTGTGGAGAGGTAAAGGTGAAACCCACTGTTACTCAAGGGCCAAACCAGTAAGAGAAATACCAGGTGCTAGGACTGCAAGCTTTCCTTTAATGTAGTTTTGATATGCTATTATAAGAACTCAAATTTCTGAGGAGAAACAGGTATTCTAATCTGCAAGACATCATTAGGACAAGTTTTTCTTTTTGCTCAAAATCTTCGTCTTAAGATTTAGATTAAGCTCAGCCTCATTTTTAAAGTCAGAGATCATCTCCTCCATGTTTTTCAAATATATGGATATCATCAGAACAAACCAGTAGGTGTTTTGAGGTCAGTGACCCAGGGAGGACAGTTTATTTGAGGGGTATGAGTTCCTTGATGTAGTGATATTTCATTTGTATTTTAATAAATACACTTGCCTGAAGACCAGAGAGTAAAACAGCCCCACTGGTCAGCCTTACAGACAATGGTAACACACACCTTTAATCCCAGTAGCTACACTAGTTTGCCATAGAAACTGGGTGGTGCGTGCCTTTAATCCCAGTGGTGCACACTTTAATTACAGCCCTATAGAGGATTATAAAACCGGAGGTGACAGCTCTCAGCTATTGTTCTGAGATTTCTAGAGGCAGGATCACCATTTTGGACTGAGATCGCGGTAAGAGTCAGTAGGGCTGGCTGCTTTGCTTTTGGATCTTCAGGTTGAACCCCTATTTTTCTCTCCAAGTTTTTATTAATCGTGCTTCACCCTGTGACATAGTTTGCCAGCTTTTTGACACTGAATTATTCCCTACGAGACATAGAATCATTTCTTCTACTGTTCCCTATTACACAGTTCACATTCTAGCAATTCCATGGTAGTGATTTCAAAGTTTACCTGGGATATTTACTTGCTCTGGAGAAGTACTTCCAGTGGGTCATCTACACACATTCTCTGTTCACCATCAAGTACAATAACATACCTCGATTCTCGTCCTGCAGCCAGTGCTGGTGGAGCCCATCATCCCTTTCAGTAATTAAGTGTCCAATATGGGGCACATAAGCTTAATTCAGTGTTGCTTCCAGTGCCTTGTGTGTTTGAGATTGCCTTCATTTCTTTTTGACTCATCACTAAGGAAAGACTCTAGAGTCACTTTGGGATTTAAAGTTCCTTGGGCCACCAGAAGACCTGAGTGCTCCTCAGTTGTCAATATGTGTGCAGACCTGTGAAGGGCTAACCATCTGTTGTAAGCGATTACATTTTGTTTTCTCCTCCATCTTTGCCAGAATGTACAGGCGGACATCAAACATGGTTGGGTTGAGCTATCCACCAGCTGTTATTGACGCATTAAAGGTAAGACCGATGAAAAGGCTTATGGGATACATGGAAGCGACTGCAGAGTACGGCTAAATTTGTTCTTAGGAAACAATATTCGTTCCTGTACTTTTCCATTATTCCGACCTTAATCTTTCATTTTTGTTTTCTTATCTGTTCTAATAGTATCACTATGAGCTTAGTCTTTAGCCTTCTATATTTTTTTCTTCCAAATTAAACTCTGTGTGGATTTCGGTTTAACACAGTAATCTGCCATGATGAGATTTATGTAGCAGTAGCCCCCGGAGATAAGGTGCATTATAACTAATGTATTTAAACTTAGGAAAAAACTTGTTGCTTGTAATTATGTCAATACTCGGTTGTCCACTCCAAGTCAATGTAATAAGGATTAAAAAAAAACACTCAGAAAATTGTAAAAAAAAATAATAATAAGATCAGAGTTAATCAGAGTTGAGGCTTGGGCGGTGTTCCCAGCACATGGCACAGTCTCAGAAACATTTTATTACAGGATTGCTTACTCCAGAGCCCTCGTCCCTAGAGACATTCTGCTATTTTCCCAAGACCTGCACTGCGCCAGGTGCTGCATGGGAAGTCATTCAAGCATGGTTTTGTTTTAAGCAGGCTGAACCCTGCATGGTAATGCCCAATTAAGCGCACTGGAAGTTATCTAGATGACTTCTAAAGGCCCCACACAGAAGTGTCCTTGAGGCAGGCTGGGGTGGAGTCAGATTCAGGGCTCTGGAGTGTTCCTGGTTTACTTTGGTTGCAGGGTGGGACTGGCTAGGGCCCGGTGTCTTGTGCTGGTTGATAGTACGGACTGTCTGAACTTAGCACGCGTCCCTTTGTGCGCTGGCACCATGGCCTTCTGACTGCTGGCATTGTCTTTCTCTGAAACGTGCAAGAAGTACACTGTGATGAAGTCTTCAGAATATAAATTACCCATTTGTGGAAGTAGGGGGTGGGCAGTGCTTCACAAATAGCTTAATGTAGGAAGCACACCCAGTGAAGACGTTCTGACTGTATGCTCGTGGCGTTCTGTTTCCTTCAGAGACAGTCACATGGCTGTGTTTACAGGATTCACTTTTCTCTTTGTACTGTCTGTTTCTCCTCCTCCTTGCATCTTAACAGCAGGAAGGACACTGTGAGAAGTCACCTGCCCCCATGCAAATGGCCAGCCCATCAGTTTAGTTTACTGTGATGTTTCCCAGCTTGCTGGCCTGCAGAACTTCTTCATGAGACCTGCTAATGCCACAGCAAAATTGCCATTGATTTTCATAATTGAACTGAAACACTCGATGTAAATCTCAGGAGCATTAGAAGCCTATTTAAACCTTTATCTCTACCTTTGTCATAAACACAAACACAAGTGGATTCACTGATACTGGGCTGTTTATGAGAGTTTATCTTCCAAATTGAAGTTTCTTTTCTACGAATAGCTGAAAACTGAAATGCAGACCAACCTGTTATGTGGATAAACTGTTATTTGCCACTGAAGGAAGCAGGGAGTCTTCATGGTCATTCTGAGAGAAAGATACTTGGGTTAATCAGAGCAGGAACCAGTTAGCTCCAAATGACTACCCTCCCCGTGTCTGCTGATCTGTACGTTAAGGTCACAGCTTTTGCCTTTGACCCCACTTCCTGTTGATCAAGAGAGTTCAGGTTCTGTCTACTAAGTAGTGTCTTTCCAGTTCTCTGCACTAGCCTTTGATCGCCAGAGGACTGAAGTGGGCTGGAGAGCACAGACATGGTGTCTCTTTTCCTTCTTTGTACCTACTGGGGAAGAGGTTATTTGCACTGAGCTGCTGGCATTTATAGGGAAATCACTACTGATTTTCTCTAATACAGAAAAATTTCTCAAAGACTGAGAGAATTCAGTTCACTAAAATAACCGTGGTGGCATGTCACGTTAACCTTTGCAGTTAATGGAAGAACGTGGCATAAAATGACATCTAAGGAAGAGAATAATTAACAACTGCTCATTGGAAGTTTTGAGTGGGCTGTGTACCACCTTTGGTACCTCTCCACTTGGTGCATATTACCTTCGAATCTCACTTTATCTCTTGCCTTTGGGGTAGCGTTCTAGAGACACAGAAGCGATCTGTTCTTCAGAAGGGTGGCTGTTCTGTGGCTCAGGACCAGCCCCTTAGATAATTTTTAAATGGGAAGAAATAAGCAGTTTCCTTAGGCCATGCTAACCTGGATGGTCTCCATCTTTCTTGACGGGAATTATTCCTGGTCAACATCTGGTAAAAGTGAAAGCGTGTTTAAGGCACTTAAATTGGGTGCTCATTAAAATGCAACTTCCAGGCTCAGGATCATTCAGAGGCCTACAGCATCCTCAGTATTTTCAGCGAGTCCCTAAATAGCTTGGGAGAAGAATGAAGTTCAAGAATAACAGTTAAGATTTCCTTGAAGCAAAGGCCCATAGAGAACACCCACTCCCCTACTCATTTCCTGGGGCTGTCGGTGTCCTCCTCAGGACTGGACCAGACAGTGGCTGTGACTTATAGGAATCCAATAATAGAACTCAAACAAAGTTCCAGGTGGTGGGTAAATTTTGGTGTCTCTGTCCTGAGTCCTCAATGGGTAATTGAAGGATGTGGCCTGGGTCACAGTGTGGATTCATTGGGCTTACAGGGGTCGTTGGTAGGCAGTGAGGTGACATGACAGGTTGCCCGTGAGATTATTAAGTAGTTCTGTTACTGTGTGATTATGGACCCTTTGTTTCTCCCAGGTGTTGTGTGACTCTGGACCCTTTGTCTCTCCCAAGTGTTGTGTGACTCTGGACTCTTTGTCTCTCTCAGGCTGGCACATGCTGTGGAACTCTGGGGGAAATATAACTTTTTCTAGAATTGGGAGATTTGAGGACTGTGGATTAACACTTCACCTCACAGTTTTAATTATTTTAGTGGAAGGGTAAATATTACTAAAGGAATTGAATTTACCACTAAACTTAAATGTTTTTTTTTATATGTTTGCTTTTATGTGGCTTTGCCTCCATGGAAGAATTCCCAGCAGTCTTGAGCTGGACATGATGGATGGAAGGGTTAGATGTAACAAGAGCACGGGAATGGGATTACAGGATCGTTTTAGGATACCCCGAGTCCTTTGTGCAGAGTTTCTGATGCCAGAGGCACCAACCCCTGGCCTTCTTCTACGTGACCTCTCATGGGTCCTCATTATCAAGAGAATGTCAGTATATGTCCTGTAACTACAGAAGGAATACCCATGGTGTGATGAAGATACTAAATGCCTGTTGATTTAAGCACACATTTGTTTATTATGTCTACAAGTGCCTGGTGTTGTTGTGTCAAAAGCACAGAAGAGATGTTTACGTGTATTCTGGAGCAAGTATTTGTGAACAAATACGAAATTCATGATGGCAAATAAGTTGTATGTCCAGTTCACTTTTTACATTTGCTTCTCTCACTGAAGTGTTATAGCAAGAGGGAAAATTTGTCACCAGATTTGTGGCTCCAGAGAGCATTTTTTTTTCTGTTCTTGAAGTGAATGTTGTCTCTTTGGTTGGATCTTGGTGGTTGAAGTTGAAGTGGAATTCCATTTTTGTCTTCAATATTATACATGCTTCTGAACACTTTGAAGTGAGTTAACAGTGTCAAATCTGGGCTCAGAAGGTTTCATTACACAGTATGTTAGCAGGTTGGAGAGTGTCTGGAGATGTGCCCCACCGCGTTTGCACTCAGAGTGACAGCTGATAGGCTTGAAGGAAGGAGCCTAGAGGGGCATCAGTAGGGAAGGCATGTGTGTTCTCATCCCATTCATGTCCTAAGCGTGTGCTTCCAACAGGCCTTTGAGGATTTGGGTATCTCTCCATTTCTTCATCTGTGAAGTGTAATTAGTCATACCAGCAGTCATGATGCCTGTCAATACTTCTTCTCGATAATAAAGTTCTTTGGTATTTTTTTAAGCAGTAAGTATTTTTGTACCACCACCCTAGATGGCTACTGAGAGTTCTTTATAGTCTTGGGCTACTTATTGCAGGTGTGGGCTACCAGAAGACTCAAAGGTGGGTAGATTAGCGGTTGCATAGGCATGCCAACTAATAGCGCTCTCCCTGCTCTGTTCCGCAGGATGTGGACAAATGGTCCTTCGATGTGTTTTCCCTCAACGAGGCCAGTGGAGATCACGCATTGAAATTCATTTTCTATGAATTACTCACACGCTATGACCTGATCAGCCGTTTTAAGGTCAGCATCTCATTAAAAAGATACACTGTGTACATTTATCTATCCTTATGTGCCTTCTATGCCAAGACCAAGGGGATCCTTCTAAGTACATAGGAAACTGCTGTGGGCACCTGTGGGCATCATTCCGGTGGGCCTGCCATAGGTGCTGCCCACCAATGGGCATTTTATCTCACTGCATCCTGATTCTGTGTACTATGGACCACTCTTGCCTGGGAGGTAGCATTGGAGACAGAGTGAGCTCAGCAGCTTCCATAAACTTTTCTCACACCAGGCCACCTTCAGAAAAAAACTCCCACTCATCCATGACAGATCACTGGTGTTTCACAGCCACCCGTGCTTCAGATTAATTCTTTGCCTTAAACAAAGAGAATGGATGGATCATCTCCAGGGTCCGCCCCTCAGTCACCACGCTGCACAGCCTTTTTCAGGTCAGGTGGGTTCTCAAGGGAACCTCTGTCCAGTTGATCTCCCAGACTTCAAGCATCAGATGAATGGGATGTGTGTCTGGAAAATGCAGGTTGTTTTACACACAGATATTTATGTCTCCAGATAGAGTCTTTATCACATTCGTAAGGGCTATATTGGAGCTCATGCTTTCTATTTAAGAAAAATGAACATATATTATGCAGTATATTTAGTATGATAAAACACAAGGGACACACAAAAAAACTTAGGTTATAAAATGATTGTGAGACAGAGGTAAGCTGCAACTGGTATGACTTCCTCAAAGTCACACTCTTTGAAAGGGGTCACTGTATGCATTTGAAATATGGGGAAGCACAGTGTGGTAGTGTGTTTGGGAAAGGAACAGGCTATGTCTTTTTATCACCCAATAGTTTATTACTGGTGGTTTGCAGTCTGGAAAGTCTTCTTTTGCTAGTGAAGTGTTACAAATAGTTAAAAATCTCATAAACTGCAGTAAGTTTGTCAACATGGTTTATGACATTGGTCCTGCATAGCATCTCTTCTGTCTTGGAATTGGAGAAAAAGACTAAAAACAGATAAAGTACAAAGAAATACAAAGCTTTAGTAATCACTAGTAATGAATGAAGTTGCCTATGTGTACATCAAAAACCACTGGTTTACGTTTTAAACAAAACGTCTTTGAGATGAATCTGTATAGTTTGGTTGCTTGAACTGGGAACAAAACCAGTTTGTAAGACTGACTGTTCTTCAACCAGGGACCTGGTCTTAGACTTTCAAAGCATCTGACAGTTTCACAGAGAATTTTGTTAACTGCTAAACATTTTTGCTCCTCATGTGATCTACAGGAGCCCCCAAATGAGCAAAGTGGGGATCTTAATGTTTCTCTCAAGGTAAGTCTGCCCTTTAGTGAGTGGAGCTTTCTCTTCTTTTTCAGATTCCCATTTCTGCACTTGTCTCATTTGTGGAGGCCCTGGAAGTGGGATACAGCAAGCACAAAAATCCTTACCACAACCTGATGCATGCCGCTGACGTCACGCAAACCGTGCATTACCTCCTCTATAAGACAGGAGTAGCAGTAAGTACAGGCGGGGACACAAGTCTATGTTGGAGGGTGTCCCAGATGTGATAAGGATGAGCCCAGGATGAATGATGTCTTGTGAACACCCTATTTCCCAGCATCACTGTGGAGAGCTTTAAGGTATTCTGATGTGTCCTCATAATCATGATAGAAAGCCTTGGGGTTCTCTGAGAGCTGCCTTGATCTTTATGGAGAGTGCTCCGAAGTGTCCCCCTGTTTACTGTGGAGAGCCTTAGGGTTCTCTTAAATATTTTTCTTGAGCCAAGTGAAATAGAAAATGGCCAATTAAGGAATAATTACAAGAGCTAAGCATATATTTCCACATATAGAATGTTTTTTTGACCCTTTGCAATAGTCAATTAACAATAATGTTCACATATTCTGAAGTAATAGTCAGTAGATTCATCAACCATTGCTCCAACTCATCTTTGGCTTAACCTGCTAGGTCTTTTTCAGAAGCACTCTGGTTATTCACCTTATGTATGTTTTAAAGCTAAAGGTTTTTTAGTCATTTGAAATATCATTGTTATAGTTTTGCTTTTCAGCTCTTCAGATGGTTTTAGACCTCTTTTCTGTAATCCATTTGATGTACTAGCTTATTCGAGTTGATTGTGCCTTTGACTTCTTACATTTTTATTATTTGTTTGTTTCTAGTGCATGGGTGGGGGATTCTTGTGCTACAACACACATGTAGATGTCAGAGGGCAATTATTAGCAGTCACTTCTCTCCTCCTACCTTGCGGAGGCCAGGGATTGAACTCAGATTTTCTGGTTTGTCATGAAGCACCTTGGTCCACACCCCACCAGCCCCTTTGTCTTCTTTACCTCCATAAGCCATCAGTTTTTAATATGCATAGATGTTGGTGGCCAAAGAAAACAAATGAACAAACAGATAAAATAGCTTTTACTGAGATTGCCTTAAGAAGACCTATAGGAATTTGTTTTTCACTTCTATTTGAACTTATTGGAAACTGAATTTACCCCCATGCTATATATTTAATTTCTACAGTATGCTCTGGGGATCCTTTTCTCCTGTGAAGTCCCCTCCTATGGCTTAGGATCAGGGTGTCCCTTCTCAGTGAGTATCATCTTGGTGTGGCCTGGGTTAACTGAACCATGAACACTGTACTTTTGGCTCACATTTGTTGAGCTGAACATATTCAGCTACAAGGGAATCTGCATCTAAACCTACTCTCTGCACATTCGACAAACATTGAGCACTGCTTTTGTGTCAATGACCATAAATCCAACCACACTGCTTGAACTGAGCACAGCTTCTGACCCCACCAGTGTAGGATTCTGGGACTACTCTGCGGACTGACACTGAGTATTTTCCTACACATCTCGGGGAATGAGATATGCTATTTTAAAAGTTTGAAATACTGAGAAAGATTGGAAATATTAAAGTCAGTCCTTAGAAAAACTTGAGCAAACCAGTCACAGGAATGGCACACACAACTCCTTTAGAATGGCATCTTGAAAATGCAGATAGCACTTGGATATGCCACACACTTGATGGACTGGGAAGGTTTGTGTGCATTTTAAAAGAGAAAACAAAGATTTGAATTTCATAATTTGTATGATTTTCTGGGTTAAGAGAGTGGCAATCCATTTTTACAGGTCTTTCTATGCCACTTATAGGAAGAACTAAGATAGAAATTGCAGCAAATCAACCACAAACCCAACACTTACCTGTCTTTCCTGTTGACTGGCTCAGTAGAGTAGCTCAGTGCATTCAACTTAGAACACAGTGGGAGAAGTGGGCCTGAAGCTTGATATACTCCATCTAAATCCCTGCTTGGTTACTAACCGATATTGTAACCTGTGATGAGGTACTTCTCTGTGCCCATATTTCCTCTCGTCTGCAACGTGAGAAATATTTTACCTTGAAGATGACCAGGAGGATAATATCAAAAATATTGACATTAGCCTTCCTTCAACTTAGGAAGTATTATTACTAGATTATTGTAGAATTTCCCCAAAAATCATCACCATGTTTTAGTTTTTATTAAAATGCTTATTTTGGAAAAATTATATTTAAGAAGCCATTTCAAAATTATAGAAATGTTATAGAGATAACTCATTTTATAAAATAAAGAGTTTCTACCAAAAACTCAAGACCAAAAGCCATACTAAATGATAATCCCATGAAAACATGAAATAAAACAGAATTGTCCACACTAAAATAGCCCCATGAAGACCTAGAATGATGCAGAGGTGGTTGCGTGAAGACAGACCTGTGGAGACACGGGTTGGTGAAGAAGCATCCACACTGAGGCCCATGACGATGTGGATTGATGCAGGCATGTCTAGTGAAGATAGAATCATGAAGACTCAGACCAACACACTAAGACAACACTAAACAATTTTCTACAGTACCCATGTGATACAATATGCTACTTTAAAAGGATAAAATGCTGAAAAAATTTGCAAGAGCTGTTTGTGTGCCAGAAATTAATAATTATGATGTAAAAAGTACATTCTCAGCAGTTTAAAAAATGTATGATTATCTATAAAGAACTTCAATACCAAAAAAAGAGAAAAACTATAAAACTCAAAGAACTCAAAACTAATGATTAAATGAGTAGATAAATGTGTTGTGCTTTAAATGGGAAACTGTTCTGTTGTTTGAATGGCAAGTTTCATCAAAACAATAAATACTAATTCAATCTTCAAAAAATTAATGTATAACCTGATAGCTCTGAAATCCATACAAAATGTGTATTTTTCTGTTAGAACAGGTAGTTTTGAAAAGGAATAGTATATAACAAGAAGGTAGCTTTTATCTTCCTATCACTAAAACATCGACAAACCTATAAAAACAGAGTGGGTGATTTTTAATGATAGAAATAAATGACAAATACATCGATGGAATTTCAGTGTCAAACCATACACTCAAAGGTTTACGGAGCACTTGCTATGAGCTGGGAACTCTGTTAAACTACTTCACAGTGATGGGATTGGGTGGTGAGGACTTTGAGAAGTAATGGGGTAATAGAGGCAGAGCTCCCACCATGGGACTGGTGTCTTTAAGAAGGAGACCCAGAATTCCCTGCTGCTTCCTTCCTGGCCCTTTGCTCTTCTACTAAGTGTACAGCTTTGTCCTTCCTCTCTTTTTTAACTTTTTTTTTTGTTTATTTTATATACCAATCACTTCACCCCCCCCCCCCCCCCCCGCACCTCTCCCCCTCCCCACCCTTCCTCCCCACCCCACTCCCCATCCACTCCTCAGAAAGTGTAAGGCCTCCCATGGGGAGTCAGCAAAGCCTGAAGCTGTCATTTGGTGAAGATTGAGTAGAGAGCTCTTAGCTCCTCCTGTCTTCACCTCCCAGTTCTGGGATTGCAGGCATGTTCAGGCATGTCCAGCTTCCATAGCACTTCCTTAGCCAAAAAGACATTCAGAACTTTTATTACATTGTACACATGTGCATGTATACTTGTGTTAGGAATATCTGTGCTTCTTACCTTTCTCGTGTGAATGAGTGAATTCTATCATGTGAACATAAGAATCCATCGTATATGCTTATCATTTGGAACCACTGACTAAAAGTTCTGAATTATAAATTTCTATACAAATCAAGTTAAACATATTTAATTCAAAGTTAAGCTTAAATATGCAGCTAGTCAAGCCAAAATCATACTTCAGTGAATCATACTTCAGTCTAAATATATATGTATATTTTTTCCATTTACAACAGATTGCCATCCTCCTACCATCTTGACAAATTTCCTTTTTTTATTTGCAAACATTATTAACTGTCTACTGTACATATATGTATATATTGCAGTACTGGGGGTTGAGCCTAGGGCCTCCCACATGTCTGTTAAGAGTTCTTCAACAGAGCTCCTCCTACCCCATTTGACCTTTTAGACTTTTGTTTTGTTATGTTTTTATTGAGCTATATATTTTTCTTCACTGCCCTCCCTTCCTTTCCCTTCTCCTTCTGCCCTCTCCCATGGTCCCCATGCACCAAATTTACTCAGGAGATCTTGCCTTTTTCTATTTCCCATGTAGATTAGATCCATGTATGCCTCTCTTAGGGTCCTCTTTGTTGTCTAGGTTCTCTGGGATTATGAATTGTAGGCTGGTTTTTCTTTTTTATATTTTTTTTCTTTCTTNTTTTTTTTTTTTTTTTTTGCCTTTTTTGACTTCTCTCTTTATATGATGATTAATCTCAGGTACTTGTCTAGTAACTGTCTTACTAGTTTGGGTTTTCATTTGCTGTGAAGAAACACCATGACCATAGCAACTCCTAGAAAGGAAAGTATTTAATTGGGGTGGTTTGCTCTCAGTTAAAGTGGTTCAGTCCATTATCATTATGGTGGGGAGCATGAAGGCCTGCAGGCAGGCATGGTGCTGAGCACAGGAAACCTCAAAGCTGGCTCCCACAGTGACACATTTCTTCCCACAAGGCCATACTTCAGCAAAGCCATGCCTTCTAATAGGGACACTCCCTGTGAGATTATGGGGTCAATTACATTCAAATGACCACACTAATGGGAAGCTAACACAAAGAATTACTACAAATTGTCTTCTTAAATGTCTATACAAATATACTTTGTCTGTACAAATGTGCAATAGATTACGATTTTCTGTAAATCAGTGGTTTCAGTCTGGGGAAACTGATCCTACCCCTACAAAATGAGTTTTTATGGTAATTTGTTATGGTGACCATAGCAAAATATTACAGTGGCATAGCGAAGCTGGCCCCAGATCTGGTTTCTTTTATGTTTTTTAATATTCATTTTTTAAAATAAATTTATGCATATGGATGTTTGATCATGTGTCCATATACACACCTGTACATGCCTAGTGCCCATGAACTTTAGAAGAGGGCTTTGGATTCCTAGGAACCAGAGTAGCAAAGAACTGTGAATTGCCATGTGGGTGCTAAGAACTTAACCTGGTCATCTACAAAGGTAGCAAGTATTCTTAAACAGGGAGCCAATCTCTCTAGTTCCCCAGGTGTGACGCCAATGGCCATACATTTAGGTATTTGGCTATCATTCTACATTATCTTTGGTGAAACAGAACCCCTTGGACCTCAGAATTTTCAGGGGTGTATACTTGAACATAATAATGTAGAGCAAATTAAAGCAGAGGCTGAATAGTGCTCTGAGCTCATCTGGTAAACATGGTTTTAGTGCCTGTTGTGCACAGTATCCTGTGCAATATAAACCTGAATCAAGCAGCTTCATCAACGCAAAAGAAACTCTCTGAAGCATTTATGCTAATGCAAGATATCCTTGGACTCAACGGTATAACAGCCAATGACAGACTGTGCTCAGTTATTTGTAGCATGTGCACATATGCACAGGTGTGTGTGTGTGTGTGTGTGTGTGTGCAGGTGCATTTATGTGTCTGAGCATGTGAAGGACTGAAGATAGCCTCGGGTGTCCTTCATTGGGCCCTTGTCTTTGAGAGAGAATTGCTTAGTTGCCTAGAGCTTACCAATTAGGCTAAACTGGCTGGCCAGTGAACCCTGGGGACGTGCATGTTTCTATCTCTCTAGCCTTGGGATCACAGCCATATAAACAGAAACTGAGCATTTTATTCCAGCTGTCCAGACCCAAATGTTCACACAAAAATCTATATTAATTACACCACTGTTTGGCCAATGGCTCAGGCATATTTTTAGCTAGTTCTTACATCTTAAATTAACCCATTTCTACTAATCTATATATCACCATGAAACTGTGACCTACTGCTAAGGTTCTGGCATCTTTCTCCATTGGCAGTTACATGGCATCTCCCTGACTCTGCCTTCTTTTTCTCTGTATCTTTATTTGGACTTTCTGCTTAACTATATTCTGCCCTACCATAGGGAAAAGCAGATTCGTTATTAACCAATAGTAATAAAACATATTCACAGCATATAGAGGGGAATCCCACATCATTTCCCTTTTCTGTCTAAATTAAAAGAAAGGTTTTAACTTTAACATAGTAAAATTACAAATAACAAACTAAGGACAAGCAACAATTAACAGTTATAATATTTGTCAATCTAAAGTTTTATACTACTTTATCTTTTATTATAACTAAGTAAAACTCTATCTATCTTCAACTCCATCAAAGACCCCAGAAGAATATAATATTACCTAGGTAAATAGGATGTTCATTTTAAGCAACATCTAAAGTTCTAGAATTGACAGAGACATCTCGCTGCTTGGACAGGCTCTCGAAGCTCTTTGGTCACACTTGGACATCTATCTTCAGCCTACAGGCCCATAGTATCCAGCAGGTTCTGGTGTCTTTCTCCTTCATCAACTACAGACGTCTCCCTGACCTTGCCTTCTTTCTCTCTGAATCTTTCGACTTCCTGCCTAGCTCTATTCTGCTCTGCCATGGGCCAAAGCAGTTTCTTTATTAACCAATAATAATAAAACATATTCACAGCATACAGAGGGAAATCCCACATCACAGCCACTATACCTGACTTTTCACATGGGTGCTAGGAATGGAACTTGGGTTTTTATGTTTGTATGACACTTTATCTACTCATCTGTCTTCTCATGACTCACCCCTTTTCTGTGTGTGTGTGTGTGTGTGTGTGTGTGTGTGTGTGTGTGCATATGATGTTCTTCAACCATCTTTTTGTGGTGATTTCTGAAGGCATCAGAAAAGTATTGTAAAAATAGAAACTGCTGTTTCCACAGCAACGTCACAGCTTACTTAGAGTAATGTATCCTGTAGCAGTGGAAAATGACCCACCCATGTCCATTTCCTTCAGATTTCCTCTGTTGTATACAGTTGCCCTCACTCACCCACACACCTAAGCATACGGCTTGCTTTTCTGAGCCACAGGTGTAGTAGTCCAGAATCTACCACATCCAGGTGTCAAAGCAGCTCTGTCAGTGAATGAAGCCGTGACACACCAATTTGAAAGACGGGGAAATGTCACAGTCAGATAATCCTACAACAAAATGCCTGTGGAACTTAAATTTCTGATTGCTTATATTCTGACACAAACCTTAGTAATCACAGTAATCAACTGGGAAAATACAAATGAGCCCCATTAAAATATGAATCTCAGTTTTCCTCAGAGTGGCTTCTTCTGCCTTATCCAACTTTCCTTTACCAATGATGCTATCTGATACGACCCAGGAAGTGTTTGGCTCTTGACTCAGTGTTTGGAGGCCATATGTAATCGGTTGTTCTCTTGGCTGTAACTTCTTTTTATCCATCCATGTCTGCCACACATTCAGTTATTTACACGCACTGTAAGGACTTTTCCTCCCTCTCTCTATTCAGACAAATATTCTTCCTGGCGTGCTGGGCTGGCTCCAGACTCTCTGGGGTGTAAACACCACTGCCGGTTGAGTCAGTTTACATTCCTCTCTCACTCTGGCTTTCAATGCCTGATATTTCAGGTCCCGGTCTGCCCTGATCCCCACTGCAGTCCAGGGACTCATTCCATTGCTCAAGATGGACAGGCGCTTCTGAAAATGCCCTCCTCTACTCCAAGGTCTCCTTGTCACCATCAGCAAGGCTTGTTTTTGTGAAACTGTTTTATGCCCCTCCTGTTTCCTTCCCTGGATATCATTTTCCCTCTTTTCATCCCTAACCCCGTTTGCACACTGATCATCTCAAGGACTGGGTTTTACAATGAGCTTCAAAGGTACAGTTTAGATTTTGCTATATGCCTGTTTGATCCCTTGTTGTTTAAGTTTATTAGAAGCTAGGTGATAACTAAGAGTAGCTGTTAGTGTGTTTGGGCAGCAAGTGTGCCTGATATTTGTAATGTGGGAACTATTCCTTTGCAGGCTTTCTGATGCTTAGACTCCTGATGTTTTGTGACTTGGATTTGTTTAGGCTCTATGCTAACTCCTACCTACCATCTTATTTTAAAACATGAGATTGACTTTGTATAGGACTAGAACAAGACTTGTATACAGGGAATTGTTCAAAAGCAGATTAATAATAATATCGTATTAAGGAAGAAAACACACCAATATGGCCACGTGCAGAGGTGCAAGCCTGTAATTCTAGCACTCAGGAGGCTAAGAAAAAGAGGATTTCTGTGAGATCAGGTTCAGACTGGACTACATACTGGGTTTTAAGCTAGCATGTTCTTTAAGACCCTTTTTCAAAAAAAGAGGAAGAATAGGTGTTATATATGTGAAGAATATCAAGAAGAGATGTCATATAATTTTATACATACATAAGTTTATCCAAAATTAAATAAATATAGAATATAAACAAAGGAAATTTAACCTACAGATGATAGGTAAGAATTCTGGAAAATATATTATATGGCTTCTCATATGAACAACTGTGTGACCTTGGTGGAACCTGAGTTTCTTATGATCTCATTTTCTCTTTCTGTGGGGATAGCAGCTACACAGCTAGTTCCTCTATGAACATGTGAATGGTATGTGGGTTTCTACATTTAAAAAGAGGCAGCCAGGTGGTGGTGGTGCACAGCTTAAATCTTTAATTGGAAGGCAGAGGTAGGTGGATCTTTGTGAGTTCGAGGCCAGCCTGATTTATAAGAGTTAGCTCTAGGACAGGCCCCAAAGTTACAGAGAAACCCTGTCTCGAAAAACAAAACAACAAACAAACAAAAAAGTGGTTAAGAGCACAAGCTGCTCTTCCAGAGGATCTACGTTCAAATCCCAGCAATCATATGATGGCTCACAATCTCTGTTACTCTAGTTCCAGGGGATCTGGTGGTTTCTTACTTCTGTGGGCAGTACATACATGTAGCAAACAGACACACATGTAGGGAAGACACTTGTATGCTCTGTTGAATTGGGTTTTCATAATAGTAAAGGTGGGGGTGAGGGGCTTCTGAGGTTTAAGACCCACCCCTGATTGGCTGACATTTGTCTAGGGGTGTCTTGGTGAGTGTGTTCTGGCAGGTGGTCCTATCTACAGCAGTTGGAATGTTAGGCATTTCCTTAAGATGGTCTGTTTTTGGCTGGTGCTCAGGTAATCTTAGGGTTCTTCCTGCAACCAGGCACCGCCTCAGGGTAAACTACTGAGCCCCAGGCCTCTTGTTAAATTTAAGGATGGCTGAGTCCTACTCTGGCAGGTGATAATGGTTGGAAGTAAAGAACTTCCTTTGGGTGACCTGCCCAGACTTAGCTTATCATGGCTGGCTCCTACACTTGATATTAAAAGTGTTAAAACTTTTAATTACTTCTTGATAAATGAGAGAGGGTATTGCATTGAATTTCTCCCAGGGGAGGGGGAAGGACAGGACAAGGAAAGGAAAGAGAGACAAGAATTGTATTTTGAAGTGGGAGGGCTATTTGATGAGGACATTTTAAGTTCTTCATTCACTGTTGCTGTCTTTCTGGAATGTCGGATCAGAGTAATAGTTCTTCCAACCTTGAGTGTTGCGGTCAAACTACAAGTTCACAGTCTCCTCAATGAGGAAAAGCCCCCATTACTTTTATGTATAAAAAACTTGTTTGGCAACAGCCAGCAGCTGTAGGGTGGAAGGGAGCAGGGTGAGTTTGTTGTCAGCATGCTCAAGCTGTGTGAGCGAGAGACAATTTCCTGATTGCTGTGAATCTCCCTTGCAGAACTGGCTGACAGAACTGGAGATCTTTGCAATAATCTTCTCGGCTGCCATCCACGACTACGAACACACTGGAACTACCAACAATTTCCACATTCAGACACGGTGAGGCAGTTGAAATGTTTGTAGAGCAGGCACGAGGAGGCAGGGATATAATTTTAGATGTCAGCAAGTTGTGCGTTCATCACTTTGCTTTTATGTGGTTGCTCTATTTTGAATTTTGAAAAGATTAACTTATAAACAAGAGAGGAGCCTGGGCGACTTGATTGAACACACAGCGTTTTAAAAAAACACCTGCTGCTATTTCTCATCTTTTATTCAGATCTAAAGCGGCTCTTCCTTTCTTCACTATTATAATGTTCACCTGTTATTTATGTATGTCCTGCGCTCCTCTACCTGTTTCTAACAGGTGTGGCACAGGCTGCATAGAGCCCCAGATGTCATGCACATGACATCACAAAATTCATATAACCATTGGAGGGCTTCTGTCAAACAAACAATTTAGATCCAGAGCATTCTGATAAATACAAGGTCGCAATCACTTACGGAACTGATGTGGGCCGTGAGAGGTCATCAATGATGCAGGCACAAAGCCAGGAAGCAACAGAAACACCATGTGATTGCCACACTCATCTGATTGTTACTCCATGGCCACTTCTCATGTCCCAGCTCAGAAGCCATGACTCACTCCTTCCACCCAGCCTCAACCTCTCATGCTAACAATCTGATCCCAACAGCAAAAAAAAAAAAAAAAAAAAAAANGTCCCAGCTCAGAAGCCATGATTCACTCCTCCCACCCAGCCTCAACCTCTCATGCTAAGGATCTGATCCCAACAGCAAAAAAAAGTTTACTTCTGCCTGGGCCACCAATGGGCTGCTTGCCAAAGATAATCACATAGGGCTGTTGACTGTTGGCATCCCCTCCTACAAGGAGGAACAGGGAGGGTCACTGGATCCTTCCCTGAGTATCTAGCCATTGCTCCCAACCAGTTGTATGAATTCTGCCCTAGCTCTGTGGGTTTCAGGAAGGGGTGGTGTATATGGTCGTATTGGAAGACTATAGGAAAGAGGCTCCATCTATGCAGTTAAGGGAAGCCTTCCAAATGCTGGGTGCCGACCTTCTAGTATAGCTTCTTTGGGGTCAGCCACATTCCTAATTGCAAACCCTTGTCCACCTGGACCGGACCAGACCGGACCCGTCCAGACCAGACCAGACTGTTCTAGACCAGACCAGACTGGACTGGACTGGACTGGTTTCGACCAGACCAGACTGGTCCATGACACACAAACACACGACACATGACAAACACGACACACACGACATGCATGACAGATATGAAACACGTGATACACATGACACTCATGGAAACATGGCACACAGGACAAACACGACAAATATGGCACACCTATCACACATGACAAACACAACACACATAACAAAGCAACACACATGAAAATGTGACACACATGACAAATATGACATGCACGACAAACACGCCACACAGCGCGAGTGGCAAATATGTCAACACACGGCAAATATAACACACATGACACACGACAACATGGCGTGCATGGCAAATATGACACACATACCTTCTTTGGGGTCAGCCGCATTTCTACTTGCAAACCCTTGTCCACCTGTGCTTTGTATGTGAGCTTGATGAGCCCATTGGTGGCCCAGGCAGAAGTAAACTTTGTTTTGCTGTTGGGATCAGATCCTTAGCATGAGAGGTTGAGGCTGGGTGGGAGGAGTGAATCATGGCTTCTGAGCTGGGACATGAGAAGTGGCCAGGGAGTGACAATCAGATGAGTGTGGCAATCACATGGTGTTTCTGTTGCTTCCTGGCTTTGTGTTTGCATCGATGACCTGTCACAGGCCACATCAGTTCCGTTAGTGATTGTGACCTTGTATTTATCGGGGTGCTCGAGATCCAAATTAAACCACAACTCAAAGATTCATCACCATACATGAGAAGAATCCAGGGTGGATGAGGCTTCAGGGGTGGTCGATTGTGCACCCTAAGGACCTTAGGAGAATTTAGAAAGGGTCCTAGCCAGGTTTCAGCAAGAGCCGAGGGAAGGAAAGTGAGAAGAAGCTAAAACATCGATCCTACTGAATACTTGAGGTGGCACCATGAGGGGAAAATCTTTCAGCTTCTATGAGCCTCGGTTTCCTTGATTGCACAACTGGAGGCTCGGGAAGATGGTCATGGAGTCATGTATCCGGCTGGCAGCAAGCAGCAAGTGACCCTTGTGGCTGCTGGTGACATGTAGAAGCTGAGGTGCGCGCTATCAAAGAAGCATGAGGACGGGGACCACATCAAGGTCCAGAGAACTGACAGTGCAGGCCAATGGTCAGTGTCCTGAACCCAGAGCATAGGCGATCTACCCAAGAGAGGCCAGAGGGACGTGTCATTGCCAGCAACTGATCCACACTCCAGGGGATGTGTGCCTGCCTGGAGGGTCTGGGAGGACGCATCCATGATGGGAGCAAACAGCAGATGCAGGTTCTGAGCACAATTGAGGCTCGTGCTTTGGGCCTTGAAGTCATAGGGATACAAGGAACAGCCTTTGTGGGGCTGGGGAGATGGCCCGCTCAGAAAAGTGCTCGACAAACAAGACGAAAAGAATTTGATCCTCTGAAGTCACATTAAAAGTCCAGGTGTGAGTCAGGCGATAATGGCACATGTCTTTAATCTCAGCACTTGGGAGGCAGAGGCAGGTGGATCTCTGTGAGTTCAAGGCCAGCCTGATTTACAAAGAGAGATTCAAGAAATCCAGGGCTACACAGAGAAACTCTGTCACAAAAAAGCAAAGCCAGCTGTTGTATGAGCCCACTTGTTTGTTTCCCCACTGCCTGGCCGCCCAAACTCCCGAAATAACCACACGGAAACCATATCAGTTAAATCACTGTTTGGCCCATTAGTTCTAGCTTCTTATTGGCTAAATCTTACGTCTTAATTTCTATTAATTTGCGCATCACCACAAGGTCGTGGCCTACCAGCAAAGTTTCAGCGTGTCTGACAGCAGCTCCACGGCTTCTTTCTGACTCTGCCTCCTTTTTCCCAGAATTCATTGTAGTTTTCCCCACCTAGATCTGTTCTACTCTATCACAGGCCAAGACAGTGTCTTTATACACCCATAGTGTTCACAGCCTACAGAGGGGACTCCCACATCAACCAAACAACCAAACCACAAAACAAAGCAAAAGCCAGGGACAGTGCTTGTGCGGGTGGAACCTGGAAGATCTCTAGGTTCCCTGGCCGGCCACCACAGCTGAACTGAGCTTCAGGGCAATAAGAGATTCTCTTTCAAATAGCAGGATATATGGTACCAGAAGAAAGAATGCCATCTGAGGTTCACCACAGCTTCCATGTGGATCCACACACACCAATACATGAGATACACTCACACATGAACACACACAAGCAGCTTTTCTGGATACACCGAGATTCTTGTCTGTTAGCCAGTGGCTCCCGCCACATCCTGTTGTCAGATGTGCCATATTTGTCATGCGCGTCTTTTCTGTCACACTTGTCCAATTCGCCACACATGCCATTTGAACCGGTCTTAGTCAGTCTCTACCGCTTTGAGTTGGTCTGAACTGGTTTGAACCGGTGCAATCAAGGAAACCGAGGCTCATAGCTTCTTATAAACATTTGGGGATCTTCTCGGTTATTTATTTTCATTTACATTTAGGAAAAAATAAATTGTCTCTGCACTCTAATAAAATCGCTGTTCCATGTCTTTGCACACCCTAAGTGGACTTGAGCGGGAGCCTGGAGTTGCTGGTGCTGAAAATCAACACTCCATTTAGGCCCCAACCTGAAGGAGTTTGTGTGTCTCTCTGCACAGGTCCGATCCAGCTATCTTGTATAATGACAGATCTGTCCTGGAGAACCACCACTTGAGTGCAGCCTACCGCCTTCTTCAGGATGACGAGGAGATGAATATTTTGGTCAACCTCTCAAAGGATGATTGGAGGTAATGTGAGAAGGCAGTTTGGAAGCCCCAGAGGGGGAGTGTGGGCAGATGGAACACATTGCTGCTGAGGAAAGAGCCCCTGCGCAAACTCCACACTGTTCTCTCACACAGAGTCCCCCAAGGCTTGCTAACTTGGCTTTTCACATCTTTATAAAGATCGGATGTATCATTTCTATCTTCATTTTTGTTTGGTATTTTCTCATTTTTTGGACACAATTTTGTTCAAAAAGGTAAGTGATATTTATTTTCCTTCCTGGTGTGATTGTTGGTGATCATGTGCAAAGTAACAGAAATAATAGAATTGGCTTAAACCATGTGAGTATGCCCTCTGATTAATACATTATAAAATTGAATGATTCAAAGCACATAGGTGAATTAATGTAAACTCTGTAAATTAGTCCCTTGAAATTAGTTTAGTGAAGTCTGTGCACTCACCATCTGTATTAGAGTTTCTATTGCTTTGCAGAGACACCATGACCACAGCAAAAGGAAAACATTTGATTGAGGTAGCAGCTTGCAATTTCTGAGGTTCAGTCCATTACCATTGTGACAGAGAGCATGGTGGAGTGCAGGCAGACATGGTGCTGGAAAGGGAGCTGAGAATTCTGCATCCTGCACAGGCAACAGGAAGTGGTCTCAGACAATAGGTGTGGCTTGAGCATATATGAGACCTGAAAGCCTGTTTCCACAGTTGATACTTCCTCCAAAAAGACCAAACTTACTCCTACAAGGCCATACCTGCAAATATTGCCACTTCCTTTGAGGCCACTTCCTTCAGACCACCACACAACCTATATCTGTGCCTCTTGCCACTGTTATTTTCTTTGAGATTTACCTCACAGAAAATAAAATATTGAAGAGAACAGATATAATCATATGCCTGAGACATCAGAACATCTTGTTGGAAAATTTTATATAAACACAATAACTGTGGGAAGCTAGAATAAGAACAGCAAACTCAGTGTAGAGAGAAAGGCAGAAATAACAATCTTACTAAAGAAACCCATAAAATTACAGACAACAGAAAAAGAATTAACAATTCTAAAATCTAGTTCTTTGAAAAAACAACAAAATTGATAAGTTTCTAATTTGGCTGAGCTAGAACATATATTGCCACTCTCAGATTCTACATATTTCAAAAGATAAAACAAATAATTTTAATATTCCTGTATCTATTAAAACAGTTGAGTTTGCCATCAAAATTTTCATACCAAGAAACCTCCATTCTTGGGTATTCTCTCTAACAAAGTCTTTGAAAGCACAAGGAAGAGATCAACACGATGTTAGGTCAATTATCTGTAAAACATTGAAAGAAGAAATCACTTTCTAATTTGCCTCATGAGACATAACTTTAAGGTCTATGCTTTTGCAAAACTATCACAAAAAAATGAATCTTAGGGTCTAGTAAACCCCATGAACATAAATGCATAAATTCTTGTTAAATATCAACATTTGAAATCTTATGCAGAAAGTTTGATTTGGATAGTGTGGTTAATTTTACATCAACTCACGTTGGCCACAGTGAGCCTTTGATATTTTTTGAAAACATTCAAGATCTTTCCATGAGTCTGTTTGTAGTTGAAGCTAACTTAGAAAGGAGTAGACTCAGTAAAGCAGACTGTCATTGCTAATATTAACAGGCATCATACAAGGAGCTAAGGGTTAGACAAATACTATAAAAGGTTCACCCTTCCCCAAATAAGATCAAATTCTTTCTACCTGAGTTTGAACTGAAACCGTCTTCCTGAATCTTCCTTGAGTCTGTTGTCTTTGGCTGGAGTATATCATTTGGCCCTAAAGATCTACAGCTTGCTGACTGCCCCTGCTGACCTTGGTCTTATCAACCTCCATAAGTCTGTGAGTTAATTCCAGGGCTGGAGATTTAGGTTGATTTGTGGAGTGCTTGCCTATCATGCATGAAGCCCTGAGTTTCATCCCTAGTACTGTATACAATTGGATTTGTAGAACATGCCTGTAACCCCAGCACTGGAAAAGTAGAGACACAAGGATTAGAATTTCAAGGTCACCTACCCCCCACATAAAGAAGGCACAGTCAGTCTTGGGTACAGAAAACCCTGTTTTACAAACAAACATAAATTTTTGGTTGATTTGGCATTCAAAATTCAATTAAAAAATTCACCTTATTAAAAGCAAATAACCAAGCAAAGAAAACCAAATGTTATAGATAAAAGCCTGTAATCCCAGCACACTGGAGACTGAGGCAGGAGTATCCTCGGTTGGAATCCATACTGAGCTATTTCAGGCCAGCCAGAATCATACAGTGACTCATTCACTCAAACAAACAAACAAGTAACAACAAAACCCCAAACAAAGAATGTGGTCAGGTCATTTCAATAGCTAGATCCAAAACATTTGGCAAAGGTCATTACTTCTCAAATAAAACCTCTTCCAAAGAGAAACAAAAAGGAGCCTATAGCATCTCCAGCTGGGTAAGGCAGCAGTGTAAAGCCATAGTTAATATCAGCCTTCATGGTGAAATACTGAAGACTGAGAACAAGAATAGGATGTCTAATCTTATATTAAACAATGTGAAGTGTTTCTGTAAGCAAATGAGATCTGGTTGTATGGAAAGCCCTAAGACTATATGGCAGCTACTAAAATGATAATGATTTTTATGAGGCTTCTAAATATGAAGTTAATGTAAAAAATAATAGACTAGCAGCTAGCCATTAGAAAACTGCATTGAAAATTCTTATGCAAGACAGGAGATAAAAGGATTAAATTTGTTGAAATCAGCGTGGAAACTTCCGAGAAAACTAATAATAGAACAACCGTATGATTCATCTCTCCCACTGCTGGATGCATTCCTAAAGAAATGTGTGAGAATACCACAGAGACACCTGCACACCCATCTTCATTTGTGACTGCGTTCACGAGAGCCAAGCTATGAATTAACCCAGACACCCATCTTGGATTCTTGGGTGACTGAATAAAGAAACTATAGTCCACGTATACAGTGGACATTTTACGATATTCATTAATTGATGAGAGGGACGGTGGGTACATACATTCCATGATGTTCTCTCCTTCACAAGGTGGGATCAAACTCAGGAGATTGGACTTGGTAGAAAGTGCCTTTACCCACTAAGCTAGGGGTTCTCAAAATGGGAGTTGCAACCCATTGGGGATGGAATAACCTCTCCCAGGGGTCAAATATCATATATCCTGCATATCAGATATTTACATCATGTTTCATGACAGTTGCAAAATTGTAGTTGTGAAGTAGCAATGAAATAATTTTATGGTTGGGGGGCATCACAACATGAGGAGCTGGAGAAAAGGGTCGCAGCACCAGGAAGGCTGAGAACCACTGCACTAAGCCCTCTTGCAGCCCCTGCACTGGAGTCTTATTCATCTACAAAGAAGAATGAAATTATGGAATTTATAGAAAATTAGTCGAAATGAAGGTCATCATGTTAAATAAACCAAATGCAGAAAAATAGATATTGAATTTTCTCTTCTCTGCATCATGATTAAGTAAACACAAGTATGACATAAAGGTAGAATGAGGGCTCCTTAAGAAGAGGAGGGAGGAGGAGCAAGAAAGGATGGGGGCTGAGGAACAATCTCAATGTTGTGATATTTATGTATATACAGCCATGCTAAAAGCTACTACTTTGTAGGTGAATTAAAAATCTTTAAGAATGACGATCAGAGGTCAGTATTAGGTGTCTTCCTCTACTGTTCTCAAGCTTATTTTTTGAATCAGTGTCTCTTCCTTGAAGCTGGAGGTCACAGATTAGTAGTATTGGCTGGACAGTCAGCTTTGCAGATCCTCTTGTACTGATCCCCTTTCCCTCAGTGATAGGTTACAAACGTGTCCTGTCGTCCACAGCACTCAGTCCTCACGCTTGCCTGGCAAGCACTGCGCTGACTAAAGGACTTCCTCAGATCCCTCGCCACTTGATTTTTGATAAAGGGTTAAGTCGGACTGAAGGGGAAAAGAAACTTATTTCAGTGAACGGTGTTAAAACAAGTGGGTGTCTATGGAAAACAGCGATTTTGACCCTTACATCAAGCATACTCAACAAATCTACTCAAATTTTGTCATAAAACCTAGGCAGGCTGAAATAACTCAGCTGGGGCAGTGGCAGACTGAAGAATAAAAACATAAAACGTGAAACGGCCACTCGGTCCAGCATGCAGCTCAGCGGCAGGCACACTGGGCTTGTTCCCCACTGTGATAACAATGGCAGTGGCAAGCATTTTACAGAAAAGCACAGAGATGTCTTCAGGAAACATGGGGTTCTTAGGACACGAAAGGTGAGAAGCATTTTGAAAAATAATCAATTCAATGTGATGAAAATTAAAATTTTTGGAAGGTACCTAATTGATGTAAGTCAAGAAACTCCAACACTGGGGAATGTTGGTACTGTGCATGTCCTATTGGGGTTTGTATCCAGAAGCACAATGCACCTTGACAAATCAGTAATGAAAGTTTTTAAAGAAACACCCTCTTTTAAAAATTAAAAATTAATTGAAACAGTTTCCTAAACAATGATATGCAAGTGGTAAAAGTACATGAGGTATTCAACAATAGTATTTGTTCAACAAAATGCAAAAGAAAACTGCACACGGGAAAGCAGCAGCACCAGATTCAAGATGGCGGCCAGCAGGAGGCTGATGAAGGAGCTTGAAGAGATCCGCAAATGTGGAATGAAAAACTTCCGTAACATCCAGGTTGATGAAGCTAATTTATTGACTTGGCAAGGGCTTATTGTTCCTGACAACCCTCCATATGACAAGGGGGCCTTCAGAATTGAAATCAACTTTCCAGCAGAGTACCCATTCAAACCACCCAAGATCACATTTAAAACCAAGATCTACCACCCTAACATTGATGAGAAGGGGCAGGTCTGTCTGCCGGTAATTAGTGCTGAAAACTGGAAGCCAGCCACCAAAACTGACCAAGTAATCCAGTCCCTCATAGCACTGGTGAACGATCCCCAGCCTGAGCACCCACTCCGGGCTGACCTAGCTGAAGAATACTCTAAGGACCGTAAAAAATTCTGTAAGAATGCTGAAGAGTTTACAAAGAAATATGGGGAAAAGCGACCTGTGGACTAAAATCTGCCATGAGTGATTCCAGCACGTTTGAGCAGAGCCCCCGAGCAGTGCATTCAGATACCCCGCAAAGCAGGACTCTGTGGAAAATTGACACGTGCCACCACCTGGCGTCCGCTTGTGGCAGTTACTAACTTTCTACAGTTTTCTTAATCAAAAGTGGTCTAGGTAACCTGTAAAGAAGGATTAAAGAATTCAGATGTTCTAAAAAAAAAAAAAAAAGAAAAGAAAACTGCACACAACACTAGATGGCTAGAAACAAAGGCTGAGAGAAGGCAGGAAAGGAAAAACAGAACTTGAGCATGCTTGTCAAAAATGTGAGCTTAAACAGTCCTATTGCAAATGGTTTGGCAGTGTTTTATACAGTTAAATACTCAGGCGCCTAACAAAACAGCCGTTCAATTTTGGATATTTACCCTAAAGCAATGAGACCATGTCCGTCCATGTAAAGACTTGCACACAGATAACCAGGGGTGATTTATTTGTCGTCATCCTAAACTAGTGTAGAATACACCAACTGTATGTCATCTGTTAAGTGAATAACTAACTGCAATAGTTGGGAGACCTCCCATCTGGAAGAAGCAAGAAACTATCGGTGACCCTTTCTAACACATGTAGCAAGTTCTTCTGCCTAGGAAAGGAACTCAGACAAAAGAGAACATTTTGTTTTATATACCTGTAAGTATGCATATCTGTATATGCATAACGTATATAAAGTACAGTGTACATGTATACATGTATAGCATGCTTATATGTTTATCATTTCAATACATATTCATATATATTAGCATTATAGACATACACATGCATACACATTATATACATACATATGTAGAAGTAGAAAGTGGGACTGCCTGAAAGAAATGAAAAGTATTTGCTATCCTGAATGCAATGGTGTTTTCAAAGACTTATTCAGCTGCTAAAACCAGTTGAATCATGCTTTTTCCATAGGAGTTGTTTATTCTATATAAATTATGCCTTGGTTTCTTTTGTTAGTTCAGTATAGCATCTAACAGCTTCCAGGATTTCAGGGGATGGAGGAAACAACAGGAAAACTAGGGATGCAGAAATCATTCTATATGATGTTAAAATATTAGACACATGGCAGAGACATTTATCAGACCCTATGAAACTGTGCAATACGATGAGTGAGCCCTAAGTCAACTATGGACCTCATTTAATAAAAGTATTGACATTGGTCTGTTGGCTGTAACTCTTGAACCCCATGTAAGCACAGAATGCTTTGTGATTCGGGAAACGACAAGAGAGGGGATGTACCCTGCTGTGTTTTTCTATAAGCTTTAAAAATTAAGCCTGTTTGTAAAATGCGGAATACACAAAGTATCCAGTAGATTATCAGTCTAGTCTCTAGGATTATTTCAAGTTAGTTTTATCTTAAGAATGAATTCAACTGAGAAGATAACATTTGAATTCATATTTTAGCTTCACTGTAATTTTCCAAATGATAGGTGTATATCATATTGTTTTGAAAAGACTTACTTGATTTGTAAATTCTGTGCATGCGTGTGTGTCTCTGTGTGGGTATGCACACGTGGATTCAAGTGCTCAGAGAGGTAATCTTCCTGATGTGTGTGCTCAGAATCAAACTCAGGACCTCTGCAAGAGGATTAAATGCCCTTGACTACCGAGAAACTTCCTATCTCCCTGTATCATATTTCTAATAGATTATTCTTTAGTCCTTAATCGTCATTTATATCCCACTTCATAAAAATTCCACTGAGAAAACTGACATTAGATTTGAAATGTCTGAAACAATGAACTAATTTTGACTAAATGTGGCAAAACATAACTTGGATTTTCCTTTTCTTTGTTTTCATGCCTTTTCTTCATGGGCATCCCGAAAAGGGAGTTTCGAACCTTGGTAATTGAGATGGTAATGGCCACGGATATGTCCTGTCATTTCCAGCAAATCAAAGCCATGAAGACAGCCCTGCAGCAGCCAGAAGCGTGAGTAGTTTGTAACATGTTCTCACAGGGCTTGGACTGAAATTTGCACATTTTAAACATTGAAAACACATAACCTTCAGAATAATGGTTGGGTTATCTCAAAAAGTAGTGATGTCTGGAGCAGGGAGCTTGAACATCATGTGTCATCTCACAATTAGCTACAAGTGGTTTATGAGAATCTGAGTTCGAGTGAATACAAGACACGGTACCAGTTTGCCCCAGTTAGCATCATGACCCTGTTAGTAATTAGTAACAGATCAAAGGTCCGTTAAATGTAGCAGTAGCTAAGGGAAGAAAGTATTGTTTAGATTTTTGTCATCTGGTTGAAAAATGCAACCATTCCATACATTAGTTAAGTGAGAAGTACCCCATTCATTAAATGCTGAACTGTCCATTCACCAACATAGAGGTGGTACTTAGAGGTGATTTTAAAGATTCTCAAAACTTCCAGTATTTGAGGTGTGTGATCACTGTGTGCTTGCATGTGTTGGGTTTGCAGAATTGAAAAGCCGAAAGCCTTATCTTTGATGCTGCACACAGCAGACATCAGCCACCCTGCAAAAGCCTGGGACCTGCACCACCGCTGGACCATGTCTCTCCTGGAGGAGTTCTTCAGACAGGTACCTTGTCTCTTGCTGCTCACCAGGGCTGATGCTGGGCATCTTTGGGAATTGACTATTCCAGCATCTCTCTGGCAAGGACCGTGGAGGATGTAATTATTTTCTTTAGAGAAAGAGGCTTCTCATGATTGTTTTATTTCTGTAGTCATAATTCTTAAATTTTATCAAAATTTGGATTCTCAAGACATTGTGAAGTGCATTCTGTCCTAGGCATTTCTGCTTTGAGGAAAAGTGTTTTCTCGTGGCAGTCTCTTCTTTAAGCATTATTTGAAGAGGACTTTTCCTTTTTTTTTTTTTCTATTGTTACCAAAAAGTTATTAAGGCTATTTTGGTATCACCCTGCGGGACAAAGCTGATAATCTTTGACTCATGTCTCTTATTATTGGGTAGGTTGTTTCTTTTGATGGATGAGCCATGACACAATGTTTCAAAATTATATGGCAAACTGGAATCAAGAAATCACTAGGAATTATTGTTCAAGTGCATTTAAATTTAACCACACCTTCAATCCAGAGTCATGTTATTGATAACATGACTTTAATATCTTTTGGGGTATGCATTGCTTTAAGACAAATACAAATATGTGAATATAACAGAATCAAAGAAACAAAACAAGTATGTGTCCCCAAGACAGAGGTCTTTGGGGTTAGAGTTAGTTCTCCACCCTGACACAGATGCTGGTCTTGCCTTGAGAAGAACTGCCACAGACACTGGCTTTGAGACACGAGACGCTGAGCTCAGTCAATGAAATGTAGATTACAGACCTCAGTTACTGTCAGTTCATTCAGCTAATTCCAGTTCATTCAAAGAGGGAGGCACACAGCGTGGGTTCTGAAAACTCTAAGTCCCTAATAACACTTAATATCCCATCTCACCATTGTTCCCTCAAATGACTAGGGTTATGTGCCTTCTCTGAGCCTTAGTTCAGTTTCCGTTGCTATAATACCTGAAACAAGATAATTTATAATGAATAGAGATTTATTTAGATCATGGCCTTGGAACCTGGAACTCCATTAGCCTGGCATTGGCATCTGGTGAGCCTACTTGTTGGAGGCATCACAGTGCTAGCTCTGGTCTCTCTGCTTTAAAGCCTCCTTCATGGGGTATTAGTGACCCACCCTCACGGTCTTATCTAATCCATTGCTGTCTTCTAAAGGCTTCATTGCTGAATACTATCCACACATGACTTTGGGAATTAACTCTCCACCGTCTTAGCTTTGGGGACACACTGACACCCTGGCTACCCTGGGCTTGGACATGAAATCTTCCTGATGCTCTTAGTGTTATGATTCTTGTTTGAATGGGGAAATAATTGCACAAAAATTTGCATGTGTATGTTTTTCTTTCTGAAGCTGTACGTGTCTGATAGTAAGTGGCACTAGAGTTAACAGTTGCAAAAGCTCCAAACTGTCCATCAGAGTTTTATTCCAACACTTTGCAGCCCGGGACCAATCAAGTTGCAGTTCTGATTCCCTTGGCTTTTGTGTTTTCTGTGATTTATTTTTTCTTTTTGAGGGAACAGAAAAGATTCAGGGTAAGACTGGATGAATATTCTTATGAACGCTTCAGCCTCAAATACCCTGTGTTCTCTTCCATGTGTCCATGGGTACCAGTCCACATACAGGCAACCACCGTGATTCCAGGTCATGTGCCCTGTCCTTATATGGGCAGGTTCCTTTGCATACCTGTTTTGTGGTCTCAGGAGTAATCCCCAGGCTCCATGATGAGAAGAGTAGAGTGAAGAGTGGGCATGGGAGGAGCTTGAGTGACACAGGTGTGACCCTGGTGTGTACACAAGGACAACCAACTGCAAATTCATCCTTCATTGAGGACTTACTTTAAGTGATTTTTGATTGTGTTTCTAACAGTAGTGTGAGACCTTTCTCTAAATACCCACCCCTCCTTTTGCATATGTTCCCTTAGATATAGCTTTGTAAAAATTCCTCCATCATGCTAGTAATATTCAGTCTGTGCCCAGTGGACAGATCGTGGCTAACTCACATATGTTTGATGTATTAAAGTGATTCCTTTTTTGAATTATGAGAGTGTTTGAAATCACTTAATTATGTGAACATTCTTTCCTCACCATAAAGGAAACCTTGTTTGTGTACATACACACATAAGCTCACATGGAATGAGAATGTGCTAAGGGCAATGTGGAAATAACCATACCAAATTTCTTGGTCTATTGAGACTGGCGTGCTAGCTCATTGCACTCGAACTGGCTTTAGTAAATGTAGTTCAGTGAAGTATTTTTATTGTCTTAAGCCAGATGCCAAAGCACAGCAGGTAACCCATGAGAGGAATAATGATCCTCCAGCTCTTAATGATAGCTTTAAAAGTGAGCAGTTCACATGGGAAACCCCAATGGGACCAGAGAGCCTTTTCAGAATTACATTCAGAAGGTTGGAGTATAATTTCAAAATAATGCAATAACTGGCCCTCGTGGACATGGTCCAGGCATCCTTCATCAGCTTCATAACCATGTTCTACAGAATCCGTGCCACAGTCCTGGGCTAATTTTAAATGAAGCACTGACTTTGAAAAAGGACGTCTGCCTTGGTAAATCTATCTCCTTCTGAAAAGCTGTGAGGTTCCTTTCCTTGATATCACTGTGAACTTTTATATGTTGGAAACATCTCTCACAATTCTTTTCATTTCTTCTGTGTCTGTTTGTTTTATTTCATATACATTGCTGAATTTTTCAATCCCTCCCCTACAAGACTATGCTATTATCTCAACGTTGCTTCTTCAGTGATAATGTTTGCATCTTTATTCATCTCCTTGACTTTTGTTTTTCTAACTCTCTGGGTTCTATGCTCACTTCATTTGCTTTCATTTCCACTTGTTTAGAAAACAGAAACTGAGACTTATTTGTTTATTGCTGCTCTGACACACTGTGCTTCAAAGCAGTCTTTAGTGTCTAGTCTTTAAAATTGATTTTTCGTTTCCTTTTAACCAAGAGTTACCTCAAATAGAATATTTTCCAACTTTTCTATATCTTAGTGATATATTTTTCACTTAGTAGATTCCAAATTACTTTTTAATTGATCAAATAATTTGTTATTTTTTAGAGTTTAAATTAGGTGTATGCATTCAGCTCCTTTGTGAATGTCTGTGGATTATGGAAGACTTCTCTGTCTGATTTTCAGCTTACATTCAAAAGAATATCAGATATATCTATATGATAGTTAATCTTTTGCTATTTGTTTTGTGACAAAACAAAACACCCGAGAATATGAACTTAAAGAGAGAAAGTAATGGGTCTGAGCTTCGTGGTATATACCTTTAATTCCAGCACTCAAAAAGGAGGGGAACGAGGATCTCTGAGAGTTCAAGGCCAACCTGGTCTAAATAGCAAGTGCCAGGACAGCCAGAGCTACAAAGAAAAACTGTCCCAAACAAACAAACAGACAGATAAATGTTGAGAGAGGTTTCTGTCCCTCCAGGACCTTCAGCCGTTCAGTGTCAAAGAAACACACAGAGGCCTGCATTAATTATAAACTGGTTGGCCTATTAGCTCAGGCTTCTTATTAATTAATTCTTACATCTTACATTAACCCATAATTCTTGTTTGTGTTAGCCACATGGTTTGGTACCTTTTATTAGTGAGACATTCTCATCTTGCATCCTCTACATCTTGGTAAGAACTGCAGACTGAGCCTTTACTCTTCCCAGAATTCTCCTATTCTGGTCACCCTACCTGTACTTCCTGCCCAGCTACTGGCCAATCAGCACTTTTACTAAACCAATAAAAGTGACAAATCGTTATAGGGTACAAGACCATTGTTCCACAGCAGATAAATAAACAAAAAAGGGAAAAAGTATATGTGGGCTCATGGTTGAGGAGGTTTCAGCACATGATTAGCCTGTTCCAATGTATTTAGGCCTGTGGTAGAATATCAGGGAAAAAGAATATTGCTCCCTTACTGGCAAACAGGAAACCAAGAGAGCCAGAGAAGAAAGTTCTGAGGGCATGAGATATACCCTTTAAAGCTGACCTGCTAGTGACCTTCTTCCTCCAAGCCCACTCGGCTATGAGCTCACGAGGACTGAGTCTATTGTACCAGCTGGGGACCAAGTCATCAACACATTTTGCATTCAATCACAGCAATTTGCTTTCTTCATTATATCAGTTAAATATCAGACTTTTATATACTTTTAAAATATGAGTGCTGCCATGGGCTAACCAGAGTTTCTATTATTTTTTTCTTTCTCTGCATTGGATTTTTTGCTCCATAAATGCTGTGCCATTTGGTTCTTGGCTCTTTGTAGGTATTAGCTCCCAAAGTATGCAATAGCTATGATCAATATAAAGCCTCTTAAAAACCTACCTCATGCGTTTGCTAGAATTCTTATCTGACTCTTTGGTGATATTATTTAGAAATAAGCATTCAGATGTTGGGGCAGTCTTGGCTAGAGGCTATTAAGGTTTCCAAGTCCTACTAACTAATTGGTGATGTTCATTACAGTTAGACAGTGCGAGCTGGAACAAATTCACTTCATTGTCTCTCAAAGCTTGACTTCAAATATGGCTACCTCTCTGGCAACAGTAATTCTTTTAGTAGTTCTTCTTATTTCCTATATGTCTTTTGTCATTTTGGCACATGATAAGCCCTTTAGGTTTGGACTGCTATCCCACATTGAACAGGTGGAAAATTGTGGAACAGCCAAGAACAGTGACCTTCCTAGGACCACACGCCCCACAGCAAAAAGGCAGGATTCAAGCATGACTAGTAGCCGTTAACCTGAGTGAGTTTTTTCCTACCAGAAAAGGAAGAACACAGTCCGTTGATAGACACGAGGAAATATGTTTGTCTCCTTCCTCTAGACATGACGGAAAAATTGAACCTGTGTTGCATGTTTTTAAAGGCCATCTCCACCAACAGTTAGATTCCCATAGCACTTTTGTTAGAGTGGTGCTTTTGGACACCGTGAAGAACATTGTGTCTGCACAGCTATGCTGTATTATTGTTGAATAACTGGTTCTTTCTAGTCCACTGTTCACAGTATATCAAGTATTAGGGTGGGAAACACAGAAGCATGTACTCCCTTTGCTTGTGACTTTAGTTAATGTTAGGAGACAAAGCCATGTTAGTCAGTTTGAATTTCCCTTTCGGACACAGCTTACCACTGGGAGTTCAGGCTAGAAGAAGGCCACAGGTAGCCGCAGGAAAACTGTGGGGAACAAGACCATTCTGACTGTGGTTTTGGCCCCAGGCCACAGGACACATGGACTGCTGCCTGGTTTTCCATGGGGAACCTATTGCTACCCTGTGAAGCTTTCTTTGGGACAGCATGAGACTGCATTCAGAGGGAATGATTACGGAAGCCACCACTTCTTGGTGTTTTTAGTTTAGAGGAGCAAGTCCCACCAGGACTTATTATACAATGTAATTGTAATAATTAAAATAAAGATAAGTGGCCTAAGTGGTAGTTGAGGCTGCTAAATAAAATCGGGGCTGTTCAGCCCACTGTTCTTTTGTTTACTGTGACCTTGTGTTTTTCTAGGGTGACAGAGAAGCTGAGCTGGGGCTGCCGTTTTCTCCTCTCTGTGACAGAAAGTCAACCATGGTCGCTCAGTCACAAGTGGGTAGGTATTTGCCAGCTGCTTAGAAGGAGCATCAGATGGTATATCCGTGGTGGGCAGGGCACTGTGCTTGGTGATCCCAGCTGGGAGTCTGGCTCATTTCTGCCAGCCTTTGGAAGGCTGAAGTGACATCATTCTCTCTGGGCCGTGGCTTCTTCTGGGGGTCGATTAGATGGAGGAATTTTGGAGTCTCCATCATTCCTGCCCCAAGGAAAGAGGACTTCAAGTACCCAAGGAAATATCTGTGCATACTGTAGTTAGGAAGCCCATTTTGCTTGAGTGCCTTTATTATGCTTCAATACTAGAAGTCATCTTACCATCTCCCCTTCTTCTTCTTCTTCTTCTTCTTCTTCTTCTTCTTCTTCTTCTTCTTCTTCTTCTTCTTCTTCTTCTTCTTCTTCTTCTTCTTCTTCTTCTTCTCCTTCTTCTCCTCCTCCTCCTCCTCCTCCTCCTCCTCCTCTTCTTCCTCCTGCTCCTCTTCCTTCTTTTTAATACAGGATTTCTCTGTGTATCCCTGGCTATCCTGGAACTTACTCTGTAGACCAGGCTGGCCTCAAACTAGAGATCCACCTGCCTCTGTCTCCTGAGTACTGGGATTAAAGGAGTACACAACTTGACCATCTCTCTTTCTTGATGCTTCTTTTGTCTAAGTTTAGGACTTTCCTCCTTCCTGGGAGGCCTCTTTTAAATTGTTTTCATTTCCTCACTCTTTTTCTTTGGTTAAAAAAATTACCATAATATCATATTACACGTATTACAAAAACCCTCAGCTGTGGGAAAGAGAAACAGTGTCACCCATCACATAAAATAAATGTCATGAGTGAACTCTACTTTAGAAGAGTCTATGATTACTGAAAAATCTATTTAATAAAGAATTCCTGCCTTTTTGACCTCCCTACTTTAGGAGCAGAGATCTGGCCATTTAGCTAAAGCTAACCATGAGCCAGGCTGACCAAGAACTGACTGTATAGCTAAGGCCCTTGGCCTCCTGACCTGCCTGCCTTTGATTCCCAGGAGCTAAGACTGAGAATATGTGTCACCGTGACTGGTATTTGCTTCAACTTTATGTGCACCTTCATTGTTTTATTTGTTTTATCATGGTGTGTCTTGAGTTCCTGTCAGGTACTGGGCTCTCTAGGAATTATAATAGATGCTATAAAGTAAAAAAAAAACTAACTGTACATGGTACCTACTTTTAAGGACATTATTAAACTAGTATTAGACAGTGGGTAGGTAAGATATTAGGAAACAGTGTATGCTAGAGCACTATGCATGCTGAAGGTAGAATCTTAACATTTTACAATGGAATACATAGACAGTATGAGTGATATGGGATTGCCCTTCTATGCTGTGAATACCATTGGTGAATAAAGAAACTGCCTTGGCCTGTTGATAGGGCAGAACTCAGGTAGGTGGGGAAAACTAAACTGAATGCTGGGAGAAAGGAGGCGGAGTCAGAGAGAAGCCATGTGGCTTTATGGAGACAGATGTTGGCAACTTTACCCAGTAAGCCACAGCCACGTGGTGGTATACAGGTTACTAGAAATGGGTTAAATTAAGATATAAGTATTAGCCAATAAGAAGCTAGAGCTAATGGGCCAAGTGTTTTGAATAATATAGTTTCTGTGTGATTATTTCGGATCTGACCTTCTGGGCGCTGGGAAACAAACAAGCAGCCCTCTTACAACATATGAGAACCGTTAGATTCAGGTAGTCCACACAGACTTATTAAGGAGTGATATTTGAGCTATATCTGAGGAAGCATTCAAGTAGTGTCTAGGCAGGTAGTGATAGATAAGGTACATGTTAGCAATTGCTTAGTGCTGGGTAAAATGACACCACACACAGGAGATAGAGAAAGCAGAGAGATTATAAACTGCTTAATATGGTCAGTGAATTCTCAGTAGCTCCAACTTGGTAGGGAAAAGGGTACAGTGAGAGACAATATAGAGAAAAATAAAATCAGGATTTTACATTCTGCCAAGAATGGCACACATGCTTACACTCTCCTGTAAGAAATAGGGGCATAACAAAAGAATTCTGGTTACCATCAAATACTGCAGTTTGAACCCCAAATTAAATTGTTGTAAACTGCAAAACAATTTTTTAAAAATTGTTTCCTTATCAGATAGACAGTTCTTATTTTGTGGGTTACACTACAGTTTGTTCAGCATCCTTCTCTGATGAGTATCAGCACCAGTAACTGTGAAAACTAAATATTCATCGCTGCATTTCCAGATACCTACTCAAAGAAGTGGGCAGTAGCTCCCTTAGTGGGTGTTTGTCTCCTTCCTTATGTGTGACTATGGATGACTTACTCCATCCCTATTAGTACCAATGTGTGTACTATGTTCACTTAATGTGTAACAAATACTCATCTAATTTTCTTGTTTTTCTCTTTTTGTTGTTAATGGTTTTGTTTTATTTGTTTGTTTGGTCATTTGTTTTTGAGTTAAGACAATCACTCTAAGCCAGCTTTTGCTCTCTTTGCCCATCTTAAAAAGTTTCATCGCAGTAAGGATCCTAATGCAGTTTCCAATTCTTTCTTTTAACTTCCCACTCGATTCTGCCTCCTGTATCTCAGGTCAGCAGCTTGGAGCTCATCCTCTGTCTCTCATTTCTTTGGCTTTGTTGCTCGGGCCTCTAGAGCAGCACCTCCTCCTGTGCTGTACTATGTATACGTTTGGTACCCAGTGTAAAACTCCTAGCAAGATTTTCTCACTCTCTGTCTTTCCTCCTCACTGCCTTTCCATGCCTCTTGCTGCATGGACTGGATCAAAGTTCATTTAAATCTATCATCACGAAGCTTTTCAGATTTTGTCAAGCTAGCCCAGTAATTCTCTGGTTCTAAACCTTAAGAGCTTCCTTTCCTGACATAACTGTGGATAACTGGCCTCCCCAAACGTTTTTTTTTTTTCAAAGTTCAGAGCATTTCCCTCCACCCAGTGGTTGCACAGTCATCACCTGCATACTTTTCAACCTCTGAAAGTCCCTCTGTCCAGAGTGAATAGTCACATTGTTCTTAACATCCATCCTTGAGAGCTTGGCTCAAACACAAAACCTCCACATAACTGTTCACTGGTCTCTATAAGAGCAAAACATCTCCTCTCTTCTATTTCTTTCCTAAGAACCTTCATCTGGGCTTCTCCTTTGGCCCTGCAGAAACTCTAGGGCTCCTTTTTGTCCCCATTAAATTTTACCTACAAATTCTTTGTAGACTATTGGTTTGCATTATTCATCTTCAACCTTTAATAAAACACATCACACTGTTTATTATATAGCAGGTGTTAAATTGTATTTTTAAGCTTTCAATTGAATCACTGATTAAAAAGTCCTAAGGGAATTATATAAGGGAAATGAAATTGTCTCGTGACATTCAATAAGAATGAGAGCAACTAGTTCTTGACTGATTTGGAGCTCCCGTCTAGAGGTGGTGTTTTCTTTGTTTGGTGGATAGGTGAAGAAAAGAGTAATTGGTTTCTAGTGAGAAACCAGGACTGATCCCTGTTAGCATGCTGTTATCTGAGCCACTGCTGCTTCTTTGTAGGTTTTATTGACTTCATTGTGGAACCCACCTTTACTGTGCTCACGGATATGACTGAGAAGATTGTGAGTCCGTTAATCGATGAAACCTCCCAGACTGGTGGGACTGGCCAGAGGCGCTCAAGGTCAGTGGGGAAGTTTGAGATCTGGGTGGTGGTAGAATTCTTTTGTTGAAGGATGTGTGCTGTCACAATGAGGAGTACCTCTCTTGCTTCTTACAGAAGACATGTCTGCCTCCTTCTTTATTTCAGAGGATTTAGAATAATACTCTCTATGCTTGCTAGGCTGGCCCATAACAGGTGACCCAAGGCCAGAGTGGGATGCCCCACTCTCTGAAGCCTTTGTTTCCAGAAGCACTGATCAGTACACTTCTGTAGTGCAGAAAGCCCTTGTTCCTGATTCTGCAGATGGTCAGGCTTTTGATCAGAAGTGAGGCTGACTTTCATTTCTATTCAGGAAGAAAGAGGAGTACAGATTTTAAAAACAATATAACAAAACACCTCACATTTAAGTGTTTTCTAGTGCCGTGAATCACAGCATAAAGCATAAGGATATCAAATGTAGAGGTGTACGAGGTCAGATTCTCCAGCCAGAGTTCAGGCTTACTGCCCTGACTCCACAGCTTATTGCCCTGTGTAGTCTTACAGAAATCAGCTCAGTGCCCTAGTTCCCTTCCTCGAGGCTGTGATAGAAACATAGACAAAAGCAACTGGAAGGGGGGCTGGAGAGATGGCTCAATGGTTAAGAGCATTGCCTGCTCTTCCCAAGGTTCTGAGTTCAATTCCCAGCAACCACATGGTGACTCACAACCATCTACAATGAGGTCTTGTGCCTTCTTCTGGCCTTCAGGCATATACGCAGACAGAATATTGTATACATAATAAACAAATAAATAAATAAATAAATAAATAAATAATTTTTTTTTAAAAAAAGCAACTGGAAGGGAGAGTTTATTCAACTTATAATTCCTGGTTTTAGTCTTTCATTGTGGGGAAGTCAGGGCAGGAACTTGAAGCAGCTAGTCAAACCCATACTCAAAAGCAAAGAGAATCAATTTACATATATTTACACTACTTTGTTTTTTCCTCTTTTATACAGTCCAGGACCCAAACCCATGGAAATCCCATGGTGGGCTTGATCTACCTGCTTCAATTAATGTAATCAAGATAATGATCCACCAAGATGCAAACTGATAAACTTGAACTAGATAATCCCTCATTGAGACGATTTTCCCACCACACTCGGGTTACTCATTTGAGAAAATAAGATTACAATGCTCACAGGTTAATTGAATGACTCAGTATTTATAAGATCATTGGAAGACCTGTCATGGTAGAAGTGCTGGCTACTGTAAAGCTGGCCCTTAGTCTTTAGTGACACAGCTGATTCTGCTACTACAGCTGCTGTCACCTCTGTTCTTGCTACCACCATTATCTTAGCACTGCCATCACCACTACCACTGCTATGGCTACAGCTGCTCCTACCACCAACTCTACCAGCATCACCACCACCACCAACTCTACCACCATCACCACCATCACCACCACCACCATCACCATCATCACCAACTCTACCACCATCACTACCACCACCATCACCACCACCAACAACAACAAAACACTACCACCGCCACCACTATTACTACCACCACCAACATCATCACTACTATAACAACCACCACTACCATCACCACCACCAACAACAACAAAACACCACCACTACCACCACCACTTCACTATTCCTAGCATGACTAGTAGCTGTTGCTAAACCCATTGTAATTGACAGCTTGTCTCCACGTCTTTGCAAAGCTTTGTGCTTTGTTATAAAGGATGAAGGTAGAATTGATTTTAAAATATGAGAGGCAATGTGCAGGGAGATAAATAAATAGGGAGAGACCAAAGAAGGAGGAACTCAAAGTTGCTTAAGATGAATGAACCCACATTGAAGATGCTAAACGTCAAGGACAGAAGCCCTTGATAGGTCTACATCCTTTCTTATCTCTTCAGGTACAGGCTAGAATGAACTCTAGTAACCCTTCATTATCATTTTCAGATCTGATTTATGGCACTAACTGGTCTAGCTACTTCAGAACATAGAATACTCCATCAGAAGAATGCTACCTTCTGATATTTGCAACATATCCCATGGTTAAAGCACAAAATAGAGTTAATTTAAAATTAGATCTTTGGCATGGTCTGGTTATCCACCGTCCCTCAGAAACATAAAGGAATCATTGCTTTTTCTGAGCTTGGGGAACCCAGATTAGAGGGATTCTGAAGGCCAAAAAAATGGCTCAAGTAAGTCATCAAGCCTGATGATCCAAGTTTGATGCCTAGGACTCACCTGATCAAAGAAGAAAACACTTCCTGGATATTATTCTCTGACTTCCTCATGTGTGTCCTGGCATGTGCATATAAACAAACAAACAAATGTAATTTAATAATCATAAAATTAGAGGGATCATGAATCCAGAAGGGTAGAGCTGGAGAAAAAGGACCAGTTTGCTGAGTAAATTGGAAAGATGAACAGTGTGGTAGCAAGTAGATGGATCATGAAACAAATAAAGCTCCAAGTTTAAATTAGTTCATTTCAAAGAACAGAATAGAACAAATAAATGTCAGGGGATTCTGGGTACCAAAAGAGAGAATGCCCAGTCAGCATAAACAGATGTAAGGAATACTGTGACATACACGAAGATACAGTGTTTGTATTTTTTTTTCTTCTAAAGCTTAGAATTTCCTACCTGTCTTATATGTAAAACTGCAGCTCCACAAGGCTCAGGGCCCTGGGGTATCATGATGGCAACTCAGCAAATACTACCCAGTCTTTTGTGGGCTTTCTCACTGCCTGCATGCTGCAGACTCTGGCGCCAACTCATCTTCGGTATGATTTCTTTTGTTTTCCAGTTTGAACAGCATCAACTCTTCAGATGCAAAGCGAGCAGGTGTCAAGAGTTCTGGGTCAGAAGGAAGCGCTCCCATCAACAATTCTGTCATCCCTGTTGACTACAAGAGTTTTAAAGCCACTTGGACTGAGGTGGTGCACATCAATCGGGAGCGGTGGCGGGCCAAGGTGCCCAAAGGTAATGTGCTCTTCAGGAAGAATCTTCTTCTAGAATTATCCAGACAAACTCTGTATCCACTTGCAAAACAAGTGGCTACCTTTTGTGATTTGCAGGCCTTTCAAGTGAAGCACTTTGCTCCAGGGACTGGAGGTGCTGAATGCTAGGTACTACCAACTGCCGATTCTCACTCTGTCCAATGCATGGTAGAATGTGGCAGACCTCCAAGCATCTCTTCCCTGTGTCCTTGTGTAGCACAGCTAAACCGCTTTCCAGTGTGGAGTTCTACAGGCGTTGGATTGGCATTTCCTGGTCTCTGCTTACCTTCTATTACATTTCATGTCAGCTGCCACAGTGGTAAAGCCTCTCAGTCCTCATTTGCCTAGGTAAAGCCCTGTCAACAGCTGCCTGCCTCTCATGTTAGGGTATGAGGAACTTTAATTTCCTTCCAGGAACTTTAAACATCCTGTCAAATTCAGGGTTTTCCTCATTGCTCCAACCCTGGAACTGACGTTGTTTGCTCATGGTTTTGAGGTGATAATAACTTGTAAGTACATTGAAATTTCCTGAAGCAAATCTCATCAAAGTTCAGACCGGTAAAGCTGTGACTCCTGCTATTACGCACAGAAAAATATGAAAATTCATGCTTCTTGGGGCTTAATTCGTATGTTCATATTTGTTTGTATTACTGAGCATGACTGGCACCTATGACATGATCACAGTGTTTATTTTAGGTGGAGGGTCACATGCACACAGGAAGATATGGATCTGTGATGCCAGATCTCAGGGAGGGTCACACATGTGAAATGGCAATTGATGCTCAGTAATAGGGATGACTGCAGCGGCCTTGCAGAGGTGAACCTTCAACGGCACTCAGTGTCTGTTGGCACCGATTGTATGCCATCTATGTTCTAGACTCCATGCCCAGGGCCAAGGGCTGTTATGGAATTCCCTATACTCTGGGTTCATAGGAAGGGCACTTATGTTAGAGCAGTAGTTCTCAACCTGTGAGTCATGACCCTTTTTGGGGGGGGTCAAACAACCCTTGCTCAGGGGTCACGTCAGATAGTCTGCATTAAATATTTGCATTATGATTAATAATAGTAACAAAGTTACAATTATGAAGTAGCAACAAAAATAATTGCATGGTTGGGGGACACCACAACATGAGGAACTGTATTAAAGCCTCACAGCATTGCAAGGTTTAGAACCACTGTGTTAGGGTTTGATACAAAAACTGAGTAAGAAGTCAGTCAAGACCTTGTACTTATTATCAACATCCCTGAGCCCTAAACCCTGCGAGTGGCCAAAGTTGTTGAGACTGTGTCCTCCAGCAACACCTGAGCTGGCACTCTCCTGTGTCAGCACTGTGGAAGGAAGATAGAATGGCTGGTGTCTTGGGGTGTTCTCTATCACTGCAGCCAAATATTTGATACTCAGTAATTTACAAAAAATCGAGAGAATGATGTTGGCATCTGGTCTGCTTGCTTCATGGTGGAAGACATCACGTGAAGAGACAGAGCCAGTGTGCAAACTTGAATCTCTATGCCTATAACCCAATTAAAGTCATTGTGGAGGTCTCACCTTTGAGGTGTGGTCAAGTCCTCATCATCTCCCCACTTCCAATCCACATTTAAATCCAGGGACTGATGTTTCCATGCAGGTAAGCCAGGGGACAACCAACTCTAAGTCCTAGCAGTAGGTTCTGTGGTCCCCACACTGGTGGAGAGAAGCACCCTGCAGGGTTGTTTCAAGGGCCCAACACTGACTTGCCAGCAAAATACTGCAAAAACCGGTGCAGGTAAGGCAAGAGATTTAGATTTATGGTGTTCTTGGAGCATGACTGAAATACTCTCATATGGGGACAGATGTTGCACCTTGAGCTATGGAGGGTGTCAACAGCTGCTGTATGTTTCAATTGTAAGCACTCGGGGACCATTCAAATGTCTCAAGCATTTAAATCTCCCTATTGGCAGGCTACTGCACCATCAAAAGAACACTCTCACATGATCATTACTCTTGGACATCCCATTTCTGACAAAACACAATTTAAAGAGGTCATTCAAAATCATTTGCTTGCAATTATCTTTGTTACTGAAATTACCTTTTGAACTAATCACCTGGGGAAACATTAGGTGGTGTCCTTTCAAAGGGACGGTAAACACCTCATCGTTTTAAAATGCCCTAGCTTTGCAGCTAGGGATACAGAAAGTATTTTAAGAAGTGTGAAAGGACTTGCCCCTAACTGTGCTTGGTTGGAGCCTTCAGGAAGACCTTCAGTAGATAGAATTTGAAGGATGCTGGAATGTGCCTGACCATATTAGAAATGGGTACAGGAGGGGTGAAGGGGATAGCCCACAGGGTAACACACTTATAAATGAAGCCTGAACAGTGGTATGTTTGTGTAATTCCAGTGATGGGGAAGAAGAGACATATTGGGGCCAATTGAGTCCTGGCCTTCAGCTGCTCTTCCCTGTCTAGAACCTTCTAATTGAAGTTACTAGAAGCTGTGCCTAGAGGATCAGAGGATGGGATTTCCACCTGTTGGCCATTGACTGCAGGGTATTTAAGCCTCCATGGTGCTATTACAGAGGGGCTTTTGTACCAGTGATTAGAGGTCCGTGTGTTCATCTGTCTCTGCATGTGTTTCCTAAACCTCTAGTCCCTTGCCCGAAGCTCGCGAACTGGATTCTAGTGCATAGAGCACAGACGGGAACATGGTGAGCAGGAGAGACAGGCTGCTCACTTGAATTCACTGCCCAGCCAGCCTATCCCACATAAAAAGCCGTAGGCCAGTGAAAGACCCTGTCTTGGGAGTAAAAAAAAGGTGGCATAACACTTGAGGAAAACACACACACACACACACACACACACACACACATGCATACATACACACAGAAGAAAGAAAATGTGCACACCTGATGGTTGAGAGATCGGATGCTTAAAAAAGGAATCCCACACTGGCTCAGAACTAAGAAATAGACAGACATTTGTTAAGGGGTAAAACTTACAGATCAGGATTTTCTGCATGAACGATGGCTGAAGATGTGATCCAGAACAAAACTGAACCCAAGAAAAGGGGCCCAGGGGGCGCAGAGAAGGGCCGGACGCATCCTGGTAAATAGTCTATGAGGCCACGCCGCTGTAGGTGGGTAGTTATTAGTTGTAAGCCTTCCCGCAGCAACACACCAAAGCAAAAGGAACAAGGCTCAGCCCCCTAGGTTATATATATTTAGGTGCACATAGTTGGATATGGAGGACATATTTAGTTATCAGGGAAATGACTTGAATCCCAACTTGCACAGTTTTATTCTGGGACATTCCTTGAGACTCCATTCTAGACACAGTCCTGTACATTTCAGAGTTATCACCAACTGAACTGAACTGAAGGACACATAGAAAACACTGGGAACAGAACTGGCCCACGTGGTGCTTGGCAGGAAGGAGCTGCTGTTTAAACACAGTGGAGAGGAAGCCTGACCGTGTGTAGCAGTGTTAAAACACTGGTTGTGACAGTGACAGTGTCAACTCAACACAGATCACACTTTCCATCTCAGAGTTGTGTGTTCACCGACAGGCTGATGTGAAGGAGAAATCTGGTTTGCAGTTACGTTGGTAATGGTCAGTTTGAGTAAATGATCCCAGGCTGTTTTTCTGTTTTTCTCATTGGCTTTTTTTTTTTTTTTTGTACCTCAAAGGACTCTAATTTTGAGAAAAGTTGCCTTCTATGGGCATTTGAGCACATATTGTTAGAAAATAAGATAAAGTTTAAGTTATGTTATTCAGGCTGAATTACAAAGTTCTGTAGAATCTATGCTAATTAGGAAAAATGTAATCAACACTTTGTGTAGTTTTCTGGGTCAAACATCATTTCCACCTTAAACTTTAAGGGTATAATAATTGATATTTATAATCTATACTTATTAATCTCCACCTAGTACTTAATACTTTTTGCATGTTAATTTCCTGATAATGGAATAATGTGTGTAGTTCATAAATGCTGTACTATTTAAATATATGTGAAGAAGAGAATACATTCTTTTTACCCTATCTAGATGTCAGTAACTTTTGCCGGTGCTTTGAACCAATCTAATTTTGCTCAGCTAGATAGAAACAGATAGAAATCAGTTTTTTAATGCAGTGACACTTACATTCTAATTTTTCATACCTTGGACATTTATTTTTTGCTGATGCTGAATAGTCTGATGTAATGTCTGGGATACAATCATTGAGATATTCCTCCATTACTAAGTGTGTTAGGGTTCCAAGTCATTGATGCATGTAATAAAGTTATCAACATGAAAGTTCAAAAGAATCTATGGGATTCTTCTGACAACAGAGACAAGAACTTTAAATTTTTTTATGCTAAATTTCTCCATGGCCTTTTTTTTTTTTAATCAAATTTTCTCCCTCAGCTGCAATAACAGTGAAGCTGCCCATTTCTTTCTACTGTCATTTCCCATTAGGGTATCCACATTCTTATTGTTGAGTCATAACAATTTTTACATATTAAGGATAATATTTTAGTTGTCAAAGTGCCCTGCCATTTCTACCCAGCCCTAGTCTGTCATGTGCCATTGTCCTTTCTTCATCTCTAGTTATATTACCTACATTTACTCTCTCAAAAACATCGTTTCTTTATTGGACAGTGAGTCTCAGTAAATGAGATAATGTGTCACATATGATTCTCCACACTTGCTGAGACATTCATTTTTGCTTGCTTATCAGCACTCAGCTTTTGTTGAGTGTTTTGCCTGTGTATATATATTTGTACTGTGTGTGTGTGTGCCTGATGCCCTCAAAGATCGTAAGAGAGAATCAGTTTCCCTCAAACTGGAGTTAGAGGTGCTGCCAGGCTAACATGTGGTGCTCTGGGAGCCAGTGAGCCACTGAGCCACTGAGCCACTGAGCCAACTTTCCAGCCTAGCACATTATTTCTAAATAAACACTTAGTTTTTATCTTTAACATTTATTTCTATTTTAGCAAGAAGGTTTGTAATTTCATTATATACCATTGACACATTTTTCTCAGTTTAGGATTTTTGCTTTTGATTGACATTTTCTATCAACTAGTGTACATAGGAAGCTGTTAAAAGGACAGCTTCTGAGCTCTTAGGTGCCCTCAGTGCCCTCCTTGTTTCTGTATGGACATAACTGAGAGATGTTATGTATATATGCTTCTGTCAACCAGTTAGATTCCTATCTCTTGTCTCATATTCCTATTCCCATCCTGTCCCCCCACCCATCTCTCTGTCTTTACCATCTAAGTCAGCAGCTCAGAGTAGATCTATAAGGTCATTCCTTACAGAGGACACTGAATAAAGACACAAGTGTATTTTCAAGACTGTATGGGCAGTCAGTGTGAGCAGCCCCAACGCTTGTGGGAAGAGCGTGATTTACAGATCCCAAGGACTCTGTCACACCAGAACTCTTGAGCTGCTTTGCGTTGGTTATTTTCGTATCACATCAACCCAAGATAGGATGAAAGAGGAGCAAAAGAAAACAGATCATAAAGTTTATAGCCTACACATCAGGAAGCTTTGGGATACCAAGGATTCTAAATCTAAGACCTGATAAATGACTTCCTTGTATCCATGCCATTACTGGAACATGCAGTCTGTACAAACCGGCAGTGTCTCACTGACCTGGTCTTGCTCTTGAGCGATGGTACTTATACCAATAAATTCACCCTAAGCAAATTAAGGAATCTGATTGCAGTTGGAAAGTAATCAACCTTGTGCAGATATGATTTTAGTGTTATATGTGTTTGCTGTTGTCTCTCTGTCATCACTAACAGCTCTTTGTATACTCTGTGGCTGATGACACACACACAAGCCAGAGAACAGAGCATTGTGGGGTGAATAGGGCATTGTGGGGCCATCGTGAGAATTTATTAGAAGGTTTTTGCACAGAAGGGATTCATGCTGTGGGATACGCTCATATCTGATTTGATCGTGTTTTAAAAAGAGCTATCGTTTGTTAACTTAAGATAGCTTTTCCATGTCAGCTACCCTTGAGCAAATACGGGATTGCATCAGGAATGTTCCCTCCTCTTCTTCTCAGTTGTTATTCTACATCTCCCATGAAAAATTGGTCTGACTCAGTTGTCAAACGAGTTTTTCTTTCCAAGATAATATTGTATGATCTTCCATAGTAAAGTGCAATTTAACAGCTTCCAGTTTTATTTAAATGCTTTTCAACTTGGAGGTATTTTGAGTGTTGGAAGTTTGCCCTGCACTCAGTAACGCAGTAATGAGTCTCTGAAGGTGGCCATAGCTAATCTTCTCTGATAGTGCATTCTAAATATAAATGGCTGCCTCTCCTTAATTCTGTTTCCCTCTGTCTAATAAATATAGTCATCTTTTAAAAAATATAACAAAATTAAATAAAATATGATAAAACAAAAGCTATCCATTGAGTTGGACAAGACAAACAAAAGAACCAACATCAGAGACCCACTTGTTCTTGCATTCAGAATTCCCATAAAACACTAAACTGGAAGCCATAATACATACACAGAGAACCTGGGGCAGATCTTTGCAAGCCCTGTGAATGCAACCTCAGTCTCTGTGAATTCATATGTGCATTGATCATGTCGATTTAGAGGGCTTTGTTTCCTTGGTGTCCTCGGTGCCCTCTGGCTATTATGCTCTTTCTGACTCTTCTTCTGCTTGTTTCCCTGAGCCCTGAGTGGAAGGATATGACGGAGACACCCCATTTAAGGGTTGAGTGTTTCAAGGTCTTTCACTCTCTGTACATTGTCTGTGGATTCTGTATTTATTCCACAATGCTCAGGAGAAAGTTTCACTGATCTATGAGTATAACAGGAAAAAATAGTCATCTTCTTACCTTGATTGTTAAGTTAAGGAAGGTAATGTTTGCACAGCATTACTTTCAGAATTACTTTCAGAGTCTGTATACTTGGGTGTTGTATCAGTCTAACGTGCTAGGTTACACTGATAGTTCTTGTAAATCGTGGGCATGAGCAGCATCTCATGGCTTTATCAAAACCTTCAGCAGCACATGATGTATGCTATGTATTATGCCAAACAGCAATGAGTGTGATATTTGCCCTATCCTCAAAATACCTAGGGATATAAGGAAGCCTGAATGAATGTCCTCCCCACAACCCTGTGCTTGGCATGTCCACATTTAAGGGTGTTCTTCTACATTTTTTTTTACGTTTTTGTGGAAGTCAGAAGTCATACAGTGCTAGGTATGGATATGATTGTTATTTGTAAAGAAATATTTTATACGCTTTCACTGTCATTTGTAAATGCATCTTGTTGAGGGGAAGAATATTATAACGCACTGAAAGGCTAATAGACTTGACATCAGAGCTTCTCAATACTTGCTGTGTGCCAAAATTGCCCAGGAAACATTTGAGATATCCTATCCTAATCCCTCTCCTTGTAGAATCTGGTTATATTTGCTTGAGATGAGGCCAGGTCTTGGATTTGGATGAATAAAAACACCATGCCATGTTAAAGAAGACCCCTGGAATAAACAAGTAGAAGGGCCTAGAAAGTAAAAATAAAGTTAGGCATGATGAATAGGCACAAAAATGCATGTCATAGAGCTGTGTGAACCCACCAAACTGGGCTAGAACGGGACTTGGAGTGCTTTAGCAGCTAACACAAAGGAAAACATGAGATGCACCAGCTCTCCGGGGCTCACTGGATTAAAGCAATCATACTGTATGAAAACAGTTCAAAGACCAACACTAACCCAAGGGGAAGACAGAGACCCCTAGTAATGAGGTAAGGAGTTTTTCACTCATCTGTAGAAAAAAAATGCAATAATGCTTTTCCTAGAGGAGGTTGATAATGTCAGGAGTATACTTAGAGTGAGCTCTGTGGGGCAAACCCCTTGAACTTACAAGGAGTTTGGCTGTTTTAGGGGCCTTTCTTATGTGCTGTTCTCTAGAGTCCAGACCTGCTATGCCCTCCAGCCTCCATGATCTGATCTGTACCTGTCCTTGATCATTTGAGCACTTTATCTATGACTAACTCCTTGCCAAATCTCCTTCAGGGGCCAGTTCAACATCCATGAACACAAGGAGCATGTTCCTCGTATATCCTCCATGTTGTTTAGTTTCTCTGATGAATGCTACAGTTTCTACGGATAATTTTCTAGTTGGCTTCTCATCACTTGGTCAAATTCTATCTTCTCAAGAAAAGCTTCTCCACACCTCTGTTTAAAGCCACCTCTTGCCCTGTGCTGACTGTGTTTCATCCTGTCCTATCTCTCTGTAACCAGTTTTTCCAATAAGCCTTCAACATTCAAACTTAGCCATTTGTTTATTCAATTATAAGGTTCTCCATGGTTCTGTCATGCTTGATGTCATATCCCCAGTTTCTAAAATTGTTCTTGAAAATATAGCTGCTCAGCAAGTACCAGCTGCATGAATGAGTCAATCTTTTCATAAATATTTGATATAAGTATGCACTTACACTGTATTTTCATTAAGCACATAGTCAGTCAGTTGTGTTAGAAATAATATGGCTAATCAGTCAAAGGGACGACCCAGAGCAGATTCCTGACCAAACTGAAGGCTCCCTCTCATCCTGAGGATTGGGGACTTGCTTTTAGTTTTATGAGGTTTAGCCTACCTCTTCCTAGTTTTAAATCCACAAACTCTGGCATGATTTTGTAGTCTTCTAATGATGATTATTTCCCCCAAATTTTTGTTCCATACTCAGTTGTTAATGTTTGGGTTCTGTATTCTAAGCAAACCTCATAAAATACCACATATATGCGTGTATATATATATATATTACATACTATATATACATATAATGTAAAACACCATATATACATATAAAATACCATATGCATTTATATATACATATATAAAATACCATATATATACGTGTGTGTGACATATATGTGTCTTACTGTGGTTGGAGGAAGTGTGATAATGTCTCTTAGTCTTCATTTTCATACCCATAAAATAGGGTTACAAACTAACTTTCAGGATGATCAGAATCAACCTTTGAAGACCGCTGAGCATAGAATCTTGCATGAGGGCACATTCGCTAGAGGTTATCAGCAGAAAGAACAGCTTGCCGTCTGGATTGCATTGCCATTATTATGTTCTCCAGGCCCCCTCCCAACTCACTGCTTTCAGATGTGATCTGTCTTATCGATATGCTAAATACACATGCCAGTCTGACTTGAGTTAATCAAGAATATATCCAACACTCTCAATAGGCCACTTAGGTCATTTTACTGTACTAGTTTCCCGTGAACATTGTCGTTGATTATGTTTCCAAAAAGGTCATTGTCCTAATGGTAGGCCTCTCCTTCTCTTTCCTCATTGCTGTGGATGCAGAAGAGAAAGCCAAAAAGGAAGCTGAAGAGAAGGATCGCCTGGCTGCGGAGGAAAAGCAAAAGGAAATGGAAGCCCAAAGCCAAACTGAACAAGGCAAAGCTGAGAAGCAGACATCAGGAGAAGCGAAAGGTCAAGTCAATGGAGCCCGTACAAACAAGGCGAAGAACCCCAAAGGCGACAAGGCAGGAGAAAAACAGCAGAATGGTGAGAAGGGACTGCCTGGGAAAGGCTCTTTGGGGGTGGCAATGATGTGACAAGCAGAACCTGGTGACACCCTCCCTTTGCTGGCAGCTCCCATGGCTCCATGTTCCTCCATGGATGCAATCAGGACCCCATCCTATGGCCACCAGCTTAGCTCCACCTCTCTGGCCTTTCCTGATGCCCTGGAGACTCTCACAAGGGATGCAAATTCCTAAGAACAAGCCTGGCCTGGGTTGCTAACTTCCAAAATGAGTAGAGAAAAGTCAACCTTCCAAATAAATACCCCATCCCTTTAACCAGGCCAGGCTCCAGTCTTCAGGAGACCTGTTCCCAAAGTGTGTGTCTGGACCTTCAAATGGCTAAAGCACACACAGTAGGTGACCAGTCAGCCTGGTTTGGCTGTAGTTGAAAACCTTTCCTATAGATTTTCAATTCTAAAATCCAAATGGTCCAGCTGAACTGAGGGCAATGAGCCACTGGCATTTTCAGACAATTGATGGGTTCTTGTATTTAATGCAATAAACATTTATTGCCAACTTTCTGTCAAACTCTATGTTAGTCTGAGGGGTGTAGGAATGGAAAGGGTAGAGGAAACCTGTGATGCTGTGGGGAAATAAACACTCTCACACCCTCACATATAATCCTAAAGGAATGTGTACCTGATGCAGAGATGAGGGATGTAGAGTAGCAGGTAAACTTCCCAAGAGTCCTACACAAAGGAAGAGATTGCAGTGGGTAGCTGAGGTAGAGAGAAGAGGAAAGAGTCTGTGGTGTCTTCAGAAGGGGATGGTTTCTGATTTTCAGTGTTTTAGTCTGAGTCAGGTTGGGGAGAGGCTTTCAGCTGGAGAGATGGAGAGATTAAGGTGCATGTCCAGACAGAGAACCAGCTCCGCTGTTACAGATGGGCAGGGAGATCTGTTCCTGAAGCTTGCAAATGCCAGGCTCTGACCGGATAACAGGGCACCCTTGCAAACAGATCTGTGTTCAAGTCACAGTCTTGTTGCTTCTCTTTTCTTGGAGATCTTAGTTAAAATATACAACCTTCCCCTTCTGTGTAAAGCACATATAAAACCCGTTCAAAGCCCCAGCCTCTCGTGAGTGTTCAGCAATAATCAAGGTAGCCAAGCCAGTGAGAGACTCTGCCTCAAAACACAAGGTTGATGGTGCATGAAGGATACACAAGGCTAAGTTCTGGCCTCCACAGGTGTGTGTGCACACATGTGCATCCATGTACATGCATGTCCATACACATTCACACAGGTATACGTACAGATTCTAACATAGATATATTTCCATGTTACAGATGGGAAAATTAAAACTCTGATATTAAAAGACTTAAGCACTCATCAAGTAGAAATCCTTGGTTTTGGGGAATTCCCATTTTCTGTTCTATAGTCAACTCTTGCTTACTGTCTGCCAAGCCCAGTACTGTTAGGAAGAGGTGGGAACCAGAGGAAGGTCAAACCCTGACACTGTGCAGAAGACAAGGGATGGTATGTGTTTTTGTAATGGGCCAGAGACTAAATCCCTTTGACCTCACAGCCCGTACTTTGTGTCACAGCTACTCAACATCATCCTCAGCTAAGGACAGTTCTTGAACACATAAGTGAGGTTGTAGCCAAGTGGTATTTTATTGTGGACAATGGAATTTGAATACAACCTAATATTCATGTCAAATGCTCATTTCTAATCAGCTGTAGGTATAAAAGTCAGTCTTACTGTGTGTATCACACAAAGCCAGGCAGTGGAGTCATGAGGCCTAGTTTCCAGCCGTCGGTGTAGTTGTTGAAAGGATTCTATATATTCTATAGAATATATCACAGCCAAAAATAGCCTCAAGTTATCCTACTGTTACCATTTCTTCCTAGCTAAGGAAAAGACCTTTAAGATGCAAACAGCACTGGAGAGCCTGAAATCTAAAGTGTGAGTGCACAGGAAGGCTGCAGACACAGTGGGGGAGAGCTGGGCCTCTGGAACTGGACCCATTCATGCATCCTGTTATTTCTTCCCTGGAAGTGTTGATACTTGCCTGGGGCCAACTCCCTGTAAATCAGCTCAAGCACAGTCACTTTATAGAAGCATCATTGGTCTTTATTCAAAACCATTTTCTGACCGGTAACTTCAGACAGACGGATAGTCGCTGTCAGGTGGATGATGCAGATGTAAGGCTAGGGTAGACGGTGAGGCCAGAGTTATGGCTGAAATATGTACTAGTGGTGGTCCCCTGGGGCAGCTTTTGCTCTTCTGGCTACGGTGCTGCCTAGGGATGTCTCCATGTGGAAAGCATCCTCCAACACTAGGTGAGCTGGTAGCTCACTGACTTGCCTAAGGAGTCTGTGATGTGCTCTCTCCACTGTGGATCCTTCACACTGGGGTTGTTGTAAGACGCCAATGCAGTGATTATGTGCAAAGCACTTGGCACACTGCAGCACACACTGCAAAAGGATGAAATTCTTCTCTCGTACTTATCCTGCCAGAGCAGCTCGCTGCAAACCTTACTGCTGGGATCTTATCAATGCTGTGATTATGTAGAATTTGAGTAATAAGGTATTCCTGGCTGTATGAGGGTGAGAAAACAAGGTGCCATTAGTAAAACTAGTAACAAAAATATCAAAAACTTGGGAATGAGGCTGGAACAAGGCACCCCTCTGTTCTCTTCAATGTTACTCCATTTATGAAACAGATCCCCAAGGATGGCTATTCTCAACAAGGGGTAACTCCTTGTTCCATAGCAGGCCACATGGGCAATATTCATAAGCTGTCTGTCTTGGCCACACACAGTCAACTATGTTGTTGCAAAATGAAACCACCACAGACAATAGGTAGATATGGGTAAGTCACCTGCCGAGCGTCAGTAACATGTCATTGACTGTAATGGGTGGCCTACCAGATTGGACCATAGCTTGCTGACGCATAGTTTTGGCGAATACAGGTGTGTTTAAATTTGCTTTTTGGTACTTGATTCACATGATGGTAAAGTTATTTGGTAGAGAAGAGAGTCTGACTTGTTCAGAAGATTGCCTGAAGGTCATGTGCATTATCCTTTTGTGATCAACACTTTGTCTATTCTATTCCAGCCTTGTTTTCACACACTTCTACGGCACCTGTAGACACCCACTTCCTCGGTTGTCCTTAGGATCACTTTGTTCTCTCTCTCTTTCTCATCAATGAGTTATGTACCTTCTTTACGTATGTATGCTCACCTTTGTGATAATAGTATTTTTAACTTTGGAAAACAATAGTTTGACAAGCCCATTAATTCGAATAACACAGGCAGCTCTATCTTAGAATAGGGACCACTGCCTTGGAGCAGTACAACGTGTGTTACATTTAGCACTTAAATGGCTCGAGTGCATCTGCCCACCATCCTGTATGCACAGTAGACATTATTATTCCCATTCTGCAGATAAGAAACTAAAACATAACTATTAGTTAACATAGCTAGCTAGCTATTAACTAGTATAGCTTACTTGAATTCCAGGTTTTCCCTTACTTCATAGCCAAACAAAAGAACTGAGTTGTCTCTTTGAGAAAAATAGCTTTGACATAAGTACAACCTTGTTGGAGCGGATATTCTAGTTTTCATTTCTGACTGTCATCCGATTTTCAGAACCTATCACGTGGCCACAGATGATGCAGATACCAGGGTATGTGCTCTCTCACGCCTCTGTGCTGTCTCACCCTGACAGGTTGGAAGCGTTTTTACCTCCTCAGCTGCACACACTCAGTTTGTCATGTTTTTTGTTTGCAGGTGACTTGAAAGATGGGAAAAATAAGGTCGACAAGAAGGATCACTCCAGCACCGGAAATGATTCAAAGAAAACAGATGGTAAGAGTGTCATTCTCGTCACGGTCTCCATATAGTGTGCGATGGCAGCAAATGTGTTAGCCTTGTGCCAGGAGGGGAGCAGGGCTGTGAATGTGTCCTCACATTCTACCCTGAATGAGGCCTCATTGCGGTAAAGAGCACTAGCCTCTCTCGGCAGCAAGTCGCAAATGCCCGCTGTGTCTTCCTCTCCAGTGTACTGTCTCATCACAAATGTTTTCTGTACGCCTCCTCTTCCTTCCTGATGTTCTCTGTAGCAGACTTCATAAAAAAGCTGATTCTAGACTTGCTGACCGCAATTCAGTAGACAAACACGCATTGCTCATCCATGAGCTTGCAGGCACCGATGGCACAACATAAATAGGCTATGTTTAATGTTTTTAGTTTTTACATTTCTTATCTTGAATAAGTTATTACTTTTGCTAAAAAAGAAACACGAGAATCTGTTCAGTGTCAGTCTGGGAATCAAAATGTACTTTCTTGGACTCCAGTTTTCACGAGCAAGAACAAGTACTGAAGACAGTGAGAATGCAGGATCAAGGGGAATGATCCTACAGAGTCCCAAGGGTCAGCAGTATGATGCGCATCATGAATGAGCTTGCAGGGTAGAGCAACTTCATGAATGAATGGGCCTACAGTACAAAGCATTTAATTAATGAGCCTGCAGTGTCGTGAATAGGTCTGTTATGGGATGGATTTCATGGGTACAGCTTTAATTTTAAACCAACAACTTTGTACTCTTCTTAAAGCTGGGAGTGGCAATTGCATTACCCTCTCCACCTGGGCCTTCTAGATGGCGCCATCTACCCTCATCTCTCATACAAATTTCATTGTTTCACCTGTAACCCTGCCTCCTTCCTCATCACCTCTTCATGCATGGGCATGATATTCAGATAAAGCAGGCTTTTAAGAAGTGGTGTTTGTGAAGGGCATCATATTCTTTGAATTTTATCTCCCTGATGATATCCTGTTCAATAAGATGTATGTTAAATAGTTTGGATAGAGTATCTTTGAAGAACAAATGCTGGGTAATCAAATTGAGGAATAAAAAGAAAGTTGAGGGTGACAATTTTAATACCTATTAAAAGGTTTCAGGAATGGATTTGCTCAAACCACATTGTATACTCACCTGAAGTTCTCAAAAAATAAGTAAAGATATATTTTGAAAAAAAGAAATAAAAAGAAGTTCAAGGTCATCCTTGGGTTCAGAACCATCCTGGGAAACATGAAACAAAGTTTTAAAAAAATAAATGGAAGCTGAAACAATAGCTAAGCAGTTAAGAACATTTGTTGCTCTTGAAGAAGACCAGGCTTTGATTTCCAGCACCCACATATTGGTTCACATCCATATTGCATACAATTCCAGATCCAGGGATAAGGCATCTTATCTCTTCTGGCATCTCCAGGTACTTCATAGATGTGTCACATACACATCTTTGCAGGCAAAACAACCATACACATAAAATAATAAAAATAAAAATAAGGTTGAGGGAAGGTATCAACCACTTTTGCTATAACCATAATGGCACCCATCTTTACTTTCATATGTAAAACTTTGTATTTAAACTGCTTGTTTTTAAAAGCAACCAGAAAGCTCTCTCCAGGTGTCTTATCATATAATACCTAGGGAACTCACACCGGTAATTTCTCACCAGCTTGCTCGTGCAACCAGAAACTGCTTGCCTACTGAGTGAGCCCTCCTTGAATAACTGTGACTAAGAAGTGAATTGTGCAGAACTGAAATGCAATACAAAATGGTGATTTCTTAGCTATACTCCCAATGAGAAACATTGTTCCAATACCAGAGGCTCTTTGTCAAATATCATCAGACCAAGTCAAGGCAACTCAGCCCAGAAGTTGCTCTGTTGAGGAACAGTATCGCCTTAAAGTCAGGACTCAGACACCTGTCCCATCATGCATTTAACAACTGACCATGCTCCACTATTTGAGTTCCTACAGCATGAAAGCCTAGAATCCATCAAGCCCCTAATTTTTAACATGGAAACTTGAACATCATAGGGTAGCATCATCATTATAATCATCGTCATCATTGTCATCTTCATTGCTGAGGAGCAAACCCAGGGCCTGTGCATGCTAGCCAAGGGTTTTAACAATGAGCTGCCTCCCAATCTTCATTTTGTGGCTTTTTTAAAGAACTGGCATGATTCCTTTACATGTGCATTGTAAGCTAAATTTGATCATCTTCATAAAGCTTTGTTTTAACTGTGCCCTTAAACTGAATTGTTCCCAAGTTTTAAAAAAGAATTAAATTGATTGGTGCAGTGATAAAATAAGTTCTAGGTTCTCAGGAACAAATAAGCAGAAAAGGTGATTGTTTTGTGAACCTGATTCTTGATCCTGTTCTTGAACTGTTACAATGAGCTGGCTGCAGTAAACAGTGACAAGCCCTGCCCTCTGTCCCTGTCATCCAACTATGACACCCACCTGCAACTGACTCAAAAGGGAACCAGTATGCCTCGTGCTTATGAGCTTGTAGGAAAACAGGCTGAGTATTTCATATCTTTCATTGTTGCTTTGGAATCAGCAAGACTTAGAGCTTCGGAGACTTGATGCTATTTTAATTCAAAATCCTAACCAAGACTAAATCCAGTTCTTGGTAGGATAAAGTGGAAAAGAATTTTATAATTTTCACTTATGCTTCCTTTTGGTCATTAAATCCCTCTACTTGGAGAATTAATTGAAAGAAATATATAAATTAGTACTTAGGCTGACTTAAAATACGGAAATAACATTAGAAATATTTTTTTAGTGGCTCTTACTGTATTTGATAGCCAGGGCAAGTTGATGGAGCTTCTCAGTGACTTTCCTTCCATCCTTACTTTTGAGACCCACTGGAGGCTGTGAGATGGAGTATCCTAGTCTTTGGAATGCACCTGCTCGGAAGAGTGAGACTGGGCCCTATTAAGTGGCTAGTGTCCTGGCAACGAGATTGTCCTGCAGCATCCTTTTGGTCTCCTTTACAGACAGATGTGTTGCTATCTTTTTCTAGTCATTCTTAATTGTTTTCTTGGTTCTTAATCTTGGAAACTTTGCTGTCTTTAAGCAGATGTTCTCTATTGTTTTGATTCTTCTGAGAGGTTTTCTTCACTGTATTGGCACAAACTCTGTACTCTATAAGTGTGCCTTCAAATCGTTATAATTGGTTTTAATAATAAGAACCCAGATTTAGATACCAGAGTAAATGCTGAAAGATCAGAGACACAAAAGAGCAAGCCACAACCACTTCTTACCTCATCAACTTCTCAGTCAGAAAGGGGCAGCCTCCTGTCTCTGCCCAGCCTTATCACTTCCTCTCTTTCTACTCAGTCATCACTTCCTCTTTCCTCCTCCCAAGTGCTGGTATTAAAGGTGTGTACTACCACAGCCTGACCTCTATGGTTAACTAGTGGTTAACTCTGCATTCTGATCTCCAGGCAAGCTTTTTTCTTTGTTGTTACTTTTTTCTTTTTTATTAGAACACAAACAGAATATCGCCACATTTCCCCTTTTTTGTCAAAGATATAACAAGGTTATAACTAATATAAGAAAAACTATATACAATAAGTACAATAACTATATATGATATATACAGGAGATAAATATATTAACAATATCTAGTCCATAAACATTTGACAAGTTCAGAGAAAATACTCCATTATCTATCCTATTTTGGCAAGTCCAAAGTGTTGTACCTAATTCACTTGCATTACCAACCCAGAATTATCTTTTTGTTTCTCAACCTCATACACTTTACATTTCTTCAGTGAATTTCTTTTCTGAATCTTGTAACAGGAACCAACTATAACTATAAAGTTTTCAACTCCATCATAGACCTGAGAAGGAAATATTACTCGAGTAAGCAGGAAGTGCAAGCAAGCAACTTCCAAAAACTGTGAGACATGATAGAAACAGCTGGCTGCCTGGACAATCACCCACAGTTCCTCTGCAATGATGGAGCATTTATCTTCAGATTTTAGGCTTAACATATCTGGTAGACTTTTCTGTGTATTCTGAAAGATGTTCCTACCTTGTCTTGGCAAAGTTCAACACTCACTTTCTTTTGTGTTATGCTTGTCTAGTTTAGACAACATACTGTCAACAGTTGAGGCAAGGCTATTATCTTGCCTAGTGGCTTATTTTTACTACAAAAAAGAGTAAACCCCATATGGAGTTTCATCTATGCTCATTGTCTTTTCTGAAGTAAATTGGTGCTTCCAGGAGTAGACATGCCTTGTCATAAAAAAGATCCTATGTTATTAACATATCTTAAATGTCATTTTCTGTAGATTTCTGAAGTGTTTGAAGACCTCCTACATGTCTACCTAAAATATATCTGTGTTTGACTTTGAAAACATACCTAACAAGATTACAAGTTTGATTGTAATAAGTGACTAACTATGCATTTCTTTACTATCCTAAATAGTTTGTAATAATAACTTTTAAGGGACTAGAAATTTACATTAAATTGTTAGATGACCTTTATAGGTACAATAACTTGAACAGTAGAAATATATGCACAGTATGTTCTAACAAAAACAACCTTAAATCTGTATCAATATACAAATTCCAAATCAATGTAAAATATTTAAAATTAAGTAGTTGCTATTTTTGTTTAAAAATAGACTTAATAATCTACCTTCTTATCCTACTATTTCTATAGCATATATATAGTATAACAAAAATAGCAAGCCAAAATGACAAAAGTCTGGGAACTCTTGCAGTTTTCCAACCTTTTCTCCCATAACCAAGTTGGCATTACTGAGCTGGGACCTGGAGTCCTTTCTAATTAGTTTAGAATTAGCTCTTACTAACTTCATTGTTCAGCTTACTTTCAGTACTCTGCACTATTGCAATTCCACAAAGATAAATATTTGGAGGTTATTTTCCACAAATACCTAAGCTCATCCATATATATAATCTCATCTATCTATCTATCTATCTATCTATCTATCTATCTATCATCTATCACACACATACACACATAAATATTATATATATACATACATATATATGTACATATATGTATATATGTATATATATTTATGTTACAGGAGAGAAGTATATGCATTCTCCTCAGAGGATAACACTATTTCTTGCTTTGGGAAAGTATCTTGCTGTAGATTTCTATGCATTGAAAGAAAAAGTAAACTTATTTCTCAGATAAATGAATTGCCCTTAGCATGAAAGAATCCAGCATCCTTGTGGGTTGTTTTTCATGAGTGCAAAGCAACCAAACATCTGGAGTGCTCTGGGTCCCAATTAAGATAACTCATTATGACAGCACATGTTCTGACTAATGTCCTATTCCCTTAGCCATTTGTCCACGGAAGCTCCTTTGGCCTAATTAAACAAACTGGCAGTGACTGAACACTGTGCTGTAGCATGAAGAAGCATGGGAATGGTTGTTCTTGAAAGCATTATGCAATCTTGTTTTCTCAAGTACTTTAATGTCTAAACAACTCCCATGTCCCTGCCAGTGAATGGAGGGAAGAGCTGCTTTGTTATTTCAGGTGCTTGCCATGCTCCAGGACAGTGCCTCACTACTGATTCCACTCGACTGTGTTGCCTAAACATTTTTATTTGTATGCATCTCTGTTGCTTTCTAATGAAGTTTTGAATCTATTCTGTACACTGACCAAACAGTAAGAGTTTCTGTGAGCTCAGTTATGCAGAAATCTGTTTTTGTTGTGTTGAGGCTGGCTTTTGGAAAGCCTGTGGACCAATATGGATGTGAGTGAGAAGGGGGCAGATGGAGACTTGTGAAATCTCTGCTTATTTTAGTGATGGCCTTCCCTCTTAGGATCAGGGAAACGCAGGGCCTGTGCTTACTCATGGCCCTAGCACTGATGAGTCATGGTGAATCAGAGCCATCAATTCTCTTGGAACTAACACCCACCGCAGATCAATGCATTGTGAATATAATTTTAGAGTAAAACAATGGTAGATTATGCAGCAGAAGGTGGTGTGTGGCACCCATTGATTTTCCCTTGTAGACTCTGTGCCTTGCAAGTTTATAACCATGATGAATATACACTATGTGTGTGTGTGTGTGTGTGTGTGTGTGTGTGTGTGTGTGATATGATGGAAGATTAATGGGTTTAAAAATTAAATTGTGTTATAAGAAGGAAAATATCTGGAACCCATTCATGCTTTGGGTCCAGTTACTTAGAACCCAGTCTCTTATCAAATATCTGTGTAGTTAAAACATCAAACAAATGCTTATTGCATGTTCTTTGTTGAAGACAAAATTTAGTATTTTTAAGCAACTTTACCTTTCAATTATTGATATATAAACTTTCATTGTTTCATTTTTTTTCTTCTTGGCATTTCATTACACTCTTGATGTCTTATTATATTTCTTAAGGAGCCTGGCTTGACAGAGAAAATCAAAAATATATTTTTTTATATATTTAATTAAAATATAATTATTTCAACTCCTTCCTTTTCTTCCCTCCAGCCCTTGCTAGGTCACTTCCTTCAACTCCTCCCATGTTCCATCCCACTCTCAAATTAATAGTCTCTTTTACTTTGATTATTATTATTACATATGTAAGTGTGTATATACATAGTACAAATGTATAAATACAACCTGCTAGGTCCATTTTTGTTGTTTGTATGTATATGGTTTCATGGCCAATAATGTTGCATTAGGCTGAGAACTTATTCTTGAGAGATACCAGTTCTTCTCTCAGAAGTTATTAGTTGCCTGAAGTTTTGTCTAAGAGTGGGGGCCACATGAACTTCTCCCCTCTCTGTGTTGGCACAGCTATGAATACTATAATTATTCAGGTCTTGTTGATGTAGCCAATTCTAAAAGAGGCAATCATGCTGCAGGCTTCCTGGAATTCTGACACGTAGAGCCTTTTCTTACCTTTTCTGTGATGCTCCCTGAGCCAGAGATGCAGGAGTTGTGCTGCAGATTTGCCTATTGGGGCTAGGCATCCTACCAACCATTGATCTTTGCATTGTTACAGTTGTGGTTTTCCATGGAGAGTCTGCATTTTCTGGAAAGAGAAGTTTCTTTGATGAGTGGTGATAGCTACACTTACCTTAGGTATAAACATAGGATTTTGAATTTAGTCTAGAAATTATGCTGGCAAGTAGTACATTCTGTTCTATGATCCATGATCTCATTACCTATGGGTAGCTGGTTAGACATCTAAGAACAGGCATGATTTTCCTCATGTTAAGTGCGCCTCCAATCCACTTAAACCAATGTTGGTTATCATCCATATGTGAGTGTCACTATTGTACCTTGCCATCATGGTCGTTGTTGTGGTTCATAGGTGTCACAAGCTGGGTAGGACTGTTTAATGCTTCCATTCCTTGGCAGCTTCATAGTACTTTCTGGTACTATGGTAGCTAGACTGTAGGAAATAGGCTTTCATATCAGATCCAACCTGGAATAATCCAAGTCCTGTGTCCTAAGTGTGTGCTGTATCCAACAACAGGAACTTAAATTCAACCTCTGAGAGGGATCCAAGAGCAACAGCAATAACCTGAATTTAAAGAGTCATCTGGAGGATCCTGACCAGCCACATGAGAGGAGGTTCTTGTGGCTAGTACTGAGATTTTGGATAGTTTGTGTTCTTACAGGGTGCATTGTTTGCCCAAGTGGTATAACTTGCTCTCTCTCTCTCTTTCTCTTTCTCTGTGTCTCTATCTCTGTCTCTCTCTGTCTCTGTCTGTCTGTGTGTGTGTATGTGTGTGTGCAAAATATGAAATGATTCCATGAGACTTTGTCAAACAACCTTGGTGCTATTTATTCTACTTCCCCCTCTGTATTGACCTCCCTTCTAGTTCTGGTCCCCTCCTTATTTTTCTATTTCCCCTTTAATATCATCTGAATCCTGCTTTTGCCCTCTTCAGCATCCCCATGGTCCCTATTACTTTCTTGGCTTCTGTGGTAACTCCATATTATATACTTTCATCTGAAGCTTTGGAACTAGGTATCACAGATGAGACAAAACATGCAATGTTTGCCTTTCTAGGTCTGGGTTACCTCATCCAATATGAACATTACTAGGTCCATCCTTCAATTTCATGATTTCATTTTTCTTTACAACTAAATAGCATTCAACAAATGTAGAGATGCTGCATTTTCAGTATACATTCATTTGCTGAAGGATATTAGGCTGTTTCCATTTCCTTGCTATTGTAAATAGGATGTCTAGGAACAGTGCTGGGCAAGTAAGTAACTGTGGAGTAGGATGTTGATACTTTTGGACATCTGTCTAATACTGGTGTAGCTGGATCATTTCATAGATTTATTTTTAGTTCTTTTTTGACCATTCTCCACGCTGATTTCCAGAGGCTACACTAATTTGCATTCTGATAAACGGTGAATAAATATCCTCTTTCTCCCACAGCCTCTCTAGAATTTGCTGACTGTTGTTTTGTTTATCTTATCCATTTTGACTGGGGTGAAATGAAATGTCAGTGTTGTTTTAATTTGCATTTTACTAATTGTGAAGGATGATGAACATATTTTGAGGTATTTCATAGACATTTTTCTTTCTTCTATTGAGAACTTTATGTTTAGATCCCTGTAGTAGTTTAAATCTAATTGGCCCTCTATTTTAATAGAGAGTTACCATATTAAGAGGTGTTGGCTTCTTGGGGGAAGTGTGTCACTATGGGGACGGGCTTTAAGGTCTCCTATGCTCAAGATATGTCTAGTTCAGTTTACTTCCTGTTGCCTTTGGATCAGATGTAGACTTCTCATTTCCTTCTCCAACACTGTCTGCCTGCATGCTGCCATGTCCCACCCTGATGATAATGGACTCATCCTCTGCCAGCCTAATTAACTGTTTTCCTGTATAATTGCATGCTCTGGTCATGGTGTCTCTTCACAGCAATAAAAACCCTAACTAAGACAATCTCTAACCATTTCTTAATTGGGTTATTTGTTTCCCACACTCTTTTTTGGAGTTCTTTGTATATTCTGAATATTAATCATTTATCTGATATATAGCTGATAAAAATTCCCTTCCATTCTCTTGCTTTTTTATTTGATAGATTGTTTCTTTAGCTTTATATAAGAAGCTTTTTAATTTTATGAGTTCCCATGTGTTAATTGTTGGTCCTAATCTCGGAGAAAATGGAATCCTCTTCAGAAAATCCTTTCCTGCACTTATATCTTGGCAATATTTTCTTCTAGTGGTTTTAGCATTTCAGGTTTCAAAGTGAGGTCTTTGACCCATTTGCAAATAATTTTTGTGCAGGGGTATAGGGATAAATATGGGACTAAATTTGCTTGTCAGCATGTGGCATCCAGTTATCCTAGCACCATTTGTTGACGATGCTTTTTATAAATATCAGATGTTTGTAGTTTCATGTACTCATGTTAGAGTCTTCTATTTTGTTTCATTGGCCTAAGTGTCTGTTTTTATATCACTACCATATTGCCTTTATTACTATAGCTCTGTAATATGTCTTGAAGTTTATCTCAAGACATGTTATTGTCTTTGATGCTATCTGAACATCATATTTGGTTGTTCTAGAAGTTTTCTGGTGGAATTTCTTGGATCGGTTATATATAATGTCATGTCATATAAAAACAGTTATAATTTAACTCCTTTTCCTATCTGTATCTCTTAGTTTCCTTCTATTTTCATATTGCTCTGGCTAGTCTTTCTAGTACTATATTGAAAAAAAATGGGGATAGTAAACAATCCTATCCCATTCCTGATTTTAATGATATTGCTTCACGTTTTTCTCAATTATGATGATTTTTGGCTGTGTGTTTGTCATATATAGCCTTTATTATGTTGAGGTATGTTGCCTCCAGGCCTTTTTGCTCTAGATATTTTATTAAGAAAGCATGTTGGAGTTTTGTCAAAGGCTTTTTCTGCATCTATTGAGAAAACCACGTGACTTTTATCTTTAAGTCCATTTATATGATTGTTATATTTGTTGACTTACATATGTTGAATGTACCTGCCTTTCTGGGATGAATTGAGCCTGATCACAGTGGATGGTCTTCTTGACTTCTACCTGCATTCAGTTTGCTAGTATTTTTGTATTTCTGCTCATCAGGCATATTAGTCTGTTGTCTTATTTGTTTGTTTGTTCATAATTGTGCCTTTACCTATTTGAGTATTAGAGTAAAGTTGGCTTCATAGGATGAGTTTGTATTGTTCCTCCTGTTTATAGTTTTTGAATAATTTAAGAAGTATTGTAGTTCTTTGAAAACCTGGTACAGCTCTACTGTGTGAATTCATCTGCATGTGAGCTTTTTAGCTTGAAGGCTTTTTATTTCTTTCCAGTCTCATTCTTTGCTGTGGAGCTATTTAGATTGTTGTTATCTTCTTGGTTGAATTTTGGTAGCTTGGAGACATCAAGAGATTCATCTACTTCTTTTAGATTTTCTATTATTTATTTATTTATTTGGTTTTTCAAGACAGGGTTTCTCTAACTTATTGGAGCACAAGCTTTTAAAGTATTTTCTGATAATATTCTTTCTTTGATGTCTGTTGTAATGTTTCCCTGCTCAGTTTTGATTCTGTTAATTTGGGCACTATTTCTCTTTTGGTTAATTGGACCAACGGTTTGTTGTTCTTATCTTCTCAAAGAACCATTTCTTATGATTGCTGCATTGCTTTTTGTTTCTATTTTATTTCTGCTTTGATTTTTTATTATTTCTTGCCATCTACTTAGTTTGGACTTGGTTTGTTCTTGCTTTCCAAATTCTCATGTTAAGCCATCAATTTGTGTTTTCTTTGATTTTTTAATGTAGGCACTTAGGGCTATAAATTTTGCTTGTAGAGATGCTTTTAATCTGTCCCTGGAGTTTTGTTGTTTTGCATTTTCATTTTCACTTAATTTCAAGAATATTTCGACCTCTTTCTTCTTTAACATATTCATCATTCAGTAATAAGTTGTTTGATTACACTTACTAGAGTTGTGATTATTGTTGATTTTAAATTTTAAGGCAGAATGGTTGACTAGTACACATGGAGTTGTTTCAATTTTTCCCCATCTGTTAAGGTTTGTTTTGTGTCTCAGAACGTGGTCTATTTTAGAAAAGCTTCCATGTGCTGCTGAAGAGAATGTATATTGTTTAGTGTTTGGGTACAATATTCTACAGATATCTTTTAGGTCCTTTTGTTGCAAAAGGTCATATAATTTTGATATTCTCTGTTTATTTTTGTCTGGATGACCTATTAGAGACGGTAGGATGTTGAAGTCACTTAATATTATTGAGTTTGTGCTATGTCTTTGTTTCCATTAGTATGCATTTCATGAAACTGGATGTGCCAGAGTTTGATACATATGTTTAACATTGTAGCTTTTCTTGATTAATTTATCCTTTCACTAGGATGAAGTGCCCTTCTTTGTCTCTAGATTAGTTTTTGTCTGAAGTCTCTTTTGTCAGATATTCGGATGGCACGCCAGCTTGCTCGGTGATCCCATATGTTTGGGATACTTTGTTCTATGCTTTTGCCTGAAGGTTGTCCCTGTCTTCAAAGCTCAGATGGATTTCTACAGACAACAGAAAGATGGATTTTACTTCTTAATCCATTCAGTTACTTTTGAGTGGAGGGTAAAAGCTGTTAATTTTATAGTTTTATCTAAGGAGTATGATGGTGTTAGTTTTCTTTTCTCTCTTTGGGTTCTCAAGTCATGCTTTATGTTTCATTAGTTATAGCTTTGTTTGTTTTTGTTGTAGAGTCCCTTGGCTGTGCCCAATCCTCACTAAGTTCAGAGTATCACTTCCAGGATTCTATTTAACATTATTTTTGCTTAGATATTATTTCATTTATGCTGTGAATTTTTGTTTATTTGTTTTTTGAGACAGGGTTTCTTTGTAGCTTTGGAGCCTGTCCTGGAACTAGCTCTTGTAGACCAGGCTGGTTTCCAACTAACAAAGATCTGCCTGCCTCTGCCTCCCAAGTGCTAGGATTAAAGGCATGCACTACCATTGCCCGGCTTTGTGAAAGGTTTTTATTTCTTCTTCAACTATGGTAGATATTTTGTCTGGATACAGCAATCTGGGTTGGCAGTTCAAGACTTCTAGAACATTGTGTGCATTGCTCCAGGCTCTTCTGGCTTTCAGAGCTTCCACTGAGAAGTCAGCTGTGATTCTGAAAGGTTTTTATTTAGATGTGACTTGTGTTTTTTTTTTCTTGTGCAGATCCCAATAATTTCTCGTTATTCTGCATATTTAGCATTTTAACAATAATATGCCTTGTAGAGTTTCTTTTCTAGTGTTGTCTAGTCAGGTTTCTGTGTGTTTCTTCTCTCTGTATTGATATATATTTCTTTAGGTTAGGAAAGTTTCCTGTTAAAAATCTGGTCTATGACATTATCTTGGGATTCTTCTCCCTCATCTATGCCTATAATTTGAAGGTTTAATCTTCTTGTCCCACATTTCCTGCCTGTTCCTTTTCTGTTCTTTCTATTTTTTTCATATTCTCTACTTATTTGGTCTAGATCTTCTGTTCTGCCTTTTAGTCCTGATATTCTATCTTCTGCCCAATTCATCCCACCTGTAAAACTTTTCACTGAGATTTCCAGTTGGAATATTAAGTTTTCTCAATTCTGTCTTCATTTCATCTTGATATCTCTTCAGTATTTCTATTTCTTTATTGAATTTCGTTTTCAAATCTTTAATTATCTTCATAATTTTATTCAGGTGTGCATTTATGTTTTCTTGGACATCACTTGAGTGTTTATCCTTGGCTTCTTGCAGTCAGTCAATAAGGTATTTGTTCATGTCTCCTTTAAATTCCCTTAATTCTTTGATGCTGTTTATGATTGTCTTTCTAAAATCTGTGCCCTGGTGTTCATCTACATGGTTGTCATTGAAGAAAACTTTTATGGGTCTACTGGGTTTGTTGAATGTAATACTGTCTTGGCCATTAATAAGGTTTTTTTTTTTTTATGACTTGACCTAGGCATGTGGTCATCTTTCTTTGGTTGAATGTCTGAGTGAAAATCTATCCTGCCTTAGATTGAGCTAGTGCAGAAGCTATGTGTTTATAGCTAAGCCAGGTAAGGTTGATGGATAATCTGTTTAACCAGACCAGGCAAAGCGCCTCCTTAAGCTCAGGACTAGAGTGTGGCGTATGTGTGTAGAGATGGCATCAGGTAGAGGGAAGGACTGGAGAGGAAAGGAATGTCTCAATAGTCAAAGATGTCTTGCAAACAAAGCAGATTCAAACAACATGGATCAGGAGGTAGGCCTGTGGACATGGAAAATGGAACAAGTGGATTGAAGGGTGGGTGATAGAAGAAGGAACTCCCTAGGAAAGGTGGCTGGAGAACAAAGAAGGCTCCAAAGCTGTGGATTTAGATCTGAGCTTCCGGCTCTATAGATGTCAGTGGCAGTGGCGGAAGGATAAATTTTGATAGAAAAGATAATTTTTTTCTTTCTTTTTGAAACTAATATTGGTGTCCAGAACATGTATAAATAAAATAGTAATAACCGATTACATATTTGTTTGTTTCTCCTCTAGAAAAAAAAAGTACATTTTGTGAGATTCTGTATAAACAATTAAAGAAACAAAAGTCACAGTGCATCTTCCCAGAGAAACTCTACTGATATGATTAAATCCTTTAGAAAAACGACTTCTTTTGAAATAGCATATGCTGACCCAAGGCTGTCTACATTTTTAATTCTATGTCTTGGCTAGATATCTACATTTTCAAGACGTGTGCCAGATAACCAATCCTGGCCGTTATCTTAGAGTACTCATAAGAAGGGAGTCCCTGACTGCCCGGTGAGAGCATATGTTTCCAAACACTAGATTGCTACCATATCTGATATTTTCATTATGCACTTTGGAACTATGGGGAAAGCATCAGATTCATTCTCTTTTTCCTCTATCTGTGCTGAAGCATCCTGTGATTTCCCGAACTAAGAAATCAGAGGAAAGCATGGAAGGCAGTCAGGCTGTTTCAGGCCAGGGTTCTGTGCCTCACAGACTCTGGTTCCTTCTTGGCTTCTCAGATCCAAAGATTGAACAAACTGTCTCATGCAGAAACTGTGCCTTGCCCACACCAGTGTGGATGCAGGCCACTGCAGGACTTACCGGTCTGGCAGGGATAGCTGGAGTGCTGGCATTTGCGAAGGTGGCACTTTACTTAAACAGAGAGTGAAAACAGAAAGACACATTGAATCCTAGCAGAAAGAACATGCTACACAAAGGAGGTGTGGGCACAGGAAAAGGAAAGGAAAGCTTAGCACCGCTATTATTTACAGGGGTGTGACATAGATTAAGAAGAAAGAGTGAGGGCAAGCATGAGCCCCAAGAACCTATCAACTCTAGCATCTTATTGTGTTTGGGGTCAGATGGAGGCATCCTGCGGGACAGTGGCATAGGTCAGCCTTTCAGGAGTTAGAGTCCCACATTCGCGTATCATATATTCATCTGTATCTTTTTCTATTGATCCATCTGACTTGTCTGACTAGGTCTGCTAGGGTACGTGATCAGCGCATTTTGTTTGAACAGAGGTGTGACACTGGTAGTGGATGCAGTTGAATTAACTTAGAACAATTCTTCTACGGTCTTAGCTTTTATTGGGGTATAAGAGGAGATGTGCCCATTGAAAATGACCCTTTAAAGCAGCTGCCAGTCTGAGATTAGAAATCTACACCTGGATAAGGTCTAATAAATAGCTCTAAAATAATAATTTTTCATTACTAAAATATAAAATAAATGCTATTCATATCCCAGAAAATTTTTATTTAAAAATTAAAAGTAGGTTTTGTTTTACAGTTCATCTTCTCCATTTTTTCCCTGTTTACCATTTTGCAGATCTTCGAGTCACTTGCTATATGGCTGTGATATTTTTGTTGATTCCATATGGGGGCAGCCGTGATATGTTTCCTTTTGAATATGGGCACTTGGGCACTGATCTGTCCTCAGCCAAGTCAGTTTGCTTTTTGGAGTCTGAAACACAACTGAATCAGGCCATGAAAAAAAAATCCAAATCCAAGAATAATGGACAAGAAATATGTTTGCAGTGAGGTATACTTAGAGTGTTTTGTTCAAGGCCAGGGTCAGATTCTTATGACATCTGTGTGCTTGAGACTCTGCTGATACCCTGAACAATGTGAATGATAAACACATTTTACAAGCTATGTCACCCTCACTTGAGCTTTTATCATTTCTTAAAAGTATGACCTTTAACCTAAATGGTTGTAAGAGCCACACTGAACACCTCATGCCTGCAGAATGGTATAGGAAAGACAGGATAAGCAAGGCGACTCTGTTTTAAATCTTTCTTCTACACTGTCTCACACTCAAGCTGTGATTAGAAAGGTGGGAAGATCTTCTGGTGGCCTTGAATCCCTCAAAGACCGTGAGTTCCACTTTCCATCTCTGGATCAAGTCTGGACAGCAGGTCCCTGAGAGCCCGATAATGGCTACTTGGGACAACAGGCAGCTGTCACACTCCTTGTAGGCTAACTAGGCTTAGTGATGGTGCTTTTGCGAAAACTGTCCTCAGTTTCCTTCCAACATAGGCCATCCATTGTAACAGAACTGGGTTTTGCAGGAGAGCACCCAGGGGTGCCTGGGACTATGATGACTGCCATGAAGACCATCTCCCAGGAGTCTAGTGATGAGCTGATAACGACAGGGCCTGAGCACTGAGAGATCCAGCTTTCATTTCCCTTGGGGACCAAACTATATAGCTTACAGAAAAATTCTAATCCTCAGTGTTAGCATTTGTCCTGTGTCCTTCCCTTCCTGCCATGTCTTCGTTGCTACCAACGGAGGAGAAAGACTGATCCAAGGCTTGCTTTCTTCTTTTATTTCTCCCTAATGGGTGCAGTTGCTAATGGGGGGTAAACGTAGCAAACATCAAGCCCCAAATGGAGAGGAGCAGCAGGAGGTCTGGATCAATGGTCCCAGGAAAGCTCAGAATTGGCTGTAATTACAATAGACCAAAAGGGACTCTCCTAGCTCCTAACTAGTTTTCTGCCTAATTTCAGCTAAGTCTTATTTGGGAGATCTTGAAAGCTGAAGGGGAGACTTTCCTTGTCCTGAGATGCCCCAGAAACCTTCAGTGCATGAGGCTGTGACCCTTCCTGAAGACTAGAACCTAGCACTGCCATATTCCAGAAGGGAACATTTTACACAGGGAAGGATCACTGACTTGATGAATGGACCATTGCCAGCCAGTCTTGTAGGGGGTTTTACTGTTTTAAATTCCCTCCAGGACCCATGAGATAACATGAGATAGAGTTCACCGGGTGGGGGAAGAAGTCCCAATATTGTCTATTTCCACTGATTTAATAATGTTTCCCCCTTTGTTTTCTTCCTCTGCTCTTACTCTGGATCCATCTGCATGGTGATTTGGGCTGGAGAATGCAATGTCTTGTTTGCAATGTCTTTAGGAAGCTTCTATAAATGGGACAAGCTTGCTAAGAAAGTTTTTCTTTGCATGGAAACAAGATTAGAGTGATCCAATTTCTTCTGATCCCACTGACCATTGAAATACACAGGCCAGACTATCAGCCACTGTCTTCTCGGTTACAAAATAAAGTAGCTTATTAACTACATTGCTTGAACTGAATGTCTACAGACCCAGTTTAAAGACCCCTTATATTTGTATGTGTGTCGGGGTTTAAGGTTTTCCACTGAGATTGTCCTTGGGTATAGAGTGAGTCTTGTTTTGGGGAGAGGAGTTCTCCTCTCTCTCAACTGGTTTTCTGCCACAACTAGTCTGAAGTGTTCCATTGATCTCCTTGACCTTTTGCCCCCATATTTTTTTTCCTCCGGAGGCCTGAGGGTGGAGGGGAGGGAAGGCAGCATTGACACCTTTCTTTTTCTTTTTCTTTCTTTCAGATCCAGAAGAGTAGAAAAGACCTCACATAGACTGAGGCTGCCAGTGTCTCGCGCCATTTTAGCTGAGCTTCTTCACTCTCCTTCTTCCACAAAGACCCCTATCTGGGGAAGGTGTACAGCTTTCAATCCCAAGCCCCACATTTGGCCTTCTCTCATGCTGTCTCCTCCCAGGGGCCTCAGGGGGGTGGCTTGTGGTCTTAGAATTATGGGAGATTTTTTTTCCACCTGAGAACACAAACCCCACTTGAGGTTTGTTCTTCTTTGTTTTTATTTTGTGTTTGCCCCACCCTCGAAGCAGTAATGAAACATGAAAGGCCATTTTACAACCCATTATTATTAATTTGGCTTTCACAGCACCTGATGAGCCTGGAGAAAAAACCTGACCTCCTGGATGTGCTGATTGAGGCCTGGAAAAGTACCCCGCACAGTGACTGCCATTTTGTTTTTGTTAGTGCTGTTGACTTAGATTTTGCCTTTCATACTGGCTCATGATGGCAATGATAGCCAGGCTGGCCTTTGTCACAACTCCAGTGAACAGACAATTTCTGGTTCTTTTTTCCAATTGAGAACATTCATTTCCTCGAGGTTATCTTTTAATGTTTAAATTTTGTTCTTATGCTTTTTTTTCCCATTTGTGTAATATGAACTTGCTCGTCTCTTCAGAGGAGATTATCCTACAGGAATATGTATTTAATGCTTAATTTATTATCTGTAAATTCATGAATATAAACCTCAGTGTGTTTGCTGATGACCATATGTCAGTGAGTTCCCCAGTTTTTTTACTGGGCAGCATCCATCCCTAAGAGGTCACTGAAATATTGACCACTTCCTGGTCCTCTTCTTTTGGGTGTCTGTGAGTTGACTTCATTACTTTATAAACTTTTTAGAAAGGGAAGTGTTAAGGCACTCAGAATCAGAAAGATAGATATGTCAAGTACTAGTTTTCATTTTAGCAGAATTTTAACTCCATGAAGGAGTTGATTAATAGCAAAAATAGAAAATAAGGATAATAGATACAGCAGGGAAAGGGGATAAAAATAGATTATCCTGAAGCCAAACAGTAAATGGGATTCAGTGGAGGACAAGGAAAATGTGATTTTTCTTTCCCATGGTGTGATTTACATATGAATGTTTTTATTATGTAATTTTAAGTTTCTCCTGAAAGTAAAGCATGTCACATAGAATTAATGATAGGAAGAACGTGAGCTAGGTAATTGGTTTAAATGAATTCCATAAATTTCCTTTCTAAACTAAAGTATAAAGACAGTTATTTTAAAGTTTCTGTATTGCTAAAGTAAGTAAGTGGTATTTCTTCATCAGTTAAGGAAGACAGTGACCAAGAGGCTCACAGAAAAGGGCTTCAGCAGGAACATATGAAGAAAGTTGTTGCCTGGAACACAGTACCTGAGATTCACACAACTTTTCTCTGTTGGGTGTACATTTGGCCTCATCATATCACCAACCCTTTTCCATTGTTCTGCCTGCTTTCCTAACAGTAAATCACGAAACTCAGACTTAAATGAGTTGGGAACATAAAGGGTCAAGTGTCTGACTAGAACAAGCCATGTCATATCTAATTATTGTAATACGGGTCAGTTTGATGGGCGTTGCTACCAGGGAGACAGTCAGGAAGAGCGAGAATCCTGGGGAATGACTGAGAGTGGTCAGGGATTGGTGATGCTGGGAAGAGCAGAGGTGAGGGCTGGTGCTGTTGTAAGAAGGCAGTGGTCCAGTATCATGGGCTATATTTGTGCTATGTAGGTACCCGGAATTTGTAAAAAGGTTTTACACATTGGCATCTAACTCAGATGCTTACACTGCACCGGTCAAACAAAATGTGCTTATGAGCTGTATGCTGCCCAGGGGTCATCGGCTTGCAAACTGTCTTCTTGGAGGTAGAATGATTCTGTATGTCAGTTAAATGCAATCAAGTATATGCCGGTTTATGTCCTTGGACACTGGCCTTTTACCTCACATTTACTCTGTATTTTTGTATGTGAAGCATTTGGGCAGTTGATATAGAATGCCTACTGCTTCATTTTATAATCTAGAAAACAACACTACACAATATATGAAAAAGAAATAGGAATATAGCCATTTTTTTCTAGAGCCAGTGAAGATAGTTTAAAATTTGCTGTTAGTCATTAATCAGTTGTAAATGAAGGGGAGGAGAACTTCATGCCATTACAGTTTGCTTAGAACACTCAGGAGGCACAAAAGCTCGGCTAATGTAGTCCCAAACTTTTTAATTTCTCGTCTTAAGACACATCGAATAAAAACACAGAGTCATTTGTTAAAAGCATGCAAAACATGTTACTGTGCTCTGAACCGATCTTAGACCTGATAACACACGAGAATAATTATTCCAGGTCAGTATTCACGGGAAGAAACACGATTTCCAAGGTTGTGGCATGTTTTCTGTGGGGTTTACTTTTCTTGAAATGGCTTCTTCTGAGCTTAGCATCAACATTCCACCAGCGGTGTCCCTCTGTCCTCGTCACTCTTCTGGCTCTGGCTCATGCACACACCACAGCCTTGCACACCGAGTTACAATGTAACACTGTGGACACAGCAATGGCCTCATGCTCATTAATATTAGACAAGCCATGAGCCTTTCACATTCCTGGGTGAAACATGATAGCTGGAGCCAGCTCCTGAGCTGCATCTTCACATTACCCAATGAGCCTATATCCAAGCTGTGTCACTGTGGGCTGATCTTGGGCCAGAGTTACTGATGCGTACAGAATTCAGTATTTTATTTCTTATCTATAGCTGTCTTTTCTAGTCTGTGAGCCCTAATAGCTTATGGCAACAATTAGAAGATGCATTTCTAAACCATCAATGGACTTTCTTCCACTGACCATTTTGTTCTTGGAGTTTTTAAAAGCTATGAAAAACATCTGACAGGAGTCTACACACTAATACCCTTAACCATTAAAGTCACGCTAAGCACCAAAGACAAAGACAACCTGGTGTTAGGGATTCATCTCATTTGCAGAAGCTCAGATGGAGTTCCACCTCCAGCCATGGCTTTAGAAAGTGTAAAAATGAGAAGGAAAGGGCACTGTTATCTTGGAATGACAGAGGGAGGGAGGGAGGGAGGGAGGGAGGGAGGGAGGGAGGGAAGGGGGGGAGAGAGAGAGAGAAAGAGAGAGAGAACGCAGAGGGGAGAGGGAGACTATCTTGTGCTCTACACTGTACAAGTTGGGACCAGAACTCCCTTTTATCTCATAGATCACTTTTCCTTAGATAGACAGATAGATGGGGTAGGTAGATGGCTGGAAGGATATAGGGATAATGTGTATTTTATTCTGGTTTTTGTTAATGTCTGAGTAGAGGTTTTGATAATGAAAAACATTTTATAATGTTCTCCCATTGAATGCGAGGAAACCAATAGATAAAAAGCAGAAAATCCTTTCTCATAATGAGACAGAGAAGATTCCAGAAGTGGAAGTCTGAGTGTAGCATAATTTTCCAAATAAAGAAGATTGGGGGAGTACCTTTTCTCCCAGTCAGATACTTTCTTCTAACTTTGAGATGCCCCCAACACTGCAAGACTTACAGTCCTGGTCTATTACAGTGCCTGGTACCCAGCCAACACTCAGGAAGACTGAGCAGAACTGTCAGTTGGGATCATACCATCCCTTTCAATGCAAAGTTCAAATTTCCTTCAACACATATGCAACATCTTCACCATCCACATGGCTATATTTAGGAGACGTGCATTCTGGGTAAAGGCAGACATACTCTAATATATAAGCACCAATGGCTTATCACAAAAGAGGGGAAACATCAGGCTATTTGGGGAAATTGTTAAAGCCAACGAGTGCACAAAAATAGATGGAAAATAGTTTCTGTGACCTTTAAATTTGAGAAAGAACAAAAAGAATCAGATCAATGAAATGAAGTTCTTCAGAGAATTATGAGGCAAGAAGGATGATGGCACAGAGCTACCTGAAACAGCCATGACTCTGCTTAGAACCTAGGCTGAAACTTGGACTTCCTTGGAGCCAATAGAAAACACTCTTCCTCCATCATGAGAAACCACTGCACAGTCTACTCTGCCAGCATGGTGGGCACAGCGCCGAGCTTCAGCAAAGCCGAGTGTTACAGAGCATAATGTTTCACTAATGATGTTCTATTGGTTCTTATTCTTGAACAAATGGGAAATTATACGTGTAATTCATCAGCAGCAATCTGTGATTAAAGGCCCATTATCACTGAGCACGCGAGCATAGTGAGAAGCCAGTCATGAAAACAACAATGCTCCTGTGAAACCAGGAGACTCCTTATGCTGGGTCCAAGCAGGGACACCGGTGGGCACAGAGGTGGCACTGGAGTCCAGATGTAATCAGGGCCATCTGCAGATTGTGCTGAATTGTTGACAACTGTGAGTCTAGGGAGGTAAGAAAATGGGAGGTTCTCATTGGACACTTGAGTGCGAAGGTGATCTCCAGGAGGTAGTCAGTGATGAGCAAGAACTGTTTCCCATAGGGGTTGCTTGCTTTCACCATGAGCAACGGTGCGGTGAAGCAGAGAACCTGGACAGAGAAGTTCATGGTCATCTTTAAGGATTAAGTCCAAATTATGTTCTTATATCATCCCTCCTTCCCATTTTCAACTAAAATATTGGCACACATATTAGAGATGAATTACCATTAGTCCTGGCTTTTGTTCAAGTGAAACAGGTTAACACCGGCAGTGGCAGGCTTCCTTGATACACTTGTTCCCAAACTAAGTGGCCATTGCAGAGCCAGAAGCAGTGGGAATGGTGGGACCTTTCAGCTGGCCCAAGGCACACTTGCCCAGTAGTCCTGGAAATTCCTCTATCTTCTGGGTGATTGTTGGCTGTAACAGTCCACAGTCAGTGTCACTAAGGGGCATCTTTTCTGGAGTGGTCAGCTTCAGCCGTTGCCTCTGAGACATGCATCCCTCCCAGGAGCTGATGGCTGTGCTTACACGCACACTCACAGGCAAGTTCACTATGTCTGCGCTTGCACGAGCACTCACAGGCAAGCTCACTGTGGAGTCCTGTGACTGGAATGGCTTTTAAACAGGTGCTCACGAAGCACAACTCTGCTTAACTTTGTTCCTCTTGTGTGCTCTACACTAGGGATGCGGCTTTGTAGACTACTATCCTTCTCTTCAAATAGGTATAGATGTGATATGTGCGCTGGCCTAAAAGCAATCCCATGTTAATGCGTGTAGCTTTAGAGTGAGCCTATATAGCCATACATATCATCCAGTGATGGATTCTAGAAACAGACTGTAGAGAATTACATTTCTTTTTGTTTTTCCTTGCTTGTATGATATTTTATACAATTTGTTTGTTTGTTTGTTTTTTCGAGACAGGGTTTCTCTGTGGCTTTGGAGCCTGTCCTGGAACTAGCTCTGTAGACCAGGCTGGTCTTGAACTCACAGAGATCTGCCTGCCTCTGCCTCCCGAGTGCTGGGATTAAAGGTGTGCGCCACCACCGCCCGGCTTATTTTATACAATTTTATATGCTGTAAGATTTTCAGATATTTTTACTATTTTCCTTTGTAGACCTTGGTTAGGGTTTTCTCAGCTCTAGTGCTTCCTGTACTGCGACAGCCTTGCAGCATTTTTTAAATGTCCTCTCCCTGTTTCAGGCCCTTCCTTGTGTGGTTCCTTTCTTGTCTCTCATTTTCCGACATTTCCCACGTCTCTTTAGTTGATATAAGCCATTCGACTTGCAATATCATTTGAGCACACAGAAACACCAAATAAGGGTGGGCACATTTTCCAGTGTAATGGGAATGACAAAGTATTAAGTGTTAAAAGCAAGGCAGAGGTAGGTGTGTGGGGAGGAAGGGGTAGGTTGGTGAAGAGAATCAAGGAAAAGAAACTCTAAGTGGGGGTGGGAGGAAGGGAGAATTATCCAAAGCAAAGTGAATCACTTCTAGGTTAATATAATGCCATTGTCTTCCTTGAGTGTAAGACATTTTTTTTTTCTGTCACAGAGTTCTTCTCCTCTGCATGTTAGATTCTTACCCTGAGTCTGTAGACTGATTCCTTGTAGGGAGCGGTCCTGGTCCTGGATGTGTGGGAATGAAGGGTGGAGACCCTAAGCCTTAGACTTTGCTACTGTTCGGATTCAGACAGCCAGACTTATGGGAAGTGTTTAGAACAGTATCAAGAACACTGAGCAGAGCTCTGAAGAAGGTAGGCATCAGTCTTCCAGATGTTCTTCCCAGATCATGCCTCATGCATAGCTGTTGGAGAAAATTAAGAAACTTATGGTTGTGTACTGCAGATACCTTCCCTAGAAGGGAGGTAAAGAACGGCCTGTCTTTACTTTGTGGCATAATATCATGGACTTCCCAGGCGTGAATGGATCTCAGGCAGGCATAATGCTGATTTAAGCTTGCATTTGTGTATCACAGGGCAAGGGGATCCCCCTCCACTCTGAGGAAGAGCATTCTGTTCCCTATGGTGCTGCTGTTTCATGCTCAAAGTTGCTCACACACTGTAACGTCACACCTCCAAATGCAGACAAAGCATGGGATTTGTGTAAAACCAAGAGTGCCAAACTGCTGTTCAAAATAATTAAAAGTCTGTTTATTGTCGCTCTTTACTGCACAAAAGAGCCTGATAATCCTTTATGTTCAATTCCCCCCCTTGCATCTAGTAATAAATAAATAATTGTATATTCCTCTAATTGTCAAATAAAAACATGAGTTAACCTCTTAATTGGAATTTGAAAACATGAAAAGGCTGTGTTTTTCTTGCCATTGTTGCTTGTTGTGGTCCACATTTTATGCCAAATCTGGGGCTGCCAGAACCTACTCCACCCTCTCCATCACTTGTGTTCTCTTGAATCCTGGGCAATGTCCAAGGAGCAACTGCCTTTACTGCACAGAGCTGTATTCACAGAGCATGCCTGCCATGTTCGTGTAGTCTTTGTGAGCTGAAGGTTGTGTTAAATGGATTATCAGAAGCTCAGTTTGCTGTTCTTGGAGCTGACCCAGCTTCCAAGTTATTTTTTCACTGAGGACAATGATATTATATCCCTGGATGTCAGCTTTCAAGTTCTAAACTATTTTACTTTTTCCGTTCTTGGAAATGTTTTCCTGCCCTTCAGAATAGACTAGCATCAGCCTAGTCATTGTCTTTGCCTTTGAGGACAGAAGCCATTTACTGTCATAAGATCTGTACCCAGCTGCTAACTTCAAAGCGGTCACTAAGAGTCACCCCCTTGTGGTGATGAAGTGTACCACACAATTGCTACTCAGTGTGGTTCTGCATATTGTTCTTGCACAGTAATCTCTGTATTACTACCTGCATTGTACATTACAGCCTTGAACAGTGTGCCTCTGCCCTGTGGGATTTGGTTGCTTTATAATAAAATTGATGTTACTAGGTCATTTATAAGAACTGAAAGTCTCTTGAACTACCCCATCCCACAATCAGTCACTGTTGGTATTTCCCTGTGTTTCCTTAAGGTCTTTGTGCATGCTTACACAGTTAAAGCCATACAGTGTACTTAAGTCGTCATTATGGCTCATTCATTTAATATTAGCTTGTAAGCAATTCCTGTTTCTTAAATCTCCTCATTAATGTAATTTTGGTGCAAGCACAATACAACATTTTGTCTTATAGTTCTAGTGAAGTTTATTAACCACCTCTGCTATTGATCAATGAAGCTAGATGTTTTTATTTTAGCATCTTAATTTTAAATAGCAAAAATGAGTGTTTGTGCATCAGGTTTTGTCTCACTTTAGAGTATCTCCCGTGAACAAATTGCTAGATGTTCAGTTATAGGTCAAAGATTGTAAATATTGTGGGCATGTCTAATGCTAGAGCACATTCAAGTGTTAAAAAGCTTATATTTCAACAACATAAAATGCTGATGTGTAAAGAGCTCTTGTTTTTGGTTCTTTGTGATGAGCAGACAGTCAAGTCTCAGCAGAACAAACAAAACTGAGGCTGTGCCGTGGGAAAGGTACACTTAGCCCTGCAGGTTTGAGCTCTGGGACTATCCACCTAGAGGAAAACCCTTTGGGAAGCTCGCTTTGAGATCTTCCAGACTCTCAGTGATTCCTCAACTAGAAGGAGAGCCTTATGCCCTTTCTGTTAGGACATAAAATGGCACAAGTGATCATTTGTTCTGAGAGAACAGCCCACTACCATAGGACAAATGGGACACAGAGATGTCAGCAGATATACTTAGCAAGACTAACCAGAAAGTTATGACTGTGATAAATGGCAGGCATTTATAACATGCTAAAATAAATTGATTTAAAATGTCCACTATGTCAACATCCTTTCCCACCCTGACCTTCCTATACTCACACTGTGTTCTGGGGTCTGGTTGTGTTTATAACAATGCTGCTATTATCAGACTGTTTATAATGATGGTATTTGGACTCAGAGGGTTCTTAAATCATTCTTTTCACAGAAGGCCTGTGCGTGGCCATGCTACACTATTTTGGGGAAAGGATATGAGTTGTTTGAGTTCAGTTACAAATCACATGGGTTTCTCACTAGCCTCAGGCTGTCCTGTCTTATGTGTGTGTGTGTGTGTGTGTGTGTGTGTGTGTGTGTGTGTGTGTTCACCTTGTGGGTGGCAGCCTTGGCTGTCACTTCCATCTCTGTCCCCTTTCCAGTCTCCTGAATAATTGGAATCATTGCCTTTTGGCTGAACTAGCCAAGAACATTAATTTGAAATATCTAAAAGCTGTTTGTTTGTCAAAAGACACCTGTCACATAAGCTGCCCCGGTGACGTTTCTGGCCTGAGCTGACTGATTATATTGTTTACGCTCTAAACATTCACTGTAGATCAAGGGCAGTTTAATTCTTGGCCTTTTAAGTTTGCACTTCCCAAAGATGACGCATTTCTATTGCATTTGTGCATTGCATTATTGCATACACACACAAGATTCCTTTAGCATAAAAACCAAACAGTAATGAACACTACTACACCTCAGTGTCTACAAAACACTCTTACATGACCATCAAAATTGTATCCTGAAATTGATATTTTTAAAGCATAATAGTTGGAGAAAATGAAAAAAAGTTTGTGTCAGTATGCTTACTTATTCTTTGGTATTTTTTAACCACTTATGAAATAGCTGAGAATTCTAAAGTTTTAGAAATCGAATGCACTCTTTAAAAATGCAGAGTAAAGGATGAGAAGATGGATGGACCGGATGGACAATGCTCACCCTGAAAGCATAATGGCATGAATTTGATTTCCAAAACCCATGTTAAAGAAAAGCTAAATGGTATGGTTCATGCTTTTAACCCCAGGACTTGAGAGGTGAAGATAGGTGGAACTCTGGGACTTGCTGGCCAGTCAGCCTAGCCTGCTGTCTGAGTCTTTTTTTTTCTGTCTGAGTCTTCTATTGGCATGAAGATACACCATGACCAAAGAAATGCTTATAAAAGAAAGCATTTAATTTGGTTCTTATGATTCCTGAGGGTAGTCGAGTACATGACCATCATGTCAGGAAGCAGACTGGTGTGCCACTGGAGCAATAGCTGAAACTTCTATATCCTGAGAGATACAGACACCTGCTTTTGAAACCTCAAACCTCACCTTTAGTGATACACTTCCTATAACAAGGCCATACCTACTCCAACAAGGCCACAGCTCTTAATCCTTCCCAAGCAGTTCAGCTAACAAAGAGACCAAACATTCAAACATGAGAAACCATGGGGAGCTGTTATCATTCAAACCACCATGCCTACCCAATGAATTCCAGACCACTGAGACACTCTGTTCTAAAGCCAAAGCAAACAGTGACCGAGGACTAACACCCAAGGCTGTTCTGGCCTCCATGTTTACATGTGGGCTTGCACAATGAACATATATGCATGAGAATACTAGAGGGGAGAAAAAAAGAAAAATCAGAAGAAAAGTGGAGGCATAAAGTAAAACTAATAGCCTAATAAACCATGGCATTTTCTTTATGAGTGATTGCATAGCCTCCCCAGTTCTCAGCTATAAGTTGTAAACTCTATCTGAGTTTCTTGGAAACCTGAATATATATGGGCAGAAATCACTTAAAAATCCATATCATCTGTGAGGTCAAAGCCCATCAGTGGTTCAGGAGAAAGATGGCTCTCCCTGACAGCTCAAAATGGTTTCTTTCTTGAGTATTCATTCTCAAAGAGCCGGGCCCGGCTCAGCCCACCAAATTTGCATTCCTGCTTAAAAGGCTGTGTTAGTTAGGGTTTCTATTGCTGTGAAGAGACACCATGACCATGGCAACTCTTATAAATAAAAACATTTAACTGAGGTGGCTTGCTTATAGTTTCAGAGGTTCAGTCCATTATTTTCAGGATAGGGAGCATGGCAGCTGCAGGCAGATGTGATGCTGAAGCTGAGAGTCCTACATCTTGCCTCAGAGGCAACAGGACTGACTCATTGGCACACTGAGTGAAGCGTGAGAAGAGACCTCAAAGTCCTCCCCCATAGTGACACACTTTCTCCAATATGGCCATACCCACTCCAACAAAGCCCCACCTCCTAATAAGTGCCACTCCCTATGAGATTATGAGGCCCAGTTATATTAAAACTGCCACAAGGGCTCAAATTTTTAGATATAGCATTATGATCGTAAGTCTCACCAAGATTGAAAAAACTGCAGTGACAATAGGGACTCAACCCTTCAAATATATGAGCCTGTGGGATTATTCCCATTTAAACTGTAATATTTCATTTGTTCCTTGGCCCCCATAGGCTTGTAGCCATATCAGAAAACAAAATGCTTTTAGTTCAACTTCAAAAGTCTCCAGTATTACATGGTCTCCAGACTGTTTAAAAGTCTAAAGTCCAGAGTCTCAGATACAAGCACTTAGATCTCCTGCTCCTTCCAGCTCTGCTGACAACAACACAATTCTCTTTCTTGGACTGCTTTCCATTTTCTTTCTGAAGCTCTCAGCAGACAACCCCCAGCTCTGGCATTTTCAACATTTTGGGGTCTCCAATACAGTCAAGGCTTCACTTTCACGCTTCAGGCAATGGCCTCTCTGAGCCTCCATGCAAGGGACTTCCTGCTCTCAACACTACTGTCTTCCAAGCTTCTACTAGGAGGGTCCATTAAGTCATACTTATAGCATTTAACTGCTTTCCAAATCCAAAGTCCCAAAGTCTTACACATTCAAAAAAAAAATGCAGTCAGTCCTCTTATATGGTTGGGTCATGGCCCTCAACTTCCTCTCCCTGCTGTTTAGGGTCAGTTATTGTCACTGTGGATGTGAGGGTTCCTGCTGAACCATATCTAGGGTTTGCTGCCCTGGGGCAAGGATTACACAGCATTTCTGGCCATGTCTGTGGATATTTGCTGCTTGTCTAGAGCTGCCAGTGACTTTCACAGGAGATAGGTAGCCTCTGAGAAGCCATGATAGATGGTCAGGCCCTTCAGAAGGAAGGTACCTGAACAATGAAATGAACAAGTTTGCAGATCATGGTTTCTCCAGCTGCTGCCACTAGGCAGAGTCTAGTGAGATGCCCAGGACTGGGCTAAATGAGCCACAGTCTGGGGCTGTCCCACCTCACCATGTAATGGATGAGAAAATACCCATCATATGCTACCAAATAAAACCACTAATACTGTGAATGGATTATATCATTTGAATTGTTGGCTTAAAGGATCTTATAGACCCCTCCAAAAATAATGGGTTATTGTCAAAACTTTTGGCTACCCTCCACAACCTAAAGGTAAGATCCTATTGCTGAAGACACCACATACTTATGTCATAGAGCATGGAGAAATTGAGCTGATAATCAACTAGAAGCTTCACCTTTACTGAATGTCTTTCATAGTGATGGAAGGTACCATACACGCTGCTGGAGGAGAAAAGTAATTATTAATCTCACCCAGATATGACCTGTGCAAACTATAACAGTGACCTACCTGTTTTATGGAGATCTCACAAGAGATAACCACTCAGACACAGTTAGAGCCAACTGAAAGTTTTTATTCCAACCAGTTGGGATTATACTTAGGCTCTAGGAACCTAACGGCATTCCCAAGCATTTAAAGCAGGGGTTTTTTAAAGACAAAACCTCATACTGGTGTCTAAATCTGCAGCTTCAGGGGGAGGTTTGTGTAAGCAAGAAGAAAAATAAAAGCTATGAAAAGTGGTTGGTTGAAGGGGGAGGTTTACACAGCAGACAGTTTAATAGACGCTAAGGGAAGTTACAGCATTTTGACCATGGGTTTCCAGAGTAGAGTTGGGAATTTCCCATGAGATTCTCCATCAAGATGATCGAGTTCTAGTTAAAACTGAAATGGCATTAGCAAGAGGAAAAAAATGAGGGGCTGGAGAGATGGCTCAGAGGTTAAGAGCACTGGTTGCTCTTCCAGAGGTCCTCAGTTCAATTTCTAGCAACCACATGATGGCTCACAACTGTCTATAATGAGATCTGCTGTTGGAGGGAGAGAGGCCACTTGTTGGTTCCCGGCCACTTAGCCCTAAAATAATCACACAGAAACTATATTACTTAAGACACTGCTTGGATAACTTCTTAAGTGTATTGCTAGCTAACTCTTACATCTAGAATTAACCTATCTCTATTGTTTTATATTATACCATGAGGCTCTTGGTCCGCAAGGTTCTGCTATCTGTCAGGGTTACATGGTTTTTCTCTGCCACTGCCTCCTTTCTCCCAGAATTCAGTTTAGTTTTCCCTGCCTATCTCTGTTCCCCTATAGCTCTGCTGTAGGCCAAAGCAGTTCCTTTATTAACCAACGATATTCACAAGATACAGAGGGGAATCCCACATTACCTCCCCTTTTCTGTTTAAATGAAAAGGAAGGCTTTATCTTCAACATAGTAAAATTACATATAACAAAACATCAAGTAAGAATTATAGTTACAATATTTATACCTACTTTTTTAAAATTATGACTAAGGAAAACTATAACTATCAATTCTTCAACTCCACCAAAGACTCCGGGATATAATATTACCTATGTAGACTGAAAGTCCATTGTAAGCAACTTCCAAAACTCTAGAATTGACAGAGACATCTCACTGCCTGGACAGTCACCCAAAATTCTTCTGTACTGTTGGAACATCCATCTTCAACCTACAGGCCCATAGTATCCAGCAGACTTGTCCATGAAGCAGGAAATTTCAAAGATATTTCTGCCTATATTGGCAGTTTGTCAGTCACTTTCTTCTGTGTCCTGTAGAATGTGTGGCAGACTCTTTCATGAAGCAGGAACCCTGAAGGATCATTTCACCTTTAGACAAGTTCAGAAGTTATTTTTCTGTGGGTCCTGCTTGTCCATTTCATAGAGAATTTCATCAAACAGTCCAGGCAAGAGCAGTTTCTTGCCCAAATGACTAACAGACTCCATAAGGAGCATCTTCAATGCCCATCTTCCTCTTGAAGTAATTGGTGCTGCCAGGAGCAGATGTGTCTCATTGTCATGAAAAGTATTGAGTTAATAATTTAAACATTTTAAATGCCATATTCTGAAGGTCTGTGAAAGATTTGAAGAATACCTATTTAACTGAAATATATCTCTGTATATCTAGAAAACCTAACTAACATGACTACAAGCTTGACTATTATAGATGACTTATTAACCTATATTTCTTAATTATGCATTACATTTTTAAATGAGCTGTACAAACACAATACCTTAATCAAGAGCAGAAATATACATATAACAAAATTCAACAAAACTTGTATTAATAGAGCAATATCCATACAAATACAAATCTCTAAAGAATATTCCCTTTAAATGTAAAGAAATATTTGTAAACAATATTTGGGAATATGGGCTTAATTCTCTAGACTACTTTCTGCTGATTGGGGTCACTGTTAATCAGGTCTTTCATGGTGTATCCTGTGTGCTAGGTTCATCTCAGTCAGCAACTGGGTGAAGTAATTTTTGGGAGGTGTTCATAGCAACCTTTCAGGGGTTCATGGTCTATCAAGCCATATTAGTCTGGAAGCAATCCACAGATTCTCATCCTCTGTGGAAACAAAAGAAGAACCTCTTTTCCAAAGCAGCATATCCTTAGATCCATATTTTGAAATCAAGATACCTTTAAAATATATGTGTGGTTTATCTTAGCAGCCCATAAAATAAAATGTCTCTCTGTACTTAGTTCCTTCACAGTCAAAAAATTAAAAGAAATCACAATTAGATTCATAATCCAGACACTATTTGTATATTGCATCTTTATATGGCTTTTCTTACTCATTACTTTTTAATATTTATTCTATTATCTTTACTCCTTTATTCTATGACTGTCTTTCTCTGTCTCTTTAAAGACTTTGTTTTATTTTTTAATAAACAATTTATTTCCTTTTATGACTCTCTATTTCTTCTCTCTCCCAAGCCTACATATATTTATCCAACACTGTGACCCATTTAAATGTCTTTTATGTCTGAATCTGTCCTATTGTGTATCTGTAATTCTTTACTGTCCAGGAGCACTTCTTAAAATGCTAAGCACTTCTTAAAACTTAAGCTGCATCATTACTAGGATATATATGACTCTACCTGGTTGTTCTGCACAGTCCAACATGGTGGAAATCCATTTATTGCTTGAGACTGCCAGGTGGCAGCCATCCTCACCATTGCAACTCTGATTGACCCATGCTGCTACCAAGTAACTTGCAGAATGCTGTCCACAAACCCATTTAAATGCTCGACCTCCTGAAAGAGCCAGAGGTGATGCAGGCAGCATGGCCCAGAAAGCCAGCATTTTAAAACTGCAGCTTTTTTTTTTTTTCGGCTACTGTGGCACCAAGAAAACCTCTCTTAAAGGAGCCATTCCTCTGAGTACTTCTAGCAAAGGAGCCTAGCCAGGAAAATGCTGCTACCAAACCATGCTTAAATCTGTTCTTTTGTGTCTAGGATTCCTTTTCAAGCTTTCTCAGGTTTTGCATGGATTTTGGTTGGCTACGTACGTGCCGATTTGTTGGAGGGAGAGAGGCTTCTTGTTGGTTCCCAGCCACTTAGTCCTGAAATAATCACACAAAAACTATATTATTTAAAACCCTGCTTGGCCAATTATTTAAGCATATTGCTAGGTAGCTCTTACATCTAAAATTAACCCATCTCTATTATTTTATATTTTACTACAAATAAAATTCTTCCATTCCCTCCCCTTACCTCCTTTCCATCCCATCCAGTCCACCTCAACCCATTCTTCATATGTTTCTGTTCAGAAAGGGGCAGGTCTTCCATGGGTATCAACAAAGCTTGGGATAGCAAGTTACAGTTAAGACTAAGCATTAAGGCTGAGCAAGCTAATCCAGTATGGAGAATCGGTTCTGAAGAGCAAGCCAAAGCATTAGAGACAGTCTCTGCTCCCATTATTAGGAGTCCCACAAGTATAGCATGCTACAAAACTGTCACATACATGTAGAGGGCCTAGGTCAGTCACATTCAAGTCTCCTGTTTGCTGGTTCAGACTCTGTGAGTTCCTACAAGCCAGGTTAGTTGTTTCTGTGGGTTTTCTTGTGATATCCTTGACCACTTTGGCTCCTACACTCTTTCCTTACTTTATTCAGCAAGATTTCCTGAGTTTGACTGTGGGTCTCTGCATCTGTTTCTATAAGTTACTGGATGATACCTTTCTGATGACAGTTGGGGTAGTCTCCAATCTGATCACAGGAGATGGCCAGACAATGTTACCCATCCACTACTGCTAGAATACTTAGCTGGGGTGATCCTTGAAGATGTAGGGACTTGGGAGTTTCCCTGGCATCAGATTTCTACCTGACCCTGAAATGTTCCCCCTTTCCAGTTATCTATTTCAGTACTCTTCCTCCTCTACTTACCTCCAACCCAATCCATAAAGTTCCCATTCCCACTCACCCCCAGTTCACCCAGAACATCTCTTCTATTTCCCCTTCTCAGGGAGATCCATGTATTTCCCTTGGGCCACCCTTGTTAACTAGCTTCTCTGGGTCTGTGGATTGTAGCATGGTTATAATTTACTATAGAGCTAATATCCACTTAAGATTGAGTACATACCTAGTTTATGTTTCTGGGTCTGAGTTACCTCACTCAGTATGATTTTTTTCTAGTCCCATCTGTTTGCCTTTGAATTTCTGAATGTCATTGTTTTTAATAGCTGAGTAATACTCCATTGTGTAAATGTACCATATTTTATTTATCCATTCTTTGGTTGAAGGGTATCTACATTGTTTTCAGGTTCTGACTATTATAAATAAAGCTTCTATGAACATAGTTGAGCAAGTGTCCTTGTGGTATGATTGATCATGCTTTGGGAACATGCCCAAGATTGGTATAGCATGGTCTTGGGGGTAGATTAATTCCCAGTTTTCTGATAAACTGCCATATTTATTTCCAAAGTGCCTGTACAAGTTTGCATATCTTCTCCAGCAGACGTTATCATTGGTGTTCTTGATATTAGTCATTCTGATTGGTGTGAGATGGTATCTCAGAGTCATTTTAATTTGCCTTCCCCTGACTGCTAAGAATGATGTACATTTCTTTAAGTGTTTTTCTGCCATTTGATATTACTATGTTGAGAATTCTCTGTTTAGGTCAGTACCACATGTTAAAAGTTGAATTGTAGCATGATTAAAAACACAGAGACAGAAACTTGGGTTCAACCTGAAGGTCAGAAAAGCAAAGCAGCTAGCCACTGGCTCTTACCAAAATGGTTCAAATTGGTGATTCTGCTTCCAGAAATCTCTGAATGAGACTGTGTATGAGAGCTGTCTCCTCAAGTCTTATATTCCTCTATAGTGCTGGGATTAAAGGCATACACCACTATCACCAGGTTTCTATGGCAACTAGTGTGGCTACTGAGATTAAAGTTGTGTGTCACCATTGCCTGGTCTGTAAGACTGTTCAGTGAAGCTGTTTTATTCTCTGAACTTCAGGCAAGCTTTATTTACTAAAATACAAATGAAGTATCACGACATTGGATTGTTTGGTTTCTTGATATCTAGTTTCTTGATATATATATATATATATATATATATATATATATATATGTATATTTTAGAGACTGTCCCTCTGTTGGATGTGGACTTGGTGAAGATCTTTTTCTATTTTGCAGGCTGCCATTTTGTCCTATTGAAAGTGCTCTTTGCCTGACAGAAGCTTTTTAGTTTTACGAGGTCCCATGCATTAATTGTTGATCTTAGTGTCTGTGCTGCTAGTGTTTTGTTCAGAAGTTGTCTCCTTTGCCAAAGTATTCAAAGCTATTCCCCACTTTCTCTACTATCAGATTCAGTGTAACTGGAATCATATTGAATTCTTTTGTCCATTTGGTCTTAACTTTTGTGCAGGGTAATAGATATGGAGCTATTTGCATTCTTCTATTTTCTTTCTTTTTATTTTTTCTTTGTATCTTTTAAATCATGTATCTTGATTCTATTCATTTCCCCATCCATTCACACCCACCCTCTGCCCCTGCACTCCCCCTAAAATGAAACAAAATTTGAGAGAAACAAAACAGGGAAAAGAGTGAGATAAAAGTTTAAAATCTTGTCACAGAAGCTGTAGTGTGACACAGTAAGTTATGCAGGAAACCCCTTTGTTCACATATCTTTAATTGCAAGAATTTATTGCAAAGAGTCATTAGTCTGGTTCTAGGTCTCTGTTTCTGCTACACTATTAATGCTGGGTCCTCATTAGGGCTCCTCTTGGATATTCTCTTGTTGCCTATGTTGTGGAGATCCTTCAGTTTCAAGTCTGCACATCAGGTCCCTTCATATGCTCCAGCAGATCATAGGTGGGGTGGATGTTGAGGTCGGCCAAGTCATAACCCTAGTTCTGGGCAGCTGTAGGGTTGGTCTGCCTGCCTGTCCTTTCCTATCCTCGCCACCAGGGTGAGCTCTCCAGCATTGCCCTAGCTAATTCAGCTCTGCAGCAATGAGCCAGGGGTGGGTCCATTTCTCCTGTTTTCACATCCTCAGGGGTGGTTCTCTCACACCTACACCATTAGGACCAACTCTATCGTGTTGCCCAGGATAGGTATAGGACTCCTTTCCCCAGTGCTGCAGCTGGAGAGGGGCAGGGCCAGCTCTCTCACCTGTTGCAGGCAGTAAGGCAGAGATAAGGGGGGCATCTTCACCCTCCCACACCACCACATGACAGAAGACTAGTGGGGTCAGCTCTCCAATGCTTGCAACTTTGGAGTTGGCTTACTCACACCTCTGCCAACAAGGCTGGTTCTATTGAATTACTTAGGTGAGGTGCAGGGCCTTCTCTCCCGAGTGTTACAGCTGGTGGGCAACAGGACAGCACTCCTGTTCTTGTGACCTCAGAACCTGTTCTCACACCTGTCTCAGGCCTTGATAGGGGTGGAGGATGGGGGCAACTCTCCCTCACCCATGCTGCCATAGGACAAGATGGGTGATAGGGACAGCTCTTCCTTGTTCATTACTTTGGGGCTGGTTCATGCATACCTGTGGCAACGGGGTTGGCTCCATTGTGTTGCCTAGGCAAGGTGAGGGGTCTGCTCTTGCATGTGTCCTAGCTGGTGGAGATGAGGGACAGCTCTCCCATTCTTATAACCACAGGGCCAACTCTCCCATCTACTCCAGGTGTTATTTGAATCCTTCTACATATCAACATCCAGTTATTCCAGGTCAATTTGTTGAAGATGCTTTCTTTCCTTCATTGTATAATTTTGGCTTCTTTAGAAAAAAAAAACAGGTGTCCATAGGTGTGTGGATTTATGTGTGGGTCTTTGATTTGATTGCATTGATCCACCTGTCTGTTTTTTATACCAATAGTATGCTGTTTTTTTTAAGTTATTATAGCTTTGTAGTGGAACTTGAAATCAGGGATGGTGACACCTCCAGCAGTTCAATTATTCTACAGAATTGTTTTAGCTATCATGGGGGTTGTTTTTGTTTTGTTTTGTTTTGTTTTCCATATGAAGTTGTGTATTATTCTTTCAAGGTCTGTAAAAAATTGTGTTGGAATTTTGATGGGGATTTGGTAGGATGGCCATTTTTGCTTTGTTAATCCTACCAATTTATGAGCAAGGGAGAAGGTTCCTTTCTTCTGATGTCTTCTCCAATTTCTTTCTTCCAAAACTTGAAGTTCTTGTCATAAAAGTCTTTCACTTGGGTGTTTAGTGATAAGTTAGTTTCTTTTTCAGCCCTTTTATCATTTGTATATAAAAGGACTACTGATATTTCTTTTACTAAATCTTGCATCCAGCAACTTTGCTAAAGGTGTTTCTCAGCTGTTGGAGTTCCTTGGTTTGAATTTTTGAAGTCACTTTTGTATACTATCCTATCTTCTGTGAAGAGCAGTACATTGACTGCTTCCTTTCCAATCTGTATTCCTTGATCTCCTTTTGCTGTCTTACTGCTCTAGCTAGAACTTCAAGTGCTATTGTTAATAGATATGGAAAGAGTAGTCAGCCTTATCTTGTTCCTTACATTAGTGAAATTGCTTTTAGTTTCTCTCCATTTAAGTTGATGTTGGCTATTGACTTGCTGCATATTTTTTTATTATATTTAGATATATTCTTTGTATTCCTGGTTTCTTCAAAACTTTTATTATGAAGGGATGTTGGATTTTGTCAAAGGCTTTTTCAGCATTTAATAAGATGATCGTGTGGTATTTTTTTTTCTGTTTGTTTATGTGGTGGATTACACTGACAGATTTTTGTTTGTTGATCTCCATATCTCTGAGATGGAGCCCACTTGATCTTGGTGAATGATCTTTTTGATGTATTCTTGGATTTGGTTTGCCAGTGTTTTACTGAGTATTTTTGAATCAATGTTCATGAGAGAAATTAGTGTGTAATTCTCTTTTTTGTTGCATCTTTGTATGGTGTGGGTGTCAGGGTAACTGTGGCCTCATAAAAGAATTTGGCAGTGTCCCTTCAGTTTCTGTTTTGTGGAATAATTTCAGGAATACTGGTAGTAGCTCTTCTTTGAAAGTCCACTTAGAATTCTGCACTGAAACCATCTGACTCTGGGTTTTGTTGTTGTTGGAAGACTTTGAATGATTGTGTTTTTTTCCCCTCAGGGGTTATAGGTCTATCTAAATTGTTTACCTAGTCTTTATTTAATTTTTGTATGTGGTATCTATCAATAATTTTTTTCATTTTTTTTTTTAGATTTCCCAATTTTGCAGAGTACAGGTTTTTTTAAATATGACCTAATTACTGTCTGGTTTTCCTCAGTGTCTGTTGTTATATCCCCCTTTTCATTTCTGATTTTGTTAATTTGGATATTCTCTCTCTGCCTATTAGTTTGGATAAGGGTTTGTCCATCTTGTTGATTTTCTCAAATAACCAGCCCTTTACTTCACTGTTTTCTTTGTTTCTATTTTATTGATTTCAGCCCTCAGTTTGATTATTTCCTGTGTCTACTCCTTTTGGGGTGTTTACTTCTTTTTGTTCTAGAGCTTTCAGGTGCTCCATTAAGTCACTAGTATGAGATTTTCTAAAGCTCTTTGTGTAGGCACTCAGTGCTATGAATTTTCCTCTTATTGCAGCTTTCATTGTGTCCCATAAGTTTCAATATGCTGTGCATTCACTTTCATTGAATTTTAGGAAGTCTTTCATTTCTATCTTTAGTTTTTCTTGACCCAGGGATTGTTCAGTTTCTTTTAGTTCGGAGGCTTTCTATAGTTTGTGCTGTTGCTGATCTTTAACTTTAATCCCTGATGATCTGATAAGATACACAGGGTTATTCCATTTTTTATATATGTTAAGACTCACTTTGTGCTCAAGTACATGACCTTTGGGGAAGGTTCCATGAGGTGCAGAGAAGGCATAGTCTTTTGTGTTTGTGTGAAATGACGATATCTTTTATGTCCATTTGAGTCATTTCATCTGTTAGTTCTGTTATTTCTTTGTTTAGTTTCTGTCTGAATGATCTTCCTATTGGTAAAAGTGGAGTGTTGAAGTTTCCCACTCATAGTGTATGCTTCAATATGTAATTTAAGCTTACAAATGTTGATGTCCTTTTACTTGAAGCATAGATGTTCAGATTGATACCTCATCTTGGGGGATTTGTCCTTTAATGAGTGTGAAATGTCATTCTCCATGTCTTTTGATTAATTCTGACTTGAACTCTATTTTGTTAGATATTGGGATAACTACACCAGCTTGCTTTTTAGGTCTGTTTGATTGGAAAATATTTTCCAGCCCTTTACTTTGAGGCAATGTCTGTCTTTGAAGTTGATTTGTGTTTCTTGTATTCAGCAGAAAGATGGTTCATTTTTTAAAAATCTCTTTTGGTAGTTTGTTTCCTTTTATTTGTGAATTGAGTCCATTGATATTGAGAGATATTAAAGACCTATTATTTTGTTGTTGGTAAGTTCTAGTTACTGGTCAGCCTTCAGGTCCAGTCGGGTGTTTCTACGGAAGTTTTGAGAACCTTGGATCCCTTGATTCATTTTGGTCTTTGGTAAAGCCAAAGTCTTCTTGGGTCTCTAAATATGGCCTTACCTCCAATAAAGCCTAGGGGACCATCCTTGCCTCAAGCAGAGATTCTTCTAACTTGTCTGGAATGTATGTGGGCATGTGACACCTATTCTCCAAATGATGTGGACTGTGTCTAGGCCTAAGGGCTGGCCACAGAAAAGATGATGAAATGGGAGAGATTGGGCAGTAGTATGATTCTTAGGGGAGCATAACCCAAGGTGGCCGCAGTCCAGCTGTCAGATGGGTCACTCATCTGCTTGTCCACTGGTAAGAGCTGCATTAGAGCAGTGGGATTCCTCTGGAGTTTAGAGCAGGCCTCAGCAGTGGTGTTGGTGCTGGGATGGGAGAGGCCAGGCCACAGGACAGGAGGGCCACTCACAGGTTGTGACTGGGGCAGTCTGTACCTCAGTGGCAGAAATCCTCTGGAGTTAGGGGCAGGGCACAGCTGCATCAGGGTCAGGGAGTAACTCTGATGGTGTGGGCCTGGGAAAGGGATGGGGGAGGGGCTAGATACAGGGAAGGATACAGTTACACTGGCAGACAGGTCACTCATGTGTTCTGGTTTGTGTGGTCTGGGCCTGCATGGTAGAAGTCTTCTGGGGCTAGGCGGAGGGCCCAGTAAGGCAATATTGAGGTTTTAAAGACCTATGCCTTCCCAGTGTTCTCTCTGCCTCCTACTTGTGAATCAAGATGTGAACTCTCAACTCTTCCCACTTCTATGCTTTTGCTCCACCATTATGGACTCTAATGCTATGAAACTATAAGCCAAATGAAATGCATTCTTCTATAATTTGCCTTAGTCATGGTGTTCTGTTACAGAAATAGAAAAGTAGCTAAGATATTGGACAATTGCAAGAACTCATCAAATGATAACATTGACTTATGTATATACACTTAATTTTTTTCTGGTCTTACAAAATGTCACATGCTTATAACAGTACACAGGAGACTAGGAAAAAATACTGAGGTCAAAACCAGCATGAGTTACTCAGTGAAACATTGTATAATTCTCTTTCCACTTCTATCAACCCATTGAAGGGATTATCATATAGGTTGCTGCAGGCTTTGGGCTTTTATGTCTCCTTCTCCTCAATATGGATGACAAAATAAAGTAACTAAAAATCTGAGCAAATAACATTTATAATTATATAATATACGTGCACATATAGGTGTGTAAATTTATATGTACATGTACATGTGTAAGATGTATGCATGTGAGAAATGTCTTCTTTTGTGAACAGTTCTGTCTCCTTTTGTTTTATCCGTTCGGTTGCTCTTTTTTTCCCACCTCATCCTGGAGGCTGCCTCTTCATCTCTTCACTGCACACTCAACTGTTTATATGAAGAAAGATAACCAAATCCCTGATGAGAGTTAGTCACCATCTTCTGGGTGCTTCAGAACCCCACTATTGTAGCCTAAGTGTTGAGCCACAGTCTCTGAGTACACACTTTGACTTGCCAGAACACTTGGATATCGTGTCACTTTACTCATTTCCAGGTGAAGATCTGAGACTCAGACAGATCCCATTCACATCTTAAGATCTGATAGCAGGGAAAAGATACAGCTAAAACACGTTCAAAACCCCGGATTCCACAGTTCTGAATCCTAAACTTTCCATTTCCCAACTGGTGATTATTACCCTACAGGCATATTATAACTACCTTGGGGTTATAAAAATAAAAATAGCTTAAAAATAGGCTCCACTTTAGAACACGGAAATTGGAATCTGTGGAAACAACACATTTAGGAAGACTCCCTACTACTACTGAGGTGGTCTGCTCGAGAGCATTTGCATCCATCATGCCAAGCTGCTACCCAGAGGTACGGAGTATCATTCCACAAAGGCACAATCTGAACTTCTAACTTCTCTGTGCCATAGAATAAACACTGCCCCGTCCCAGCTGACCCACACTTATACTTTCCTTATCTTACCTGCCTTCTTTACAGGTACAAAGAAACGTTCTCATGGCTCACCTGCTCCAAGCACTAGTTCCACAAGTCGCCTTACCTTGCCAGGTAGGTAAATGACATTGCCCTATTATCTCAATTACCACAGATGACACACAGCACGAGGGCTTCAAGAGTAGGGAACAGCAGCTGTAGCAGAGCCTATGTTCAAGTCTACCTTATCAGGGAGCTTAGTGTCTGTTGCCTTTATTTGTGAGTTTCTTCCAGATGTGGCCATATTGTTTCCAAGGCAATCATATTTGCTTCCTCTTAGCAATGGACAGAATGGAACTGTGCTCTTGGGAAGGCTATGAAGTATCCACTTCTGAGAGGCAAGTAGTACAAGGAAAATTAATGGGCAGAGAGAGATAAAGATAGGAAGGCATGTAGGTAGGTAGGTAGATAGATAGATAGATAGATAGATAGATAGATAGATAGATAGATAGATAGGAATTCAAACTCTAGGCTTGTCATGTTAATTTTGCAACCTCAACTATGCTACTTCATCTTGGATTAGAAGTGCTACCTCTAACCTTAATACCCTCTGACACTGTGTCATAACTAATAGCAGATACAGTTAAGGTCTAGTGTTGCAAATATGGAAATGTATATGACCTAGATCCCTTCTAGCATCTCCAAGGGAAATAGCCATTCGTGATAATCATCTGTAGCTGCAAGATAAGCAAGCACCTGCTAGTCTTTCTGAGTGCACACATAACCTCACACTTTTATTGCAATTTTAATCTTAGTGGAGCTTGTTTTGAGTAAGTGAAATTGTAAAAGGTAAACATGGTCAGTGTAAACTCTTTTGTAGTAATAGGAAAGACTACAGGAAGGAAAAATTCCATTTATTGCTAATGTTGCCCATTTACTGAGATCCCCTCTCCTTCTCGGTCGTATACAATTTTTCTTGAATTCAATTTTGTATCTTATGTAGAATTTTGTTTTCTCTCTTTGAAATTGACTATTTTTTATTGAGCTCTAATTTTTCTATGCTTTCCTCCCTACCTCTCCCCTCCACTTTAATCCTCTCCCAAGGTCCCCATGCTCCCAATTTACTCAGGAGATCTTGACTTTTTCTACTTCCCATGTAGATTAGATCTATGTATGTCTCTCTTAGGGTCCTCATTGTTGTCTAGGTTCTCTGGGATTGTGATCTGGTCTTGAAATTTACTATTATATTAAAGGGGTTTTCTACATGTTAGTAAATTAATATCTTTGTAATTTGCTAATATGTCTATGATTGTCAGTTTACTTACATGTGTAATGACAACTTTACATTGTACAGTTTGCATGTTATTGTAATCATGTTATGTTCTTGTTCATAAATTTTTGGAGTCTATGTATGGAGTGAGTGAGATTCCTGGGATAGAAATTCTTAGTAAAGATTGTCTAGATACTTGGGTTCTTTTCAAGATACACTTTAGTAATATTAATTTTTATTTGTTATTATAAAGTATTAATGTGTACATTTTAGTATTTTTGTCAATGCTAAATAGTATGTTCCATGGTTTATCATTTTGATGAGAAAAATAACATTTCATCCACATTTTCCTTGCCTTTATCTTTTAACAAATACCTGTTCGCTAATACAAAATTATCTTTTAGGTTTCTGCTTTGGGGAATTACTATATTTCATCTATTGTGAGAAGCATATTGTCTTGTATTCTAATTCCTCTGAAATTAGGCTTTCTTAAAAAATGATTATTCCATTGAGTTTTCATTGCAGTAAATTTCCACATTGCCTCGCCCTTTGCTCCCAATTCCAGTCATCTTTCCAGTACTCTACCCCTACCCTGCCCTCCACCTGGCCTGATCCAGTTTATGATCCATGGTGTGTAATAATTTAACTCACATTTTTTCTTGCTTGTAGGTTCAATAGTACCTCACTTCACAATTAGTGATATTCTTGACAGGAAAAATAATCCACATTGACTTAGTATTCCAGTTTATGTGCCATAGCTCCTTTTACAGGCCTGACCTCTAGATTCAGTCATTGTTGGCTAAGGAGCCTTGAATTTTCTTGCCTCTGTGACTTACTGAAACTAATTTCCCTTGGTGCATTTCTCTTTGCAGCTCTCTCCAAACCATCTAGTGAGAATTAATATTGCATTGTAATGGGTCTTTCTCTGTCCTGCCAACCAGCTCCCAAGGAATTATATGGAGACTTATTGATTATAGCATCTTGGCCTATAACTTAGGGTTCTTCCTAGCCAGCTTTTATATCTTAAATTACCCCATGTTATTTAAACTACGTTATACCCTTTTAATCTACATTCTACCTTTCTTTCATTCTATACTTCCAACTTTTTCTGCATCTCACTGGTATCTCCTCTGTGTGCCAGTTTCTCTCTTTGCCTAGAGGTCTTACCTATTCTCTCTGCTTAGCTATTGGCTGTTTAGCTCCTTTTCAAACCAGTCACAGTGACACATCTTTACCCAGTATATAATCAAATATCTGGCAATATCGCATGGCCATGATTTGCTTTAAAGTGCTTTTACCTGTTGACAGGTGACATTTTCCACAGTGGAGCTCATCTTACTCCTTCCTGATCCCAGACTGCCAAGGTGATAGGTAGATGCTCATCCGTTTCCACAAGGCTTCTACAAGTGAGGGAGTGAGCACCCTCAGGATTAGTTTGTGATTGCTTAGAAATGAAGCATCCTTTATGCCTAGAAGCCATCTTATCATGTGCCCACTGCGGTACACTTCAGATTGTAGAGCATTGGGAGGAGGCTAACATCATCTCAGCAATACCACGGGAAAATGATCGTGATCCTTGGAAAAGTTATCTCGTTCTTGAGCCAGGAAAGACCTCAGAGGTCATCATGGCTCTCAATAAGAGTATGCAGCCCTGATGTGACCTGACCTGCTGTGCTGAACACCACAATAGCTTGCTAGGGTTACATGGCCTGTGAATCACCATGTTGGCAGCCTTGTCTTTCACCTGAGTTTGTCAGTCTCAACTTGTTCCAAAGACTTAACTTCTAAGCTCTGACCATCTCCAAAGCTTATACGGAGTAAAGTGGGTACCTCCCAAAATGCATGACACAATGCCAGGCACTCTGTCTAACATGTGCCTCCACCTTGCTAATTATAGTCGTCAGCATTCTCTGGCCCCTTCTGCCTCAGGAACTATATACATGTTTCCTACTTCTGGCTTAGATGGCTTTATGGCTACCTACTCAGATAGGACTGGTGTCTTCTCATGTTCAAACTGTGTTATAGAAAACCATTAATATCTAGCAAAAGTAGCTTTAAGAACCATTGATTGGGCAGTTAGTTGAAGATTTTAAGATTCAGGCATTAACACCATTGCCATGGATGGATTTAATTCAGCATGACTACATCAATCAGCTGCAGGTAATTAAATGAGGAGACTCCTTTTGTGAATTCTGGCCAGGATGACCTGAGATGCTCATTCCTTGATGGATAATCTTCTGCTCTAAACACATGCAGAGACAAACAAAATAGAAAAATGAAGTAAAGTCTTGAAAGACAGTGTAAGAGACCAACAGCTCTGGGAACCAGAAACCAAAGGGAATTACACAAGGTACCTGATACCCCAGGACAGATGCTGTGGGACAGCTGTGCTTCACAACCCAAACAGACACTGGGATACAGGCATTCAGAGAGGGACCTGGTCAGAATACAGGACAGGGTCCAAGAAGGGTAAAATCAATGCTGCTGGCCTTTGTTTGGAACACTAGGCAGAGCTACTGATCTGGAGCTAAGGAAAAACAGCCAATGTCAGTACTGGAAGTGAATCTCTGACTTTCCCAATATGACTGTGGGCTTTTAGAACCAGGTATTATCTTAAGCCTGACAGAAAATTTTAAGGGATCAAATGGAAGTAAATACAAACTCTACACAGAGCTGCCCCAGGGGCAAGAAAGGTGGAAGGAAGCACAGGACACACAAATTCGAGAGATAACACAAGAGGTGACAGGCAAATTGAGCCTCATCAAAATAACAGACTGTTGGATAGCCAACAAGACTACCAACTGTGTCAGAAGGCAAACCAGAGCATGAAAGAAAATATTGGCAAATGATATGTTTGATTAGGAGTTAATTTCTAGAATATATAATGAAACTTCAGTAACTCATTTTGGGAAATGTTTACAGTTTCTTAAAAAGTTAAACGTATCCAAGTGTCCTGGTACATGTTCTGGGACAGAAAGTCGGGGGGAGGGGGCAAGTGTTAGATAGCAGCCCAGACTCCACAGCAAGTTCCAGGCCAACTTAGGCTACATAGAGAAGCCTTGTCTCAAACCAAAACCAAAACAAAGCAAGAGTTAAACCTTCTATGTAATCAAATGACCCAGGAATTTTAGATTCATAAGCAAGAGAAATTAAAGGAAAATTTCATCGGATACCTTGCTCCCATGTGGTTACAGTGACATTTCCCATAGTAGTCCAAATGTGGAAACTCCCTCCTTTCCAGTACTGAAGGATAACCTGACAAAACGTCACAGCCATTCCAAATGAATGAAGTCCTGGTGCAGTCTGAAGATTGGGGAGAACATTTTGCTCAGTAGAAGAAGCCAGACGCAAAAAGTCATGTGACAATGATTCTGCCTGTACAAAATATACAGAAAAACATGAGGTGGGTAGTGGCATCAGTGGCTGAGGAGTAAAGAGCAAAGGGTGACTTTCCCAGGGCATGGGGTTTTTAAAGCAGAGGGCCTATACCCGGACCCAAAAGCATGGAACTCAGATCGAAGAATTCAAGGTGTTTAACCATGAGGAGAAATTTCCGGTCTTGATAATGCATCCCAGCAGTCACTGCAGCACAACAGTCGAAGTGAGAACAGGCATCCAAATGAAAAACTGAACAAGCAAGAAGTCAGTAGGCAGAGAGAAGAAAGGAAATGGCCAAGAATGCAGAATTTCCTTCTTTGTCAATTCCCACCTTCTTTTTTGAGATGGGATTTCTCACTGAACCTGGAACTTACAAACTAGCTGGGATGACTGGCCACCAAGCCCTCGGCATCCCTCTGGAAGCCACCCTAGGGTTAGGGTTAAAAGAATAATCTACCACATCTAGTGTTTTATAATGACGCTAGCAGTCTGAACTCAGGTCCTCGGGTTTGTACCGCCGGCACTTTACCCACTGAGCATTTTCTCTGCTCCCATTTAACCTCTTTAAAAATATTTAAAACGCTAATCTTATTAAGCTGTATGGAGAGGATAGGTACTTATTGTGTTAGTATTTATACTTCTCCATAGATTTAAAATACAATTTTACATAAAACTATGACTGTTTTACAAAACAGTGGTGGCTGTTGTCATTCATGTTGCTAGTTTAACATGCACTCTTTGAACTTTGACATTTTCCCTTTCTAACCTGTGGGGATGGTTGGGATAGGAGGAGCTGAGTCTTTTAGAAGTTCTGGAGGTTACTTGTCAGAAGTCTGCAATGATTGTTTCGTCAAAGGACTGCACAGTTCTGAAGGCTCATCCTTCAGCTTCAGCACAAGAAAACTACGTGGGGTCCCGGTCCTCAGGAACCCTTGCACATCTTAGCCAGAGTGGCTCTTCCGTGGAAAAGGCTAGCACATACAGACGTGTTTTTCCTAGTGCCTACTTCATTTGTTGCCCAATGGAATTTTTGAACTTCATGGTGTTCAGGGGTGAAGGACATCCACCCTGATGGAGAACTGAGGAACTGTTGGCTCTTGCTGGAAGAACAGCTCAGAGTTTTACCACCATGACCAGCCATAACTGTTATCCATCCAAAGCAGTCACCTCTGAGCAGCTTCCCAGGTGCCTCCTGAAGCAATCTTAGAGGACAGGTACAGTACCTAGCTGTCGCTGACGCAGATATAGCTGAGTGCCCCTTGCACACAGTGCGGCATGCACAGTAGTCTCGCAGTAGATACGGCTCTGCTTCTCAATTCTGCTGCCTGCTGTAGAGAGATTTTCTGTGCCAAATTCCATCCAGCTCTCAATGACTTTAATGTATGTCTTGTTGCAGGAGACTACGGGTAAAACATCCATCCAGAAACGTCGTTGGAAGATACCTGACCATCTTCAAGGTCTGAAGGCATTATGGAAATCTTATATTTCTTTTACTAAACAAAATCTAAATGTATTGTAAGTTATTGAATATTTAACTTCAATTGGTGGCTTTTGGTTTCCCTAATACAGTTTTTAAAAAAAAAAAATCAGGTACTTTTATATGTATTTTAAACTTACAGACATCAGGGACAATGCTAAGTTAATAACATGGATTAACCCTGATGATTCTCTGAGGATATTGGTAGTCACATCTTCTTTAACAGATAAGGACACCTGAATAGCTTGCCCAAAGCCATCTTTGGCAAGTATCAAGCCTGTTCTCATTCCTGAGGGATTTGTTGCTGCCAAAGGCTGCAGGTAATTATCCATTCCCCACTTGTGGCTTTAAGGCTCAAAGCTCCCGAGTGAAGGATCCTATCCCAAATGACTGTTGATTCTGCTGCAAACTTTCACCCTAAGTTTCCTGTGATGGTTGGCAGTTGTCACTCACTTACTGTGGACGGAGTCAAGGCTTCCTTCTATGCCTTGCTATGCTACTCAGAGCTGTATAACTGAAGAATTTCCCTTCATGGGCCTCTGACATGGTTTAGCATGGATAAAGTGCATGCAGGTAACTGATTAGTCTTACATTTTTAAACCTAAATAATCAGGTAGGAAGAAATCTGCATATTGATGAGAAGAATTGAGTGAAAGGCTTTGCACAGCTTTATCTGTCACAGTGTGTGGCATGGACTTTGTGTGCCAGGACAGACAAAGGGAGAACAAAAAAAAAATGAAGCTAAAAATGATCTTGAGGGAGGATTTCTTACCTTAAAAAATAGTAGCACCAGGTATTAGAAGGTAGCTGTTGTCTGGATAGGGAAAGAGTTGATTTTCTAGCCTTATACAGTGGCTCTGTCCTCTTCACAAGTTTGTCAAGGAAGGGCATCTTATTTAGGGTCTGTACTGCTTGTGGAAAGACACGTGACCATGGCAACTCTTATAAAAGAAAATATTTATTTGAGGGGTGGGCTTACAGTTTCAGAGGTTTAGTCCATTTCATCATGGCGGAGAACATGGCAGTGTGCAGCAGAGCAGCCTGCAGGCAGACATGGTGCTGGAGAAGGAGCTGCTACATGTTGATGTGCAGACAACAGGAAGTAGACTGTGACACTGGGAGCAGCTTGAACATAGGAGGACTCAGTGCCCACCCCCACAGTGACACATTTCCTCCCAACAAGACCACACCTACTCCAACAATGCCACACCTCCTAATAGTGCCACTCCCTTTGGGGGGCCATTTTCTTTCATACCCCTCCACAGGGGCTTGAGAACTCTGCCTCAGTGCCTTTCATGCTATAGCAAAATCTAAAGACAGAAGCCATGGTTGCAGCACCTGTATAGACACAGTTTTGCTTCCTCCCTAGACTTGAAGTTTGTGAAGGAATGAACTCATTGACATCCTTCTTAAGCAAGCATAGGGAGTAACTCTAGGTATGAAGCCATTGCGGAAGTAAGGGAGAAATATTGGCTTCTGTCGATGCTGACAACTTTGCCAGCTGGTGTACATTTGAAGAGAGTCATTTATTTTTTAAAGAAAACATTCATGAAGGTTACGGAGTGTGATGCACAGTAGCTCGTTCACTCATTTAAACATTTCTCAGCACCTGATACTATGTCGTATCAGGAGATACAAATGTGTGCACACATTACCTCTGCCCCAGGAAACAGGTACACAGGACTGAAGTGGCTATGGAATGAAGAAGTATCGAAAAAGAAAGCCAGAGCATCCACTTATGAATGACTTCCACAGAGAGTGACTCACTTAACTATGCCTCATCAGAAGGAATGCAGAGTCTCAGGAATCATAACTGGCCCTGTCATTTTCATAATCTCCCCATCCTCTTACTAATTACATCCAGATTAAAAATCCGGGACAAAGCTCTGGCTTCTCATTGGTTCTCTGAGTCATTCATCCCACCAGGATCTCAAGAACTCTTTGTGTTCTTCAATACGTCCTGGCCAGAGTCACTGATTGGACCACCATCTCCTTACTTGTTTAGTTCAAAGTGTGAGCTAGGTGTTTTGCTTTGCTTAGAATCCCACTTAGTTTCAAAGTGGTTCCCCCAGGAAACTAAGGGGTGTGTTCTCTGCCGAATACAAATAAATATGCTACAGAATCTCTCTAGTGTGTGGTGAGATCGTGCAGGTGTAAATCAAGTATAGGGAATCTGGTTATAAGAAAATCAAGAGAGCAGACTGTGGGAAAGCATCCTGGTTCTCCGTGCTCAGCTATCACGTAATAATATCATGTCACAAAACACCTATCACACACCCACTGCCAAGCACTTCCAGTTTGTTCTCCCATGCACAGCATCCTAAAGTTTTCACACGGCCATGCAAGGAAATTACCCCTCTCCCCACATCAGAGAATGCATGAAAAGGAACAAAGCTCTGAGTGGAGGTGACCCTAGGATCTCAGAGAGAGTAGTAATTATCCCAGCTCTGTGTGCCTGCAAGCCTATGGTTCTCCCAGAATGCCACCTACTGCTTCCAAAAGGAGAACTCTCATGGGGCTTTTTCTGGCATAGATTTAGCACAGAGTCTATACTGTGTAGGTGCTGGTGAACAGGGATAAGAGTATAAACCAGACCTAGCCATGTATCCCAAAGACCTCTCTAACCCTAAATATTGGCCTACATCACTGCCCAATGGGAATTCAGTCCCAAGAATATGTCATTAGGTGATTTCATTGTGTGAGCATCAAACAGTGTACTTATATACATACTTACATAAGCCTCTATGGTGTAGCATTTGGACTGTAGAGCATATTCAATTCTATATGCAGTCCATTTATTAGCTAAAACATCATTATATGGTGCAATTTGACAATATTATAAATGACTTTTTTTTCTTTCAAAGAAAAAATAATAATGAGATGAACTAGGCCAGTCTGTGGTTCTTGACTTTGGCAGAACATGATGATTATTAGATAGCTTCTTAGATTGCAAGCCTTCCTTTTCCACCTCACAGAGATATTTGGTCTTTCTGAGGAGAAGGAAAAAGGGCTATAGATCATATGGACTTCTGGTTTTCTTCAGGTAGTCTTTGGAGAGCTGGAATCTTTAAAAATGCAGATAAGGGAGTTAGTTAGTCATTCCAGCATTTAATATGAAACAGACCATTGAGAGTTTAAAGATAAAGTGTCACTTTGGATGACACTGCATGTAATATGTGTGGATTAAGAATAATTTTCTGGTAGGGTTAATATTGTAAAATCCTATTTCTACAAAAAGTCAAGGGTCCTTTCTGCCTGGCTTCAAGCTAATGCTTTCACATCTTGGGATACATGTGAATTCCCAAATAGGGAATATGCTCCTGCATATTCCTGGGGTTAATAAACCTGCCAGACAATTGCAGGTCTTCATGGCAGACAAGGGAGAGAAACCTTGGTCCCATGCTTGCCTCGCATGAAGGCAAGGGAAAGAAACTTACGGGAATGAGCACTCCCATGCATCAGTGCTGGCTGCTTTTCAGTCTTATTAGTGACTTCTGAAGTGAGTGCTAATCTATCTCCCTTACTGAGATGAGAATGGAAAGCCAAGCAGTGATGTCACATGAGGGCAGCACCAAAGCTGAATCAGAGGGCAGGAAAGAGATATCTTGACTGAGGCAGCCATTATAGGGTTAGCAGAAACCTGGCTCTAGAGAATCCACAAGACTGACTCCAGCTAAGACCTTAAATGAAGTAGTTTTAACTTGACATTTTAAGCCTGTTATGGCACCTATTAAAGCTAAATTCAGGGCTTAGATAATTTTCCGGGTACCAGGAAGGATCTGAAGTCTGTTGGGATGTGAATCCATGCTCCAGACTTCCTTCATAGTTGTGATATAAATCCATTAAGCCTCAGTTTCCACACCTGGGAAAGGAATGACACTGGTGCTTGCTTATAGGCAGGTGTGAGCCGGGGCATGGATTTAGCTAATTCACTGTAAATTCTCGGCATGGTATCTAACACAGGTAGTAGGCATTATATGTAGGTGTTCATATTCATGTCTGACCTCAGTTCAACAGCTCTGTCAGTTTGTTGTGTCAGCAAATTGAAATCTGTTTGCTGGTGGAAAAAGTATTAGGAGAAGGAGAGAGGAGAAAGGAGAAGTGGCAAGAGAGAAATGAGAAGAGGAGAGAGAAAATGAAAGAGGATGGTAGCAGAAGAGAGGTGTTATTTGTGAGGGAGAAATTGTGGTACTTACGCAAATAACGAGGGCTAAAGAAAGTGAGGATTGAAGCTCCTGAAAGAGCATTGCTTTATGAAAACCAAAGATTATATATAACTGCAAAATAAAGGATGATGGTTAAAGACGTGTCGTCTTTGTCTTAAGTTTGTCTTTCTCTTTTAAATTTGTTCAAAAGTGACCCCCAAGTTAACACTGTATGCAGGCATATGCTTTGGTCAAATCTTCATCAGCTGATATGATCATTTCTGCAAATCATTTGCACTCAGTGTGCTGACCGAGCCCGCGGGTAGTGGGATTATTTTCCCTATTTGTTTCTTCATTATCCAAAAAGGAAGGTGTAACTATTGAAAGGAGGAGGGTCAGGCCCCTTCTAAGACCCCAGAAACATTCCAAGGTGAATAAAAACCCCTTCAGGAGGACAACCAGCACCCCAGAAGAACCGTCCACCACAAACTCAAGATGGTGCCCTGGTTCCTACCCTGCTGTCATGCCCTGTCATCAAAATCTTGACATCTGCATAGGAGAAAGGCAAGAAGTACATACAAACAGTACAGGGCCAAGCTCTCCGTTTCCCATGTCGAATGAAGGTGACAGCAGGCATGCAAAGGTCTTTCATAGCTCAGTGGGGAGCCCATCTTTATCAGTAGGCTCAGGCCATTTGTAGGGACTCCAGTGGCAAGCAGAATTTTTGTTCTGACAATCAGAATTCCAGCAAATGGTAAATGTTCCTTCATGCTGAGAAGTGGGGAATTCAATAATACTTTGGCTGAGTTCATGCTGAGCTGCAAAAATAGGATGAATATGGAGAGGGACTGTGACTCAAAAGACATAAATCAGTGAGCCCAAGCCTCTGCTTTTATTCCCAAGCTCTCGTCCTCAATTCTCTATCCTCCAGGGTCATAGGAATGGTTCTTTATACTTGTTCTACATGCCTTGGGAATGGGAACGGTGGTGGTGGCTATGATTCTTATTTTCCCTAAACCATGGAATTGCATTCTGAGGGCTTAAAAATGGCCATTCTAACTATGAGAGGGGATTTTATTATCACTTCACTGGGTAAAGATAAGACAGTTTAGGCCTGGGTATGAAGGCGTAAGTCATAAACAATCCCACACCAGTTTGAAATTATGATTAATAAAATGGTTCTTTATTTAAAGGGGAAAACTTACAGATCACCATCCCAGACAACAGCCCTCCACACAATCAGGAAGGGAGCCTAGTCCCCGGAAGCAGAGCTGGAAGCCAGAGAGAGAGCAGAGGGAGAGAGACCACACCCCAATGGGCTGGTATCACAGCGGCTATTGGCTGAAGGAGCAGAAGAGCTCCCGCAACACCCCCCCCCTTTTGTTTAAGTAAGAGAGTTCTAAACCTACTATGAAATTATATACAATAAGTACAAATATCCTATTATAACTAGCTTAAGTCTTATATAATAAATAGCTTGGCCAAGTCAGAAGTGGACATTTATATAGTCTTCAACCTCATCGAAGATCTGAGAAGGGAAATAATTTTACCTGAGTAGGTAGGAAGTGCAATCAAACGACTTCCAAAACATGCAACAAATCACAGAGACAACTAGCTACCTGGGCAATCACCCAAGGTCACGTTTGCAGCGTTGAAGCAACCAACTTTGGCTAAGGCCTAACATAACTGACATACCATTTTCAAAGGCAAGAAACTTGTCAAAACTATCTTACCCTGTCTTAGTAGGATATGACAGTCTTGTTTTTTTCCATTCATGGATACTCTGAAAATATAACAATTCAATGTATCCTATTTGATGGTAATTTGTATCTTTGGTTTTTGTTTATTTATTTGTTTGTTTTTAGAGACAGGGTTTCTCCATGGAACAGCCCTAGCTATCTTGGAACTATCTCTTGTAAGACCAGGCTGGCCTCGAACTCACAGAGATTTGCTGCCTCTGCTTCCCAAGTGCTGGAATTAAAGGAGTGTGTCATAACCACCTGACTTGGTAATTTTTGTCTTGCTGTGTGTGTCAAATATAATATATGTGGTGGGGAGAGAGACACCATGTAGAGATTTGTGGAGGTCAGAGATTGTTTTTGAGGTAGGGTCTTTCACCAAACCTATAATTTTCCATTTCTTCTATATTGAATGGCTAGGAGGACCCTTGAATTGGCATGTCTCTGCCTGCCAGCACTGAAACTATAAACATGTGTGTTACCATGCCAGGCTTCTCTGTGGATGCTAGGGATGTGAACTCCATCTCAATACTTGGAGGACTTCGGTCACTAAGCCACCTGCCCAGCTCTGCATGTAAACTCTGTGCTTCCTTGCGGTTCTCTGGCATTTGCTCACTGTTGGAAGGTATTTGCTGAGAGGGTGTTTCAGAGAACTGCTTTTGCAGTTTAACAGATGCATCCCTCAGCTTTGAGTCCTTCCAGCTCACTTAGGTGCTCTCTCCCTTTACTCTTTAGGAGACAGTGAAGCTACCTGCAGTGAGAGAGAGCTGGTACTGCGCGAGTGGCTGGCACCAGCTCTGCTCCTCCACACTTTTCACCTAACTAGCATATCCACTTTGTTCTTCCTGACAACACAATTTTTCCCTCTATGTTCATTAACTGAACAGATTTTCAGGACAACCAAGGAGACAAGGGAGACTAGAGGAGAGGGGAAGACAGAAGGCAGCCAGTCCTTTACCTTTTTCTCCTCACAGAACCGCAGGTCAGATGATACACTCATCCTCATCTATGCTCATTCCCATATCCCTGCTTGTCATTTGCTGTCCCTTTCTCCTCTGTTCTAGGATCCCTCAGGGTGACACTCAGATGACGTCATCTGCCTCCCTAAGCTTCCCGTGGCTCTGTAATCCTGCAGGCTTCTCTGCTTTACTAGGCTGTTATTGTGCGGCTTTCCATCAGTTGGGATTATCTCCTGTTTGCTTGCTTTTAGGATGGGGCTAAATAAATTCTGCTTCAGTCACAAGATATTAACTCCTATCACATAAAATCAAGGATGTGCCAGTGTGCCACTCAGTGTGCTCCTCTGCTTTCCTGGATGAAATCGTAATGGTCGTGTTTCTTCTCTGTGACCACTTTTTGGTTTCTTCTTAGGCCATAGGAAGGATGTCACCATGTCCAGTTCACACTAACAAACTCGTCCCCCTCCTTAAAGGTTGTGGATCTATAGAAATTGTTTAGTAATATGCCTAGTACATTTATCTGTTTTCTCGCAGATTTTTGAGTAACCTATTATTATGTGTCTGTATTTTATACTTTGGGTTGTGGTTGACTTCATGTTTTGATTCATTGCTCAGAGTAATTTTCATTTAGAGTCATTTGGAGCTCCTTTGTCTGTCATTTTCTTTCTCTCTGCAGCTTTTTTTTTTTTTTGTGCTTTTGAATTGTATGTTTCTATAATGGTCCCCAAGTCCACCTTGTGCACAATATATCTAGTTCTAGTGTAAGTTATTTGTAGAGGAAGTACCTGATTCCCTTATTGGAGAAATAAAAAATTCAGGTGGGTTCTCTGCTGCTGTAACTTCAAAACCTGGAAGATTTTCTAGGTCTGATAAAGAAATGCATATCATGTCATGTAAGTAATTCTATCTATTAACACCTTTATATTACACCAACATCTCTATGAAGGCAATGAATTTATATTGCTGTCAGCAAGTCTAATCAATTACCTGTGGATCAATCATTCTAGCCTCCTCCTTTTGCTTAGCTGCTAACATCTGTGTGGATAGTTTTCATCGTCTGTTCTTCTCTTATGTCTTCCATTTCTGAGAAGTGTAGAGTGTATTTGAATTGACAATCTGCGCCTGTATGAGAAGCAGCTGCATCCACTAGAATACAGAGCTTGTGTGTAACTCCCCTGGCCTCTCTGCTCCTCTGGAGCCTGTTGGTAGTGTGAAGTTACTTGATGGCCCTCTTGCCTCTCATCCCCTGCAGGCTCATGATTACTTACATCAGCAATTCAGTCAGATTGTTCTGCACTGCATTCTGGGATACCCATAACCCCCTCAATTGCCTTTTTAAATTGCATAGATTAGGGATCCCTCCCCTGAGGATACATGAGTTTTGACAAATAGCATCAGAACCCACCAGTTTCCCATCAGATGCCTGCACCGCCCTGGATTTTCCACTGCTCACCTGTTTAACCATCTCTCTAGTAATATGCCTATTACTATTGATTTATCCATTAACCCATTAAAGGTCATCTTGGCTTTTTAACAGTTGAGGTGAGTAAACCTAGGAGTATAATTATTGTCTTCTATGGTAAAGACTGTGTCCAGCTTTATGAAATTGCTAATCTAGCTTTCAAAGCAACTCTACCATTTTTCTGCTCCCATCAGCAGGAAGGAACACTAAAAGGCTTTTGGACTTTGGCTTTACACACAATGTGTCAGAACACTGTTCTTTCATTTTTGACTCTTCAGTGTTCACACTTTGTCCTGTGCTCCTTGGATAGATGCATCTTCTCTAGTAAGGAGTCCGTTCAGATTGCTTTGCCCATTTTGGCATTGGGTTACTTCCTTCTGTTGAATTTTAAGGGTTCTTTGTGCATTTTGGATATTAGAATTTATCAGTATTTTGCAAGTATTTTTTCAGCAATATGCTTTTAATTTGTACTTTGGGAGTAAGTGCCACTTTTCTGACCCCCAAAGCTTGCACACAATGCTAAATGTTGTTAGCAATAGTTCTATCTCTGCCCACCATGGTCTCTTTGTTTCCACATGTGATCCCAGCATACTAAAACCGTTCCTTAATTTCAGCCATTCTTTACCAAGTGAACTTCATGCATTGGGCCACCACTGCCCATCTCTAGCTGTTTCTTGTCCTTATTGATTTCAAATCAATGACCAGTTGATACTGTGCTCACTCGATTATCAGAAATCCAATCCAGTGTGTTTGTGTGCGTGTGCGTTTATTTGTTTTGGCTTGGAGGAGACATACAAGCCAAGAGGAAGGTAGCCACGATGTGTGTGGCGTGTCAAGTCTCTGTGAAGCTAATGCTTGTCTTCCTTCCCATGATCTCCAGTCATCAAGCCTCCTTTACGTCACTTCAAACGCCCCGCTTATGCGTCTAGCTCCTATGCACCTTCAGTTCCAAAGAAAACGGATGACCATCCTGCAAGGTACAAGATGCTGGATCAGCGGATCAAAATGAAGAAGATCCAGAACATCTCTCATCACTGGAACAAAAAATAGGGCAAGCACAAGAAGAGAGGGAGTGAGGAAGGGCCTGCCTGCCTGCCTCTCAGCACCAATCAGATGCAGCGGTACACACCTGGGAAGTCATGCAGCTGGCGCTCCTGTGACTGACTCTAAGAGGCAAAGTGAAAATTGCTTGAGATTCCCCTTGGTCATTCTTTGATACATATAACAGGCACTGGATCCGGGAGTCAATCCAGACTCCAAAAAGGAACTAGTAAATGGTAGATTTGATTTTATTATATTAGTCTTTAAAAGACTTAAGTTGCAACCAAATTAAAATGATATATCTTGCTCCGAAAATAAAATTCTTCCCACTGCCATGTTTTCTAATCCCAAAGAGATGACTTGCCCCTATGCAAACACTGGCTCAATAACTATGAGGGGTAAGAAATGTACTTCTAAAGATAATTTTCCAATTAAAATTATGTTATATTGTGAAATTAAAATGTAGTTACATCACTTTTCCTTTTGTTATTCTCCTTCCATACCCTCATGCACACATGCCCTTGATCTCCCTCAGAATTATGGCCTCTTGCTTTGATTGTTGATATTTTATATATGTATATATACATATATATTAAATTATATATAGCAATTATATATTTATATTCCTAAATATATAAATACAATCTGCTCAGTCCCTATGTTATTTGCATCTGTATGTTTCCAAAACAGACTATTTGGTACTGTGCTCTTCCCTGAGATAAACTAACTTTCCCCCAGTCTCAGCATTCCTTATTTACATATAGTTCTTTGTATGTGGTTGTAGCCCAGGGAATTTCCCTGTTCCATGTTAACATGTCTGTTAGTGTTGTCCAATTATAAATGCACTGATTTACATTTAGAATACTTACTCAAAATCCAAGCAGATGTGTGACATTCAAAGCAAACACAGCTGAAACAAATGTACTTATGAGCACAAAATCAGAGAAAAGATGGGTGATGGGTTGCTTTTTTCATGAATTTTTCAGAATTTAGGTTTAACAAAGTAGATCCAAAGAAGTGTGTGTGTGTGTGTGTGTGTGTGTGTGAGAGAGAGAGAGAGAGAGAGAGAGAGAGAGAGAGAGAGAGAGAGGGAGGGAGGGAGAGAGAGCTCATTCCAAGCAGCTCCAATGTACTTTGTAGGATTTGAATTTTCTAGACATGAGAGAGACAGAGAGATTTCTGATCACATCTCATTACTAGCAGCTTCTATGTACTTCATAGGATTTGTGAATTTTCTAGACATACATTTGGCTCAATTCATCTAAATCCTTCCCTTCTATCAGTGTAGTCAATGATTGATGAAGTGCCTGCGGCTTAAACTTTCCAGGCTCCAGATCTACTCTACAGGAAACGGTGCTGTAAAGTGATGAACCTAGTTCTAATTCTTCATTTCCAACTTTGTCTCCCTAAGTCTAAAGATACCTTTAAATTAAATTTTAGCTCATCTAGCTCACAGCCTGCCTACCAAAAAATGTCGAGTGCTCCCACTTGTTCTCCTCCCTGTTGGTGAGACAAGACATCTTTCTAACCCATGTCTTGTTGGGTGGTTTAGAAAAAGCCATTGTTAGCTTTTCTGTAACTTTACTAAAATTCTTATTTTGAGACCGAAATTATAGAAATGAATGCACAGGAAGACTCATGGCCAGAGGTAGCTTTTGATCCCTTCAGACAGACAGGGGTGAGGGGAGGCATCTGCAGATTTGGATTTGATGCACAGCATGTTTACAATTCTTTTCTGCCTGAGACTTGCCCCAGGTCCTTGGACTTGCAGTGTGATGCTGCAAGTCTCGGTTTGTGTAACCCACTCTTCCTTTATGAAGGACATGTATCATACTGTAGGTTTGGGATGCTATTGTCGTGCTCTGTAAATAATAATAGGTACAGAGCAACATTAGTCCAGAGCATTCCATGCAGGACAGGTTATCTAGGAAAGCAAGGAGCCTTCTATGGTAGCCAGGCTTAACTGCAGAGCATATAGTTCAATTCCATAAACCATAATTACCTAAGAAACAAGAGCCAGAGTCTAGTGAGCACTGTGCTGTTGGGCAGCTCATATCTAATGTAGATTATTCTGGTAATTGTTATACAAGTGAGAAATCACTGACATTTTGTTAAGCAAGACAATTGCGATTCTTAGTTCCCTGCCCAGTATTTGGGCAAGAAAAGCTATCTGCAGGCTGGTAGTGCACCTTCTTCTGGATTAGGTTAAGTGACAGGTAATGCCTATAATGGCTGCCGCCTGCCTGTTGCTATGCAGGGGCTTTAATGCTGAATACGCAGAGCTGTTTGACTACACATTGACAAGATTGGGGAACACTCCTTCCCTATCTCTCAAAACCTACAGCCTTGGGTTTTAGGCTTCAGTGGACTGTTCTTTCTTTCATAGTTGTTTTGGAAATTAAGGATGTGTGCTCCTTCTGTATTTTCTTCTCTTAAGATATGTTTTGTCTTTTCAGCCTTTGCTAGAACTTTAGTTCAACCAATGTACACACGTGGAGAGTCTGCCCTGTTTGTTAATGCCTACCATATTTTTGCACGCAGAAACGAAGGTTATATTCTTACAGCAAATAAAAAAAGATGCTTTGAATGAACTTTCTCACTTGAGTCATTTTTTTCTTCCTAGAATTCTGATGAAAATGTTCCCCCAACCCCAGTTTGGCAATATTCAGAATTGCTTCTCTTGTTGGGGTGAATACAGCAACTCGCCCTTTTCCATTTATGAATTTATGTATGTCAATGATTGCATGTTTTAATAATCTTATCAGTCATGCATGTTAACTCAGTAAGTTAATTTGCTAACATGAGTAACCTGTGATGGGGCTACTCAGTGGGTAAACACTCTTGTTATGAACTCATGTGACATTCCAGGGTAGCCTAGCTAGTGATTAAGAACTGGGACTTTACAGGTAGAAAAACAGATTATTAAATCTTGGATCTGACTGATGTGTTCTGTACTGAGTTACATAATCTCTCTCAACTTTTGTTTCATTTACTATGAAGTGAGGATATAATGTGACCCCACCCAGAATAATGTGGGGTTTGCTAGAGGGAACACACTGCAGTTATTAGCTGTTGTTTCTTATGGAGAAAGGAGACCTAGCCTGAGAAAGAAATTGGACCTTCAGTTAAAGAACCGTGTCCCTCACTGGTTCTCTCCATGACTTAGGTGATCATCTTCCATTGCAGGGTGCTGTAATAGGAGCAGGCTGTATCTGCCGCCCGGCTAGCTTAACCCCCTGAAATAACCACACAGAAATTGTATTAATTAAATTACTGCCTGTCCCATTATATTTAGCCTCTTCTTGGTCAACTCTCACATCTTGATCTAACCCATTTCTATGAATCTGAATCTGTGTTCACCATGAGGTCATGGCTTACCAGGAAAACTTCAGCATGTCTGATCTGGAGGCTCCATGGCAGCTCTCTGTCTGACTCTGCCTTCTTCCTTTTAGAATTCAGTTCTGTTCTCCCCGCCTTTCTAAGTGCTGCCCTATCAAAAGGCCAAGGCAGTTTCATTAATAACCAATGAAAGCAACACAAATACAGAAGGACCTCCTACACCAGCAGGGATTTACTGCCCAATTGGCTATTTGCACATCACCCCGTATTCAAGGCCTAGCATAGTCCTCTGTATGGTAGAAACACAATATCGCCACCCCAATATTCCTTTGTTATGTGCCTCTTGTACTTTAGAGTTCTTGCTCCTCCAACTATAATGGTTGTTTGTTCCTATCGTGCCCTAGTTTCCCTGACATCCCTGACCACCTCCCTGCATCTTGTCATCTACAGTAGCATCCTTCACTTTATTCAATCCAGCACGTTTGCTTTACTCCTCCCCACACAGTCTGCTGCACAGAACTTGTCCTGGAGGAGCAGCATGATTTAGACATCAGTAAGGACAGCCTCCCTTTCTGCAAGATGTCTTACTGACTGTGACTCTTTTAGGGAAAGATTTGTCTTTGTCTTTTTGGGCTTTTTGGAACCTTCCTCTTCCAACGCTGAGGCTGAAATTCTCGTGAATGTGTAGAATGACCCATTTTTCATCCATCACAGGACACAAGTTCTGGGTATTTTCCAAGCATACTAGCATACTCTTGAAAATGATTGAGATAATTCTAGGTCTCATCTCTGCAAGAACAAAGAATTCAGAGAATCTTCGCAATGGCAGTTTTCCCTTCCCTATGACCCAATTCTTAGGTAAGACTAGTCCTTGTAATAAAATAGCAGAATCACTACCCCTTCTCTCTTCTCTTTCCTGTCTCTGACCAGCATAAACTGCAGGAGTTCTAGTTATGATACCACTATACACAAGAACAGGTCATGGGCATCACTCACAAGTACCCAGAGAACACTGATCTTCGTTCTTCCTTCCCATAACTGCCTGCATCCTGTCGTGTACATGCACAGCCACATGGAATGTGTTCCAGCATTCCATTGGCTGTGGTTTCCCCTTTCCTCAAGGAGTAAGATATGGTTGGCTTAATTTTGAGTCTAGAATTTCCATCTGCAGCCCTATTCCTAAGACAAAGGAAGGTCACTTAGTCTTCTGCAAGACTGCAACTTGTTTCCCATTGAATGCCAGCTTCACTTGATCAATTAACTTTGATCTGTTTCTAATGAACAGATACTACTGGGCCAATACTTTGATTTATAGGAAGTCTGTTGAAAGCCAGAAGGAAAAATATTCTAGAACTGGAGTTCGGCAATACATGAAAGAGTAAACCATGCTTCTGTGCATGGTGTTGGTTACACACCCCAGTGACCTCAGTAGCAAGAGGAAGCCCTTTTGTGCCACAGATAAAGCAGGATTGTGGGGTAAGTATCATTTTCAAGACTGAAAAAAAAGCACTTATAAGTACGAAATATACTTTATTATAATAAAAGGATATTGAAAACAGCTTTGGAGTGATGGCAGAGGATGGTAACTATGGTATCCTGTTCTGACCTCCACACACACACCTGCACAGTTAAGTTCATCTGGCAATTTCTGTGACTTTTCCATGGCACGTTCATGTACATGGGTAATATGTTCAGCTAATCAGGAATACAGAAATACCTCATCTAAAAATCAGTTGCTGCCCTTTTAGTCACAACTGTCCATAGCACACTAGTGAAGAAATCTTAAATGGTAAGGCATAAAGGTAAAAGGATAATAATATATAACATAATACAAATATGCATAAAGTGCTAGAGATTGGAATTATAGAACAAAACTCTAGCACAATGGATTTTAAGTTTATTTGCTGTTTTGAGTATCTGCCATGATCCAGGGTCTTTATATACTAACATATTTAATTCCTGTAAGTCAATCTGTCTGGGAAATTTTAAAATTCTTATTGCTGATTAGGAAGTTGAGACTCTGAAATTTTGTAGCTGGCTGACATGGAATGAGTGACTCAGTTGTCTAGAATGTTCCTGGAATGCACGTGGCTCTAGGTTTGATTCACTGCATTGTAGCAAGGATATCTATAACGGATGACATATATGATTTATATGATATTTTCACAGTGAAAGGTAAAGAAAAAGTCAAACAGAAATGTTCCCATGGCGGGGCTCCATATCATCATTCTGCCTCACAGATTCTTCCTCATGTTGTCCCTTTACAAACGTCAGACCTGCTTGCCCATGCCATGAATCTCCTAAAGTTCAGCCATACTCAAATCATTATGGCACAAAATTCAGGATGAATTTTTACCTAAAATACTATATTTCTAGTTTCATTCATTCTTTCATTTAGATTGTTCCCTTTATTGAAGCTATACTGTACAATTGGCATTCTGTATTTGTGACTTCTACTTCATGAATTCAACCAGCTAAAGGGTAAAAACATTCAGGAAAAAAATGTCTATTCAAAATATGTGCATATCTCCTTTGCTTGATTTTATTCTCTACACAATACAGTATAATGAAATTTAGATATATACATTCTATTAGATACTTTAAATGATGTAGAGATGATTTATATTATATGGGAGGGTTGTCTATACTGCGTGTAAATGCTGTATCATTTTCCATGGGGTTTGCTCACTTGCAGACCTGGTATCTGCAGCATCATAAAAGCAATGCTTTGTGGACACAGAGTGGGAAGTCTTGTGATTGTGCAAATATTACTCTTCATAAATCTGGCCTGGCTCTTTATATAGCATTGTTTGCTGAGTGCATTTTACCCATCTCTCATCAGTTAACCCTAATTAATGACTCTTTTCTCAATGTCCCCAACACAGTTGATGTGGGGAATCATTCTCTCTTGGTTCTGTCTTCCCACCCTGGATAGATGACTCTACAGCATCTTTATCGTATCCAGCATCTTGCGGGTGCTATATTTCTTTTCTTCTTTAAGTGAGTCTTTGTCATTGAGTCATTCTCCCCATCTGCTGCCAAAACATCCTTGCATTTAATTTTCACAGAAGAAAACCAACCCAACTATTGAATAACTAACCTTCCAAAGCATCCTGATGTCAATTTCCACTGACCGTTCTGCAGCCTTTCCCAAGGTTGTCTGCGAGATTTCCCTTACTGAGCATGAGCTATTATTTACCTGGGTCAGCTACACTCTCTTTATTTTCTTCTCTCTCCTCCTTTTTCTATGTTGCTACCATGTCTCTCCAAAATTATGCCAGAGCCCCTTTCTTTCAAATTTCTCCTCACAAATTATATCTTTTCTCACAACTTTAATTATCCTTCATTTTATCCAAACCCATAAGTCCTTCCCTTTATTTTTGTAATTCTCTATCTGCATTCCCAACTACTGGGATTAGCAGTTGGATTTCTTCATCTGAGAGCTTTAAAAGAACTAAATGGGAGCCTTGTTTCTAGATTCATCTTCAAGTTCCACACAGTCCTCTTTCTGGTGCCCATGTGTCTGGATATTGTCATTGTCCTTTCCATCTATTTTCAAAGTCATTTATCACTCATGTTTCTTTGTTTTTTCTTTTGTTGATTTTTCGAGACAGGGTTTCTCTGTAGCTTTGGAGCCTATCCTGGAACTAGCTCTTATAGACCAGGCTGACCTAGAACTCACAGAGATCCACCTGCCTCTGTCTCCCGAGTGCTGGGATTAAAGGCATGTGCCACCACCGCCCGGCCACTCATGTTTCTTAACCTCCATATTCGCCATTGGTCATGATTCTTCTCTCTAGCATTATATTACAATCTCCAGGTTCCTTCCTTAGAACATTATGTTGTAGGAGATCAGTCCCTCCCCATCAAGTCCCTTCAAGAAACAGAAAGTTCCCTTACCGATGATCAATGGTGGAATCTTCATTTGAAGAAACAGGCTTGTCGTCTACTGTCTCATCCAGTGGCCTCCTCACAGATTGACACACAGCATCTAACTGCAAGCTGACAACTTTACAGAGAGGTCTGGGTGTTTCTGAATCCTCAGACAGTTTCACTTACCTCCTACTCTGTTACCATACCCAGCTTAAAGAGAGCAAATGAGAGCAGAAACATTTGAATGCAAATACAACAAGCTCAGAAAGCATGCAGTTCTGTGCAATGAATAAATTTGTGGAGAATATATTACTGTCCTTTCCCTGGAGGGCAGAGTTCTAAATGATAACAGCTATTAATTCTGCACACTATGATTGCTGTTCAACCTTCACACCAAAAAGTTTCTTTACTGAACAGGATCTTTTCTTGTTTCTGTTTACATGAGTGTTTTCCTGAAATGTCTTCTCTTTCCTATTTGTTGTTACCTGAATTGTTCTCCAAAGTGCAACAGAAAATTTACCTTCTCTTGTCTATGGGGATCTTACCTTCTCAGATGAAAATAATGTTTTACTTTGATTTATGTTTAACTCTCTGTGAGCCTAATGCTTCACTTCAAGTGACAGCTTTTTGTTTGCTTTTTAACGAGTGAGCGGATTGGTTTTTCAGATAAGGTATCTCTATGTATCCCAGGTTGCCCTGGACTTACAATCATTCCACCTTAGCTTTCTGAGTGCTGGGATTAGCAGTGGTTCTCAACCTTCCTAATTCTGCAGCCCTTTAATACAGTTCCTCATGTTGTGGTGATCCCCCCAACCATAAAATTATTTCATTGCTACTTCATAGCTGTGATTTTGCTACTGCTATTTTTGTAATGTAAACATCTGATATGCAGGATATCTGATGTGTGTGACCCTCAGATTGAGAACTAGTGGATTATATTGTGAGCCACAGTACCTAGTGGATTGCATAGATTTTAATACTTCCCTGAACTGACCGAAACAGTGCTGTCAATGGCACACGTTTCAAGCACCTGAGCTTAAGGGGGACATTCTCATTCAAACTGTCGAGGAAGTCTTCCCATTATAGACCCCCAGGCCTCCTGTGCTAGTGCGCTAGAGTTTTTATTCTGCTAAATTCGGTCAGCACCTGCGAGCCAAGGGTGGGCTGAACACTGCCTTATCTTCATGTTGTTCTCCTTTGACCAGTTTATCTCTTTATATCAAAAATATTTTTAAAATGCTGCATTGTTCCATATTCCTCTGCTTTGTTTTTTAAAATTCAGAATTCCCAGAGAAGGCAGTATGTCGTAGTCCTTAGGAATGGAAGGCTTGTCTAGGTGTTCTACCCCAGGAATGGCCACGTGTGGAGGCTTTGCAGGAATACAGTGGTCAGAATGTGATCCTGTCTCCTGAAACAGATTGGAATGGGCCAGGTGAAGATATGGTAGGTACAAGGTACACGGGCAGTTGTTTAATCGGCAGCTGCTGGACTGTCAATCAGCCAAATGAAACAGACGTCACTCTGGGCAGGCTGCTCTCATTCCTGGCAGTGAGCTTGATTGTGGTTAGTGCCTCAAGGACTTGGCAAAGGCACCCACTTGTAAAACTTATCTGGTTTATTGCAATGGACTGTATTCAGTGCTATGGGGGGGGGGGGGTGAACCTATGAGTCACTTCTTAGGCATTGCTGCCACCTGGTGTCTTTCAGAGGAATGAGTTCTAAGTGATCTTAACTGGTTTTTTAGGATAATGACTCAGATTTCCAAAGGACCAGCAGGCAGTGGGGAAGAAAGCTGTCATTCTGGTAATAGTGCAGAAGCTGTGTGTTCGAGCCACTAATAAGCTGTTATTGAATGTGTGTGTGTGTGTGTGTGTGGTGTCATCCAGTTAATTGTTTGATACTGGTATGATTTGATACAACTGACTTCAGTTGTTGACACCATGGGTCTGGTGTCATGCAACGGGTGTCATCTTAACACTTGTGATGACCCTCCCCTGTCTTAGTTTATAGTTGCAGTCTCAGACATCTGGAGGAGAGATGGGCACATTCTAAGGAGGAGAAAGAACACGAACAAAAAGAATATTTGATGAACAGGGAAAGGCTGACACTGTGCAGGTGTGGCAAATACTTGAGAGGCTAAGATGTGGTGTGCCCCTCAGGATAGGCAAAGGTAAAGGTAGATATATTTTATGTTGATGTATTAGAGATTGTGTACTTGTTATTAAAAGTAATTGAAAGATTTTTTTAAAAAAATATTGGCAGGATTCTAGTGGGATAAAATTTAAAGCTTCAAGAATCATTGTGGCTGTCAAATAGAGAATTTCAGCAAGGATATCTCAGAGATGGGGAGAATTTGGGGCCAGAGGAGGAAGTGTATGTGCATGCCTGAAGTTGGAAAAGAGAATCAACAGAACATGAATAGGAGGTTGGAGAAAGATGTTGCTGATGATGAGGGTGAAGAAGGCACTGGTTACATGGGAACATGTAGTGCAGCTGGGCAAAGTTTGGGAGGTGAATTGACATCACTTTATTTATCAATTGTAGAATTTATATGACAAGAATTAGTGGATTAAGATGCTGGTCAGGGGCTCCAAAGAAAGTTCAGATGTAAGCCAGAAATTTGAAGAGTACAGAATCCATAAATACTGAGTTTGTGGGGACATTTAGCTTTTTGTTACTTGAACTTATCATTATTTTTGTGGTTTAGGTCAGTGGTCTCCCCGCCCCCTGCCTCCCCGAGACAGGGTTTCTCTATAGCTTGGAGCCTGTCCTGGAACTAGCTCTTGTAGACCAGTTTGGCCTTGAACTCACGGAGATCCACCTGCTTCTTCCTCCTCAGTGCTGGGATTAAAGGTGTGTGCCACCACCACTTGGCTCTAGGTTAGTGTTTTAGTTAGGGTTACTAATGCTGTGATAAAACACCAAGAAAAAAAGCAACATGAGAAGGAAAGAGTTCATTTGGCTTACATATCTGAAATCACAGTCCAATGAAGGAAGCCCAGGCAGAAACTCAAACAACTCAGGAGCCTGGAGGCAGAAGCTGATGCAGAGGCCACAGAGGAATGCTGCTCACTGACTTTCTCTCCTCATGGCCTGTGCAGCCTGCTCCTATAAAACTGGCATGCCACCACCCTCATTAGGTCGGGTCCTTCCCCATCAATCACTAATTGAGAAAATTGAAGGTTCGGTTCCTTGCAGCAATGTCCAAAGATAGGAAGTGAATGTATTATGATGTCTCTGACACCATTTATAGACGACACAATTGATGAGTTATTAACTCATCCAGTGATGAGTTCATAATTGTATGGACTCAAAGGAGGTAATGGAAACTTAGGAGACAGAATATTAAACACCCTCAAGCTTGCTTGCCTACAGCCTAGTCTTATGGGGGCATATTTTCAATTGAAGTCCCTTCCTCTCTGATGACTTTAGCCCATGTCAAGTTGACATAAAACTAGCCAGCATAAAATAGTGATCCAGTTTGGATATGAACTGTCTACAAAAGTATCAATGGTTGAAGGCTTGGTTCCCTGCAGCAATGTCCAAAGGTGAGAAGTGATTGGGTTGTTACGTCTCTGATGTCATTAAATCTAACTTCATTGATATCTAACGCATCATTTGTTGGGTTCCCAGGAGGTGATGGAAGCCTAGAAGACAGAATCTAGAGAATGGAGTGGGTCCTTGGATGATGGCATCAGGGTTGTCTTTGCCCTGCCCCTCCCTTTACTGCTTTCTCCACTTCTGGCCTCCAGGAAGTGAGCAGCTTTGCTCTATAATATGATTTCCTCTGATGATTCTACCTCCCCATAGACTCTGAAACCATGGAACTATGTGACCATGAACTGAAGCCCTGAGTCAGAAAAGCCCTTCCTTCCATAAGTCTGGTTCTGTCAGGCATTTTGTTATAGTAACAGGACACTAACACCCAGAGTTCTGTAAATGTAATTTTCAGAAGCCAAGACCTTCCATCCACAGGGACTTCATACCAGTCAACACAGATAGGGAAGTACTGCTTGGATTTATGTTACATGTAATTCGGTGGCCGCTGCCTACATAAAACATGTAGTTATTAAAAGAGACAGGATCCACAGAATCTGGAAAGAGATACAAAAATGACCTTAGGAGACAAGCAAGATGGCTCAAGAGGCAAACAAGATTGGCTCAGTGGGTACAGGTACATGCCACCAAACTCGGCAAACTGAGTTCAATTCCAATGGTGAAAGGAAAGAACGGATACTCTCAAGTTGTCCTCTGACCTCTACATCCATGCTGAGTGTTCATACACACAAATAATAAACAAACAAATGAATAAATACAATCAAAAAGAAAAGGGGAAAATGGCCTTAGGGAAGTATAGTCTTCTTGGTTTGTGTCAGGAACTGGTTGGAATCAGCAAAGCCCAGGGCCTTCAAAGGTTGCTTCACAAAACAGAAGTTGTGCAGAGTGTTTGTTCTTTATTATTTCTTTAGAATATTCAGAAAATATGCTGTGTACGTCAGCAGTACATGCACAAGCCTGGCTCTTATTTTTATTTATTTACTTTTTGAAGCACCAGTCTTTCTGTCTTTCACTGAATTCTTTCCCTGCCCTCTAGGCCAGGGAAGCCACAGTGAGCATGCATTCCCTCTCAAGGAATGACAATCTACTGTGTAGAGAGCTTCAGAAGAGAGAACAACTGGCAAACCATGCAAAGAGGGTTGTGCATGGCTCGGGAGAACAGGAAGAACTGCTAACTGTGGCACCTTACAGGAAGAAGATCGGGCAGGACCATGGACCTCCTTCTCTGACTTAGCTGCCATTTCCCACCCCAATGCCACTCCCTACAAGTACACCAGTTTCCTTGCCCTCCTCACTGAGCTCATTCCCTCCTGGTTGTCTGATGAGCATGTGTTCAGAAAGCATGCATTCAGAGATTATATATCAACTGCCACGACAGAAGACAAGACATTCTCCTTATCGGCAGGTGAAAAGCAGGCTGGCATGACACCAGCTACAGAAGCTGACTAGAGGAATCCTAATAATAGTGAAAATGGATAAGTGTGATTGAAAAGACCCTGAAGAGAAAGGCTTCCTCCTCCTATAAGTGGCCTCAGGTGACCTGGGAAGATGATCACAGCTCTCTCGAGTCAGAAGACCCTACAATATTATGCAAAACAAGAGGTTCAAATCTTCGTGTTCACTCAAGAACACCTGTGAAACTGCCCAGGCCATCCTGGCATATCCAAAAACGCCACCAGGTATCTGAAATAATTGGAAGAATTCATGTGTTCCATTCAGATGGTGCTCTGGTGAGGATAGTAAGTGCACCTGGGAAACACAGTGGGGCTGGAATAGGGTCCGTGGCACCAAAAAAGTGCTGACTTCTTGCTGCACGTGCTTAAAAATACAGAGAGTAAAGCTGAACTTACGGGGTTAGATACAGATTCCTTAGCTATTGAACATTCCAGTGAACAAAGCCCCTAAAATGAACCGACAAACTTACAGAGCTCATGGCTGGGTTAACCTGGATACATTGTAATCATTTTCACTGAAAAAGAGCAAATTGCTCCGAACCAGAAGAGGAGGTTACACAGAAGAAAAATAGATCCCAGAAGAAACTGGGGAAACAAAACCATGTGGCATGGGAATAAATTCGTCATAAAATAAATGCAGATAAAAGTAAAAATAGAATGTAAATCAGTTCAAGCTGGGAGCATGTGATTTAGGGAAAAGTAAAATAAGACTGCAAAAGGTATTTATTGTTGAAGAAAAGAGATGGGAAAACAATGTTGAAAAATGACTAAACGGATGAGGTTTAAGGTTAAAACTAAAGAGTATAAAAATGTGAAATGAAAATGAGGCAAAGGATTCCTGATTTAAGACATTCCATGGAATCTACGTAATAAAATTAAGAGAAAGTCAGTAAATTTATTTACCAAGAGTTTGCATAAATGATTCAAATTTCTCAGCAATTATATCCAGGAAAGACAAATAATGAGCACAAAAGTAGATGAGAAGTCACAGTGTCACAAAATGAAAGCAAAAGACCTTAAATTGCCGAGTTCAGTAGATTATCACCGTTCTATTGCTGTGAAGAGATACCGTGATGAAGGCAACACTTATGAAAGAGCATTTAACCAGGGGCACGCTTACAGTTTCCGAGGGTTAGTCGTGACCTTCATGGCAGGAAGCAGATAGGCATGGTGCTGGAGCAGTAGCTGAGAGCTTTGCATCCTGATCCACAGACAGCAGACAGGAGACTGGGCCTCAAATAAGCTTTTGGAATCTTGAAGCCTACCCCATGTGACACATCTACTCCAACAAGGTCACATCTCTTAATTCTTCCCAAACAGTTTTACCAACTGTGGACTAAGCAATGAAGTATGGGGGCCATGCTCATTCAAACACCACATGCTTATTTAAACTCTTCTTCCTCGGCGCTACCTGCAAGGTGGCTGCCATCTCCTTTGCGGCATCATGGCTGCCCTCTGGCCTCTGGTGAAGCCCAAGATCATCAAAAAGAGGACCAAAAAGTTCATCCGGCACCAGTCAGACCGATATGTCAAAATTAAGAGAAACTGGCGGGAAACCCAGAGGTATTGACAACAGGGTGTGGAGAAGATTGAAGGGCCAGGTCCTAATGCCCAACATTGGTTACAGTAGCAACAAGAAAACCAAGCACATGCTGCCTAGTGTCTTCCAGAAGTTTCTGGTCCACAGCATCAAGGAGCTGGAGGTGCTACTGATGTGCACAAGTATTACTGTGCTGAGATTGCTCGCAATGTTTCCTTCAGAACCGAGAAGCCATTGTAGAAAGAGCAGTACAGTTGGCCATCAGAGTCACCAACCCCAACACCAGGCTACACAGCGAAGATGGCTTGCATGTATGTTTTATTTGTGTTTAAATAAAATTACAAAACTGCCAAAAATAAAAATAAACACCACATGAATATAAAATGGAACAAAACTAAATACAAATTTGACAACTAAATTGTTAAATTTAAATAAAGTGCATGAGTTTGTCAGAATATTTTTCTATCTTATTTTATCTTTGTGTGTGCATATGTGTGTGTGTGTGTGTGTTGTTAAGAGTGTGTCTACAGGTATGCACACTCATGTATGAACTTGCAAATAGAAGCCAGAGGACAACCTTGGGTGTCTAAAAACCCATTGTTTTTGTTTGTTTGTTTTGTTTTGAGACAGGGTCTCTTACTAGTTTGGAGTTCACCAAGAAGGTAGACATTGGGACCATTAAGTCCTAGAGAACTGCCTGTTTTCATCTGTCTCTACCTCCCCAGTGCCTGACTGCAAACACATGTCTGGCCTTTGCTACATGGGCTCAGGGCCTCATGCATGCAAGGCAGTTTCCTGACAAATTTAACTCTCCTTGCTGAATGTTGTTACCACTGGACCGATGCATTTTTATTTTGATCATTGAGAAAACTGTCTCAAATAAATAAATATATGGAAATTGGTTTTATATTAGCAATTCTCCTTATGTCTTTGAACTCATTTTTTTTTGGTAATGTGTCCCCAAATGAGCACATAAAAATAGCATCTGTCAGTTTAAATAGATTGTATTGTAATTTTATGTCATAACTGAAGAAATGGAAACTACATGTTTTAGAGAAAAATTTACGACCTGGGCTTCTGAAGTAACTACTTTCTTAGTTTTTAAAGTATACAGATACATTTTATTGCAATTCATCAAATGATTATGTATACTAATGTATTTATATGGAAATATCACCTATCTATCAGCTATATAGTCATTTACTATTTGTCTTAGTTAGGGCTTTATTGCTGTGAAAAGACACCATGACCATGGTAACTCTTTTGAGGAAAACATTTAAGTGAGAAGCTTATAGTTTCAGAAATTTAGTTCATTATCACCATGGTGGGACTTGGCATCACGCGGACACGGTGCTGCAGAAGGAGCTAAAATTCCTACATCTTGACCTGCAGGAAACAGGAAGTGGTCTGCGACACCGGGCATGGCTTGAGCATATATGAGACCTCAAAGCCTGCCTCACAGTGACATACTTTCTCCAACAAGACCACACCTACTCCAACAAGACCACACCTACTCCAACAAGGCCACACTTCTAACAGTGTCATTTCATTTGGGGACCATTTTCTTTTAAACCACCACAGTATGTATGGAAACATGCATGTTATAATACACTTACATCAACACTGTTTTGTTTTCCTGTTACTATATTAGAGAATTATCTAGGATCTGACTCCTTTACCCACCTTCTTCTAATATATTACACAGAATTCTATCAAAGCACTGCAAAGTGGGCTCTGTAGCATGATTAATAAAAATTCAGAGAGAGATATTGGGGTTCAACATGAAGACCAGAAAAGCAAAACAGTCACCTTACCTCTACCTCAGTCTGAAATGGTGATCCTGCCTCCATGAATCCTCAGAATGAGACTGTGTCTGAGAGCTGTCTCCTCCCATTTTATACATCTCTCTAGTCGTGGGATTAAGGGTGTGCACCACTACTGCCTGGTTTCTAAGGCAAACTAGTGTGGCTACTGGGATTAAAAAAGGTGTGTGTCATTGCTGCCTGGTCTCTAAAGCCAGTGTGGCTGTTTTACTTTTCGATTCTCAGGTAAGCTTTATTTATTAAAATACAAATGAAATGCCACTACAGGGCTCCAAGGCATGATGATCTAAGCCTTCATCCATGCTATGTGTCCTGTGTTCACCAGTGGTGTGTGGCCTAAGCTTCACCAGTGCTGTGTGGCCTATGTTCACCAGTGCTGTGTGTCCTATGTTCACCAGTGCTGTGTGGCCTAGTGTTCACCAGTAATGTGTATCCTAAGCCTTCACCAGCATTGTGTGCCTAGCCCTACACCGGTGCTGTGTGTCTCACCCTACACCAGCACTGTGTGTCTATCCCTACACCAGTGCTGTGTGCCCTATGTTTACCAGCATTGTGTGTCTATCCCCACACCAGCACTGTGTGCCTTGCCCTACACCAGCACTGTGTGCCTATCCCTACACCAGTGCTGTAAATCTTTTTACATGGCTGATGCTGGAGAGTGAAAAGCCCTAAGGAGGCTTTTATACTAACAATGCCAGGAAAAAAAATGGAGACCAAGATCTAAAGTAAGATGACACCTGCTTGCAGGTGTGTAAAGCTTTGCTTGTAAGAAGCAGAGACATCATTCTGTTGTTGGAAGAGAATTTGTAAGCCCTGACATAGTCCACTGGTCACACTTGTCCACAGCACATCTGGAGGATGCAGAGATCCAAGAGAGAGAGTTTTGTTCTAGAGAATTTCTTGAGTTCTAGTAGTCTTGTAGTAAACATTTATCCACTCTGAGAAAGTGTTAGCAAACACCACAAGACATTTATTTCCTTGACAAGGCTCATCTACAGCATTGCTTTAGCTGCTAAAGTTTTTATGCATTCTACATAATTACATGTTACAAGATTTAGCGGGATAAATAAACCATGTGTCTAGATAGCTTCCTGAAGTTTTAAACGAGGGCTCCTGATACTATCTATGCCCTGTTACTTAGCTATGTACAGGACAATTACCAACGCTAAGAATGACAACAATAATTCCTTTGGTTTTGGGAACATTCCCACCAACGCTTGGATACAAAGTTATTTAAAATGGGGTCCTAGACTATTGATATATTTTACCTGTCACATCCAGAGTTACCCGAGATACCTCAGTTGATTTTATGTGATCACTTACATGAAGTGGGAGCTTCACTGAGGAACTCTGGGTAGCCTCAGTATTTAAGAGCAGTCATCACTGGGGTTGGAGCCCTACTCTCCCTTCAGGGAGTAAAATATTCCTTAGAGTGCTTTCTTTCTTTGCAAAGGGGCAAAGTCTTGTTTTTTAAAACTCTATGGAGGGAGTTCTTTTTCTATCTCCTGGTTTTCCACAGTGAAAACCCCCCCCCTTGAGCACTCTCTTTCATAAGCTTGTGGGTTCTCAGAGGTGTAATCTGCCTGGGAAAATACATTAAAGGGAAAAGTCTAAAAATTCGGCTTATTCTTGTGTCTATAATGAGTGATTCTGGGACCTTAGAACCATACAATTGTATTTTTATTGTTGAAACACCTAAAAGTTAAAGTTAACTTGAGGTGCCTGGGATCTCTACAAAGTCTGTGCTTCTGAGCCAGGATGTTTAATGGATTCAAAGTAGAACATTTAAACCTCAGAGACACAGCATCTAAGTTGATCATTGATAAGGTTCATGTAGATGCCCAGTGAGAGCAAAAAAGCTCAAAAAGTGATGCTTGTTAGGCACGCTTTTTGTGTGCTAAAGGAAAGAGACCTTTCCCTGGGAAGAAATGGTAGAGAAACCTATGCTGTTACCTGCTGAGCCTTCATGCTGGCCTGTCAACGGCTGTTTTCATTTTTTATTTAAATTCTTTCTTTTGTTGAAAATAGATTCTTTTTCCTAAAATGTTTTCTGTTTATGGTTTCACTTCACCAACTCCTCCCAGAGCCTCCACTTGGCCCATCACCTCCAAACCCACACCTGTTTATTCTCTTGTTAGGAAACAAGTAGGCATCTAAAAGTTAATAATAAAATAAAATAAAACAGACAAACGGGTGCAGAACAAGATAAGCAGAAGAAAAAAGAGCCAAAAGGCATGAGAAATATATAGATGAGGCTGCACATGTTCACACAAAAAAAAATCCCATAAAAAAAACACAAAACCAGACACCATAACATATATGTAAAAGACTTATAAGAAGAAAAAAAAAGCCTTGACAAAAGATAATGCAATAGCAAATTTCTAGGAATTCATTTTAAGTTGGTTTTGTGCTGGCTGTATACTGCTGGGTGTGGGACTTGCCTTTAAGAGTGGTTTGTGCCCAGTGAGACTCTGATGAAGAAAGCTAGTTTTCACTTGAGAGCAGTTATTACTGGAGAGAGCTTCGGGGTTAGGCAATGGGTGCTTGTGTCCACTTCTCTCCACTGGGACTCCATCTGGCCCAGACCTGTGCAGGTCCTGTGCATGCTCCCTGAGCCCTAATGTGCGTAGTAGGCCTTGTCTCCTTGATGCCTTCCAGTCCCTCCAGTTCTTAAAATCACCCTGCTTCCCCTTGAGGGGTTCCGTGTGCCCTGACAGGAGGTACCCCATTTAGGATAAGTATTCTAAAGTCTCTCACACCCTGTACACTGTCCAGCTGTGGGTCTCTGTACTTCTTCCCATCTACTTCAGGAGGAAGCTTCTCTGATGATGGCTGAGCAAGGCACTGATCTATGCGTATAGCAGAATGTCGGTAGGGTCATTGTATGGCTACTTTCCTTTAGCAGAACAGTAGTGTGTGGTTCTCCCCTAGGTCCTTAGCTTATGTCGTCTCGGGTTCTTGGCTGTCCGAGCAGCGTTGAGGATGGCTTGCATTTCATAGAATGGGCCACAAAGCCAATCAGCTCTTGGTTATTATTCCCGCAAGATTTGCCCCACTATTACACTAGTGCACTTTGCGGGCAGATCACTATTGTAGTTGTTAAAAGTAATAAAATATTATGTGATTGTTATTGAACTCTCAGTGCCTTTTTTCTTATGTATCTCCTTCAAACCATGTTGTCCACGAGTGTAACTGGTTTTATGTGAGGGTGAGATTTTTAACCCTTGTGGAGAATCTGTGACTTCGATGATTCTTGATGTGTATGTCTGCTGCTTAGCTTCTCTGTAACTCGTCCTTCTGCTTCTGGATGAACTTCCTGCTCTCCATTCTTTGCCTGCTCAGATGGAGACCCCATGGTACTTTTCATTAACTGGAAAGTATAAATTCACAGTTGCTAAAAATACTGGGATTATACCACTTCCTGTTGTCTCAGGAACTCAGCTGGGCGCCAAGAGTAACATTTTCTGATCTGTCCTGCCCCATCTCCCATTCACCCCACTCACGTTCATGACCATCTCCCACTCACCCCCACTCATGTGCATGACCATCTCCCACTCACTCCACTCATAATCACGTCCATCTCCCACTCACCCCACTCACGTTCATGACCATCTCCCCCACACCCCACTCATGTTCATAACCATCTCCCACTCACTCCACTCATGTTCATGACCATCTCCCACTCACCCCACTCATGTTCATAACCATCTCCCACTCACTCCACTCATGTTCATGACCATCTCACACTCACCCTACTCATGTTCATAACTGTCTCCTACTCACCTCTACCCAAGCTTATGACCATCTCCCACTCACTCCCACTCATGTTAATGACCATCTCCCACTCACCCCCACTCATGCTCATGATCATCTCCCACTCACGTTCATGATCTTCAATTACTGCATGTCCCAGCTGTCCTTATTGCCTTTGCCTATCATGCCTCCAATGGTTGATAGGCATCAGCTAGTGAACCATTATGACTTTGGAATGTGGCAGGAACCCACCCACACTGGACAGCCCTGAGGACACGGATACGGGTGGGATGAGTTAGTTATAATCTTAAATTCTAGGCAGAGAAATGTCAAGGTCATAAGCCAATAGTGCTCAGTTAGATAAGCACCTGGTACAGAAAGGTCCGGGGACCCTGTACTGTGAATGTGCTCTCGGGGCCTCTCTGGAGACTCCTGCCACTGTCTGGACTTCACTAGCGCACCATTACCGACCAGCTCCGCAACTCTATGGTGTATGAACTGTCTGAACCGTGTGACTTTGCATGGGTGACCCCTTCCAGCAATTGCTTTCTTATGGATCAACTACATCCAATAATAGCTGGAATGATTACATTATAAAATGTACATAAAGTTCATAACGAACGCAGTGGGGTCGAGTAACCATGGACTGAAACCATGAGCCACAGCCAATCTTAATCCCTGTGAATTGCTTCCCACGGGTCTTTGATCGCAGTGACTGAGGCCTTCACAGCTGTGGGATGTGTGTGCAGGTGTGTGACGTGGGTGAGCGGAGGGGAGGAAGGAAACCTAATTCCTTTAAAGAACACAGGCATAGGTCCAGTACTTCCTGTGAGAAGATCTCCTTGGGACAGGGCTTGGCATGTCCATCTACTGTGTCCCCAGCACTTGCAGAAGTAAGCTGTTGTACACTGGTCTGCACAAACCACAGAGGCAAACTCGTGCCTGGGGACACTCGCTTTTGAAACAGGTCTTCCTGAGTTGAAGAGCTTGCTCTTCCTTGCTAGTTTGACACCACCCTAAGCAGCTGAAGTATTTCTGTCTCCCCGCACTGTGGCATCTTTCTATTTTTATTTTTGTTGGCATTTTACTAGATTTCTCAGACTGACCTTAAACATCCGATGGTGCTTCTCCTGCTGCGTTAGTTCTGAAACCACAGGTGTGCACCATCACCTCCCGTGGTCTTCTTTGAAACAACGTTATGCTGTGGAGATGCGGGGCCCCAGAAACACCTGCCCTGGCCTCATTTGTTTTCAACAAACACCTGCTTTTGGGGAATCCCGCATGTCCAGCTTGCCAACTCCTCCCTCAGGCACTCTTCACAGTTGCCTGCTGGCTTTCCGGGCTGGATGACTGGAAGGAGGTGTGGCCAGAAACCATCCTAACACTGATTGCCGTGCCAGGTACCCAGCAGGGCTTGGTGACAGTGGTCAGGAAGTGGTGGAGAGACACAGGGAGGAAGATGCCAGCCCAGTCAGGTAGGAGACAAGTTTCTACTGCACATTTTCTGAGATTTTCAGGCTTTCTCTGATCCCTGCTTTCCCAGGTGACATTTTTCAGCTGATATCTTGCCTGTTCAGTGATGATCAAAATCGTGATACGCTGGAATGGTCATTTCAGAGAAATGGCTTCAATTTAGGTTCAGACTCATTTTCCCACAATGACTCTGGAACAAGCTGAGACTTCCCATGTGGAGTCTGGAAACTCCAGCCATTACTCTGAGAGGTCAGTTCAGAGTACCGAAAAGCTGAATTCCTCATTCTGGCTTTCAGATGGGACAAATCTACTGAATATGAACAAAAAGACACTAAACTAGGTTAATGATTCTGGTGCTCAATTATTTTTCCTGCAGCTCGAGTTAAAATTGGAAGAGTTGTTGTAATGATCATCTAGCTTGTAATTAGAACACTGCCTGCATTAAGTGGCCACTTCTTAAACCGCCTAGAGCTCCAGTTGGTCTGGCCCTGACCTCTGTGTCCGTTCACAGTGCTCTCACATTTGACCACACTTCATTCTCCCCCCAAAGCAACTCTCATAATTTGGAATTTCACACTGGATGTCTCTCTGAAACACACACCCACCCACCCACACACACATAAAACTCTATGACATTTTATTTGGGAATTATAAAACGCAAAATAACCCTTAACATTGCCTAAGGATTGCACTACTTTGAGATTACGAATTACAAATCAGTTTATCAAATAATAAAGGCACTAGCGGGAGGTTTAGAAGTGTAATGTGAAAATATATCCAGCAGGTGGCACTGCTGTGTAGGAAGAAAAGTTACACTGTGCCAAAGGTCATAATAGAGTAGAGGCTGGCATGTGGTGTTCCTCGGAAGTCAGCTGAAGAGTCTTTAGCCCTTCCAATCTCTAGGCACCATCGTAGGTATGGATGTGATGGCTCAGTGGGTGTGAGACAAGGTGGTCTAGCTTGTGGAATCCACAGTCTTAGGGATTCATGTGTGTCTGTCTGCCAGGGACCTGTCTTGCTGATCTTCTAAAAAGAAACTGAAAAATCAATTCCATGACCAGTTCTATATCACACACTGACTGTCAGGGTTTGTCATCCTCATGACAAAGAAGCCCAAAGGCAAGCTAGAAATGGCTTGACGTAATAGTAGAATCAAAATAGTTTTTTCACAGTAGAGACTGAAAATGGAGGAAGCTTTTTACTGCTGTGGGTAAGAAGGGCAGGAGCAGAGGAGGCGTTACCAAGGCAACAGTGGGAACTCCACCATAATCATATACATTGCACGTACTCATATAAAGGCGCTTTATGGTTAGGCACCCTGAGCATGCTCAGTTGAGGCAAACAGTCCTGAGCATGCTCAGTTTAAGGTTCTAATTAAAAGGAATGATCGCAGATGCATGATGGGGCACACTTAGCTCAAAATTATGGAGTACAAATTGGGTGGTTAAAATGATGGGCTGGAGCACACAGGCATGGTGAACTCATATTATAAAACTCCAGCCCTAAGTAAAGACTACCTGGCCGATTCATTACTAAGGCCTTAACCCTGAAGGTACCCACCACACTCAGCGTCTGGTAAGCACTGCTCTGTGTAAGACCTGGAAGAGCTGGCAATCGCTTGGCTTTGCTGTTGGTGTTTGTCTCTGATGACTGTATGTACAGCATCATTTTTCTTGCCCTTGTGGTCCTTCAAGGATGCGAAGGAAATAAGACAAATTGTGTGCCCTGAAGCGTGGATCCAGGAAGGAAAAGGAAAAGGGACCGTCTATATTCAGAAGCAGATGTTCTGCTTCGTGAGCATTGCTCTACTTCCCATTGACCAACACTCGGAACACATGGCAACAGCCATCACTCTCTCTGTCTGGTAAGGAAACTGTGGTTCAGAGTTGACAACCATATTGAACATTCAGCTGACTAGTGACAGGTGAACTCGGAGCTCCAACTCCAGTGGATACCCTGTGGCAAATATGTGGCTTGGGAGACTAACATGCATTTATCCTACGTACCACAGTGATGCGCTTTCCAGTGTTAGCTGTTGCACTGCTGGTTTTAGGTCAACTTGACAGCGGCTAGAGTCATCTGGGAGATGGGAACCTCAGTTGAGGAAATGCAATCAGACTATAGGCTAGTCTATAGGGCATTTTCTTATTTAGTGATTGATCAGGGAGAGTCCAGTCCACTGTGGGTGGTGCCACCCCTGGGCTGATGGTCCTGGGTTCTATAAGAAAGCAAGCTGAGCAAGCCGAAGGGAGCAAGTCAGTAAGCAGCCCCCTTCATGGCCTCTGCATCAACTCTTGCCTCCAGGTTCCTGACATGTTTGAGTTCCTGTCCTGACTTCCTTCAATGATAAATTGTGAGGTGGAAGTGTACGTCAAATAAACTCTTTCCTCCCAACTTATTTTTTGTCATGGTGTTTCATTGCAACAATAGAAGCCCTGACTAAGACAGGTGGCAAGGAATTATGAGTCACTGAGGGCTCTTGGGACAATGAAATACTGATTTGGCTGAGGCAGGGGATTCTGCATTTCCAGTGAGTTCATTTTTGATAGCAAAGGTGCTGTTTGGAGGTCCTGCCTCCGAGGAGCAAGGCTTCCATCATCAGCTGCTCCTAAGTCTTTTCATTGTCTTAGATTTTGAAGCCAAAAGCAATTCACATTCTCTTTCTTAAGTAGTTAGTTCTAAACAACCTAGGTTTTTATGTTCTAACTTAAAACAACCTAAGTTTTTATGTTCTAACTCTAACGCTTAGCAGTCATCTGGAAAGCTATACGTGTATACACATATGTAAAGAGAAAATAAGATGTTGGTTTCTCTTTAGCTTCCTACAGTTATTTCCTAATGGGATATAAGGTCCATGAAGCCCTTACTCCTTGAGATTTGAGCCATCAGAAAGAATTTTGTGCTGGTTAAAAATGGGAAACTTACACACACATGTACACACACATGAACACACATATTTATGTGCGCGTGCACACACACACATTCCTTACTTCCTATCTCTCACCATGTAAAGTCCTACACTACTTTAGAATTCTGTATCGAGAAAGCAATCACCAGTTGTGGGCTCTTAACCTGGGCCAGAACGACAAGCCAACACTTCTCTTTTCTTTGCAGGGTGAAGTCTCAGGTATTCCATTTTACCAATGAAGAAGGGTCCAAGACAAGGATCACACTCAAGAAAACAAAAACAAAACTACGTGTCTTTGCAAACAGCGAGTGATAGTTTTGTGAGCCCTAAGCCATGTAGAACATCTCAGGAAGAAGATGCTTTATTTTTTGTAAGTCTGCGATAGTAACACACCAAGAGCCTGCCACTATTTCACTTTATCAACTCCAATCATTTGCTCCTGTTTGAATTTCGACAGGGATCACAAATATGAGCCATGTTCAGGCATTCTGATCTTCTCACAGGAGACGATTCCCCAGCAGTTACTCCCTTTGAGCCACAAATGGGTCTGTAAGCTTTATGGTCAACTGGATTTTAACTATGGGAGGACCCCGTACCCTGTGGAAATGGCAATATTAAATTACAAGGTGCATTTTAAGCTATGTACAGGTTAGATAAAAAACATTTGCCTATTTAATTCTCCTTGGTTCTCACAGGCACTGGTTACAGGCTGAGCGGCCATCTTTGTGATTAACAGCCTCTGGCCTACTGTGAATGAAGCAGCAGTTTGGAGCTTAGGTTGCATTTCTTCAGGCCCCATGAGCTATATATAGTGAGTGGGATTCAAACTTTTGAGTTTTAAGACTCTTTTACTAAAAAAAAAAAAAATAAGTGGGTAACTTCTAGAACAAGGACTCACACAGACTCTAATGGGTATCTCTCAGAAACCCTTTAATTATTTCCTTCCCTTTGAATCATAAAATATGGCTGGTGCCCCAACAGCTCCTTCTACTGAGGCGAGGTAAAAGAATGGGAAATGATCAATGGAGTGTGGGAAGAGGCCCTTCACCCCCCGGGGTCTCATTTAAGTCCCTTGCTGAGGCAAGTATTTTGACATAGTTGGCTAGAAACCTCTGCAAACATGAAGTATACATAGAAATTATACTTTCTATCTGAAAAGACCACAAGCCAGGCCATCATGACAGCTGGCGGACAGTGCTCTGGATAGGAGATCTTTCTTAACCACTGTGTGACATCTATGCAACAAAATTAATTGCATCTCTACATTTTAACCTATGTTTTTTGCCTCAGTTACACTTTCTTCTGCCTACCAGTACCCACAGATCTTATTATTTAAAGGAAACCCTCATTCTGACAAGGAAACATGCAGACTGACGCATTTTCCCTGCTTAGCCCTTAGTTATAGATTATCTCCTTTAAATGAAGCAAATCCTCCAGCCCGCAAGCCCTCGCATGGCTGCTGCTCTGCTCAGGGTACAGGCTGTTCAATCCTCGACTGTCCTCAAGTCCCTCTGCCCATTTTCCTAGTTAGTAAACTCAGTAACATTGCTTCCCTCTGATGTATCCTGAATTCCTGCTGTGCTCTGAGGCCCTGAGGGGTCCTTGAGCTCCTTTGACTGCACTGAGAAGCTGTGTGCTTGCTACTGGTGGGCAGCAGCAGCCAGTTTGGGAACCTCGTCATCACCATACTCTGACTTGTACTGAAAGGACCACAGTGAGGACAGGTGGAGAAGGCTTGAAGCAGAAGCCTTTGACGTTAGCTGTACATTAATTCCCAGTGTTGCAATAATTCTATTGTTTCTATAACATCAAAAATCATTTCTATGCATTAAAGATGAATTTTAATTTGAATAGCCAGGGTTTGAATAGTCTGTTTTTGTTTTTATTTTGTTTCCTTTTGCTTTTGAGGAAGGTCGGGGTCCCCAGTGGACGACTATTACATTTCAGAAAGGCGAAACTAGAAATGCTACCACAGGAGGGTTTACAAGCAAAAGCCTGGTTTCCAACTACAGAATAAATGTTTATTTTCTCAGCCAACTTGAGCGCGTTCCTTGGGTCTCTGTGTCTCTGTCTCGTCTGTGTGACGTGAGTCATAACGGCTGTTCTCTCTCAATGAGGAGCATTGAAAAGATACTGAATGTGAACATGATCTTTGAAATCGCCTCCTTCATACTTTTCTCACCGTCCCTGCCACAGAGAATTGACTAACTGTACAGTATGTCCTGTAAATCCTTAATCAATGCGGCCTCTCTGCCCAAGCCACTGCTTTGGTCGCGGGGCTCAGATGGGATGCAGGTGACTGGAAAGGAGCCATTAGGGGAGAACAAGGAGACACTCAATCTCCATGCATTTGAGAGCTAACAAATTAGACATCGTAAGTCAGTTTATCTCATAAATATGTATGTGTCCTTCGGGACAGAACCACTCACTCCAATCCAAGAACAAAAGAAAGTGGGTAATGGTGGGACACCTAGAGGTTCTTGAGATAACCTTACGGACCAAGTTACCTTTACAAATGAAAATTCTAAGGTCAGATCCTGAGGTTTTCCCCCAGGGCAGTAGAGCACTTCTATGTCCATTTTGGTGATGGACAGATCTCTTCCCTCTTCCTCTACTCAGCAGCCATCTCTCACTGAGCTGAGGAGCCTCTGGGCTTTGTCAACCCCCCCCCTTTTTTTTTTCTTGAGGATCAGACCCAATAACATCTGCCCAGTGAATCCCCAAGGGCTTTTTATTGATTTTAGCCATGTTAACTGTCAAACATGAAACAGAACAAACAGAAGTTGTGGGAACGAAAAACTCTAAGTCTTGTCAATTCGTGGTTAGTGTCCTCCAGGGAATGAGAACCATTAGTACACACACTCCCCCCAACACACACACCAGCATACAAACACACAGAGACAGTGCTGAGGCAGAGAAAAAGGTTTCCTCTCAAGCACTGTCTGCTGGCTGAGAGCAGCCAGTCTTTCTTCTGTCAAGTGCTTTACTTATTTATGTTCTGGGAGGCGATTTCCAGCAGTCCATCTGGGGCTCCCAAAAGAGTAAACATTCGGTCCGTTGTCCTTCAGTTCTTCTTTCCTGTAGACCCAGCTCCTGCAAACATCTGCTGGTCTACTGTTCCGTAGACCCAGCTCCTGCAGACATCTCCTGGTCTACTGTTACTTTTTCCGTGATGTCCTTACCTGTCTCCCCTGGGCTTAGCTCACAGCCTACCCAACCAGCCTGCCTTTAGCTTCTGAAACACAGATCACATGGGTCATCATGATCTCTAAGTGTGGAAGGCCTCGTCTCCATTAGTTGCCAAGTGTCCTCACTTCACCCAGTACAAAACTGTTTTTATGGAGGAGGCAGAGAGAAACTGAGTCATTTGTAGCCACACAGGGGGGAAGAACTAGTGAACGACTGGGCTTTTTTTGTTTTTTAAGATTTTATTATTTTTAATTATGTGTCTGTGTCGCAGGTGGTTGTGGGCTGTTTTGTGTAGGTGCTCGGCACTGAACCCTGCTCTCTGTAAGAGCAGCCTGTACTCTTAGGTACTGATCCTTTTCTTTCCCTCTTTTGGGGATGAGACAGTTGTTCTTTATACCTTACTAGTCTTACTATAAAGTCTCAATGTCTATGTCCTTTCTAGACACACATTTGTGTTCTCAAATTATGTCTGCATGTGCTTTGTATGATAAGCCCCCCAAAAAAATTTAAGTACTTTGCATCCTGAAATGGGCTCAGTCAGAACAAACCCTTCTCCCATGTAGCCATGGATTCCAGATTACAGGGTGGAGCTCTCCTTTATTTCAAGCACTCTGTGCAGGCCTTATCCTGGTTTCCTACTGCACTGAGTTTTCGGTGTGGATCCAGTCTCCTCCAGTCCCCATTCTGGATGGGCATCTTTCAGGCTACGTCCTTTCCTTTTCTGATACTGTTAGGGCCATGACAACCGTGTTTCTGCTGCTGTTGTTGAATTTAAAGAGTTAGACTGTAGTGTTCAGTGTGATAAAAATGTGAAATACTGTTGCTGTTTTCTCTTTCTGGGTCCTTACTAAGTGCCTACTCTATACATGCTTATGACGTACTGGGAGTTAGGTTTTTATGGAATTTGGCTTTATTGCCAGGGCAAAGTCTTTGATGAGGAACAGGAATATCTACCCAGTCTGATCCCTCTCCATACCAGATCCACATCCATGGCTCTCTGGGCTGTTGTTTCACAGCTGAGCCCAAGTGGAAGGCTACCTTCCTCCAATGAGAGGAAGAACATGACCCTACTGACAAGCTCTGAATGGCTGTTTCAGGCCTCCGTCATGCTACTCATGTGGGAAACAAGCCCATGCTTGTGCAGGTGACCCTCACGGTAGCCTAGCAAAGCTTATATTGACCATTTTTTTTTTGAAAAGGAAGAAAGACTCCAAAGAGCTCTGGGTGCATGCCAAGGTCACATCTAAGTCAGTAGTCAGAAGCCTGATGCAGTACCAGCGTGAACTGACCACAAAGTGGTCCAGCCTGGAAGGGTGTGTCACCAGAGGATGCCAAGGCATCCCTCAACTTCCTGCCTCCACCAGCCATCCTTCAGCCCAAAAGAACCACTGTTGATTCAGTTGAATTATCCAAGGCCAGCTCAAGCCTCACTTCCCTTGTGGAAATCTTCCTGGAAACACTTAACTCCAATCTCTCTTCGGGGTTCAGGAACTGACATTTATTTAGCAGTAAACTTGGTCTGCCACTGATATGCACATGGCGGCCCCCTCCAAGATAAGCTCAGAGAAGGCTGGGACTGTGTCTTATTTCACCTCTGAGTAATGCGTGATTGGGAAATAATCCACAAATACTCAAGTGATGAAAGAATAAATACAGGGTTAACATAAGAACATCAGACTAGAGACAGGTTATGAAGGCTATGAATTTTTATTTATCTAAAATTATGTCTTCAAGTCCTTTATACAGGCTTTGAGAATTATTTTGAATAAACAAATTTCCAAAACAACAGTGAAAAACAGCTGGCTAGGTGATATGCCACTGTCCTTGCATTGTATATTTGGTGGACTGGGAATGATTTTCATTAATCAATGGGAGAAGCAGGATAGTGACCCTCCCCAGGGACTGTTCAGTGCTGATACTTTAGGAGACCAGGTTTTCGCTTTCTCTCCCAGATCCCAGTCCCTGGATAACACAGTCTAGTATTTGAGCAACCTGTGAATCTAAAGCCCTTGGAAATAGTTCTTAGACACCATTGCCTGAAGGGTTATAGGACCACATGCTTCCAGAGAAGCTTATGTGACTAAGGCTCATGGGCCTTCCCACTGTGTGATGGGGCACTGGCAGAAACAGATATAATATTGCTTATTCACTTACATGCCTGCACTTTGAACTGTGGTCTTAAAACCACAGAGCAGAGCTGCACCCAGAGTCAGGAGGCCATGTCTTGAATTTATTAGTAGACAGTTACTAATCTTAGAGATGCCATTTTCCATCTTTGTTTCTCATTTTCCTCTTTGGGAAAAAGGAAGAGAAAGACAATCATTAAGGGCCTTGAAAACATTTGCATGGGGCTGGGGAGATGCTCAGCTGTTAGGAGCACTTGTTGCTCTTAAAGAAGACTGGGACCTGTTCAGCATTCACATGATGGTTCAAAACCATCCAGGGGTTCTGACACCCTCTTCTGACCTCTAAGGGCACTGTACACACATGTGGTGTCCATACATACCTATAGGCAAAACACTTATACACATAAAATAAATCAGTCTTCAAGCAACCATGAAATTTGTGTTGACTGTCCTACTTGAGTCAGTCTTATCCAAGGAAATAACTAGAAATATCTGCATAAGAGTATGGGTCCACATCATCACAGAAACATTCCAGAAACACCACGGTCTATAGACTCTGAAGGAGAGCTAAGCCTTAGGGCCAGGAGAAGCATGCTTTGAATGAAATACAGTACTGCTATTGATATCACAAAGCATAGAATTGAAAAGTGTGCCTGTGTGTGTGTGTGTGTGTGTGTGAGAGAGAGAGAGAGAGAGAGAGAGAGAGAGAGAGAGAGAGAGAAAGAGAGAGAGAGAGAGAATGAGCACTGTTGAATGAGTATTTGTAGCATACCTGTGCCTTGTAGCAGAGGGTGCCAGAAATCTACTGTAAGTTGAGGAGCTAGAGTTTATTTCTGCAGAGGGGATGAGAGCACTCTTCAGGGAACCGTGCGGGACCTCAGTAAAAAGCAGGTAAAAAGGGCTTAGAAGATTTGATCTTGTGATGAATGACTTGAAGAGAGCTTCCAAGAGCAGACTTGCTCTAAAGTGGGCATTTCTGGGACTTTGTAATTGACATATTAATTTATTCTCTCTGGAAGACTATACCAGGGACTATAGGAAGAGAGAAAGGTACCCGGAGTAGGCAAACAAACCAACCGACAACCAAGAAGCAACAGCTAACCAACCAACAGACAAGAGTCAGGCTCTAAAGCTTAAGAAAGCCTAAGCTAGCTTGTTGGAGACCATTCCCTATTGTGGGATGCCATGCTCAGCATTAATGCAGGTGGAGGGGCTTGGTCCTGCCCCAACTTAATGGTTCAGACTTTGTTGACTCCCCATGGAAGCTCTTACCCATTGAAGGGAGTAGGCTGGAGGGGAGGAGGATGAAGCAGGAGAAGGGGTAAGAGGGAGAACTGTGGTTGAAATAAAGTAAAGAAAAAAAATAAAGTATATTATATTAAATTAAAAAGTAAGCCAAAGAATGGCAGAGCCCACCTTTAAAATAAGGCTAAGAAATATCCCAAGCAAGAAGCTGAATTAGAAGTTATGTAATAATGAGCAAGAAACATGGAAGATCTGGTTTACAGCTCTCTCTAGACAGATAGGTGATTGGATATAAAAAGGCAAAAGGGCGGGTTTGTAGCTACAGGTCAGGCTGAGGCATTGTCTAGGATGGCATAGGCAGAGTGACTATGACGGAAACAGCACACATTTGCTGACACATGGAGTGGAAATCATCAAGTTCTTTGCCACAGGAGAGCAAGAGGGAGAAGGGAAAAATGGGTTAAGAGCTTAGCAATAATAATGCCTAAGATTTTCCTGGTTTGCAAGAACTGCCTCCCAGGTGTAGTGGTAGGAGCAGTGGGCTGCTTCCCCGGCACCCGGCCACCTGCATGGCTAGCTTATGCCCCAAAATAATTACATGGAAACTGTATTCTTTTAAACACTGCCTGGCCCGGCTAGTTCCAGTTTCTTTTTGGCTAGCTCTTACATATTAATCTAACCCATTTCTAATAATCTGTGTAGCTCCACGAGCTGGCTTACCAGGAAAGACCTTAACCTGCGTCTGTCTGGAGTGGGAGAATCCTGGCGACTCTCTGACTCAGCTTCTTTCTCCCAGCATTCTGTTCTGTTTACTCCACCCACCTAAGGGTTGGCCTATCAAGGGGCCTAGGCAGTTTCTTTATTAATAAGAAATCACTCCCACATCATTTCCAGGCCTTAACTTTAACATAGCAAAATTACATATAACAAAACAGTTATCAAGTAAAAATTACAATAATCTTTATCATAACTAAGAAAAACTATAACTAACTATTCTTCAACTCCATCAAAGACTCTAGAAGGATATAATATTATCTAAGCAAACAAGAAGTCCACAACTCTAGAAATGACTGAGACATCTCACTGCCTGGACAGTCACCCAAAGTTCCTCTGTACCGTTGGAGGATCCATCTTCAGCCTTCAGGCCCATAGTATCCAGCAGACATTTTCATCAAACAGGAAATTCCAAAGACAGTTCAGTCATTTTCTGCTGTGTCCTGTAGAATGTCTTGTAGACTATTTCATGAATCAGGAACCCCAAAAGATCATCTCACCTTTAGGCAAGTTTAGCAGTCCTCTCTCTGAGGGTTCTCTGTGTTCAGTTTATGCAACAGTCCAGGCAAGAGCAGTTTCTTGCCCAAATGACTATCCAACTCCATAAGGATCCTCTTCTATGCCCATCTTCCTCTTGAAGTAGATTGGTGCTGCCAGGAGCAGATGTGTCTCTTTGTCATGAAAAGTCCTAAGTTATTAAAATATTTTAAATGCCATATTCTGCAGTCTTTGAAAGATATGAAGAATGCCTATCTAATTGAAATATATCTTTATATATCTAGAAAATCTAACTAACATGACTACAAGCTTTACTATTATTTATGATTATCCTTTAACAACCTATATTTCCTAATTATACATTACATTTTTAAATGAACTACACAATCACAATACCTTAATCAAGATCATAAATACATATACATATAACAAAATTGACCTTAAAATCCATACCAATGCAAATTATTCATATCTATATCATACCGCCCTTTAAATGTAAAAGAACAGTTATAAACAATATTTGGGAATATGGGCACAGTTATTTCTCTCCAAACTGCTTCCTGCTGAATAGGGGCATTGTTAATTAGGTCTTTCATGGTATAACCTGTGTGCTAGTTTCATCTCAGTTGGCAATTGAGCAAAGCAATTTTTTGAGGGTGTTCACAGTTACCTTTCAGGAGGGCGTGGTCTATCATACCAAATCAGAATAGAGACAATCCACAGGGTCACATCCTCTGTGAAAACAAAAGAAGACCCTTTCCAAAGCATCATGTCCTTAGACCCAAATTTTGAAGCCATAATACCCTCATGAAATCCATTTTGGTTTAGCTTTGCAGCCCATGTAATGAAATGTCTCTCTGTACTTAGCTCCTTCACAGTCAAAAATTTTAAAGAAAACACAATGTACATAATCCAGACTCTCTGTGAATTTTTCATCTTTACGTGGCTTATTTTTCTTTATTTATCTTAATTTATAACTATCTGAACTCTGTCTCTTTAAAGACTTTACCCTTTTTTTTTAAACCATTAACTTTATTCTCTATATTCTTTTTCTTCTCTCTCTCAAGTCTACGTACATTCATCCAACAGTGTGGTCTTTTATGTCTGAATCTGTTTTATTGTGAATCTGTAACATTTTTTTACTATCCAGGAGCATTTTTTAAAATGTTAAGCAGTTCTTAAAAATTTAAGTTGCACCATGTACAGGTAATATGGTACCATCTGTGTCCTGCCCAGTTGAAACCTTAACTGCACTGTTATTACAGTAATTACAGTAGTTCCTGCCTGAGGTCAGCACAGTTCAGCATGGAGCAGCTGCTCCTGCCTCAGATCCATTTGGTGCCCCTGAGCTGAGCACAATTCCAGGCACACAGCAAGTCCACATTGGCGCTGCAGTCAGCAGTTTAACTCTGAGACTGAGCATGCAGCACAGAAACTCTTTTCATCCATGTTACAGCAAAATCTGACACGCAGAGCACTGCGCAGTCTGAAAACACGTCTCTATAAGGTGGCAGGAATCCGCCATGCTTTTCAGCCTGCCTAAGCCTGATTCTGTTGTCTGCCCAGGTGCAGGCGGGGAGCGCTGAGCCATCAGCGCAGTCTCAGAGCACTCTCCTTCCGATCCCAAGTGGGAACACAAACATCCAGTCCCATAAAAGCCTTGAAATGCTTTAAAACCAGAGTTCACGCTGGCAGCACAGCCCCAGGAAGCTGCACTTTAAAATGATACAGCTTTTTTTCTGCTTCTGTTGCTGAATCAGGAAATCTCTCTATGGCACGCCACCAACAAAGAGCAAAACTCTGCATTAAACTCTGTTTTTTCTCTGTTTAAAATTAAGTTCTCTCAGGTTTTTAAGTGGATTTAGCCCATCATGTCTGGGCGCCACTCTGTAGTGGTAGGAGCGGCAGGGCTGCATCCCCGGCACCCGGCCGCTTGCATGGCTAGCTTATGCCCCGAAATAATTACATGGAAACTGTATTCTTTTAAACACTGCCTGGCCCATTAGTTCCAGCCTCTTATTGGCTAGCTCTTACATATTGACCTAACCCATTTCTAATAATCTGTGTAGCCCACGAGGTGGCTTACCAGGGAAGATCAAAACCTGCGTCTGTCTGGAGTGGGAGAATCATGGCGACTCTCTGACTCAGCTTCTTTCTCCCAGCATTCTGTTCTGCCTACTCCACCCACCTAAGGGTTGGCCTACCAAGGGGCCTAGGCAGTTTCTTTATTAATAAGAAATCACTCCCACATCACCCAGGTTCTTCTTAATTTCCTTTGGCTGCCTCTCTTCCACTGTTTTCTGCTCTCAGTGATGCTGGTCCCTTTGGCCTTCTCCCAGAATCCCTCTCGTTCTCTCCTCACCACCTGGAGCTACTCTTCCCTCCCTCCACACCTCCTCCTTTAGCTGGTTAATTCTTCCATACTCTTGAGCTCTCTGTTGGCGTGTGACTCCTTTTATAAAGGTTTTCCTGACTACCTTCTTCCCCAGATAAGTCTGATCCTTCTATTAGGAGCTCTCATAACCCTAGTGTAGCTATCACAATTGCATTTCAACATATCAGATTATTTTCTACCTGATATCTGTCCAGCTGGCAGGCTAGAAACTGCAGTCAAGGTGCTTGTCTGTTTAATCCATCTTGTAACTGTAGGAGCCAGCCATGGTAAACTAAATATGAACGGATTACCCAAAGGAAGTTCTTTACTTCCAATTATTATTACCTGCCAGAGTAAAACTCAACCATCAATAAATTTAATAGAGGCCTGAGTCTCAGTAGTTTACCTTGAAGCAATACCTGGTTGCAGGAAGGACCACAAACTGAGATTACCCAAGCACCACCCAAGGACAGACCATCCAAAGGAAATGCGTAATATTCCAACCGCTGTAGATAGGACCACCTTCCAGCACACACACACCAGGACACTCCTAGACAAATGTCAGCCAATCAAGGGTCCTGAACTTCAGAAACCCCTCACCTTCACCTCTCCTACTATAAAAACCCAACTCTAACTGAGCTCAGGCCTCTCTGTTTATTCCAATATGTCGGACTTGCGGAGAGACCGACTTTGAAAACTTGTAGAAAATAAAGGCTCTTTACTTTTACATACGGGACTCAGTCTCCTTGTTGGCTTTGGGGAACTTCACAGATTTGGTCATAACAGTAACACTTTGTCTGTCATGGGTCCATTTTGGTGCTCAATAAATATCTGTTGATTGAATATGACTAGCAAGACTTAGGGTAGAGTCTAGTAGTCTGAGTACAAGATCATCTGTGCAGTCTGATGGATGAGACCATAGTTTTAGACCTGCCTTTTTGAGCAGGAAGTGAGAAGTCCACAGTAGCCAGGTAGGACTTGGGCCCTGTGACCCAGGCAGGAGTGCAGGGAAGAGACAGGGTTGAGACCGGAGAACATTAGAAAGGAATGAGAAACTGGGGGGAAAAAAAGATTAGGAAGAGGCCCAGATACACAAGTGGCCCATTCCAGAAGGCTCTCATACGGAGAAAGACAGGGCACCTTGCAGCACTTTAGTGCAACTATTGTCTGAGCTTGAATTACAAAGTCAAGACCTTCCCCTTTCCTGAGACACCCTCTCCTTCCTCTGGGTGTGATCCTGAGGTACAGAAACACCATCCCACTGCTAAAAAATCACCACCTACCAGACAGGTGGTCAGGAAGCATAATTTTGCTTTGCCTTCATTGGGCCTAACTTTAGGTAACCCTAGAAGTGACTGGGCTCTCCCAAGACCAGGAGCATCACACCAGGTGTCCATGTGTGATTCAAAGTGCCATCACTGGAGACTTGCTAGCCGTTCCTGCTACTCCTAACTGGTTCCATTATCATTTCATCTCTTGTGTTTCAAATGACATTCCTGACCATGCCTGTGACATGTTAAGATGGCTTCCAACCTGAAGTCCCTAGTCTTTATTCTCTCGCTCAGACCTGCTGCTTCTTATACTTGATTTTGTGTCCAGCCATAAAATCTCAACTTAGGTCCCAACTTTCTATTGTGCAGTATGGTAACCACGTCTCACCGGAGTCTATTTAAGTCAAAATTAACTAAAATTAAACTCTGAGTTTAATTTTGCTAGCCACAAAAGGCTCATGCCTACTGTAATGGGCAAGGCTGCTGTAGAACATGTTTGTTCTTATAGAGAACCTTATTAATCACTGTTGTTTCAAATATGTATTTTCTGGCATAAGTATTCTGATAACAGAAGAGATGCTGAGAGTAAAAGTCTCTGGGTAGGGCGTACAATCTCTGCTCTAAAATGTTCTCTTTGTTGACCTGTTCCCCGGTCCCTTATATCAGAGTTTGAACTTGAGACAAAAAAGTCCCAGAATAGCCTCCTCTTTGCTACCCCCCACCCATGCCATGTGCTTTGCACTGATGCCGAGGAACACCTGGACTGGGGGTTGCACGCATCCCCGGGTTCACACAGATAGTCACGCTATTGAGGGCTTACTGACATGGCTTGTGTCTTTAAACCTCTGAGGCAAATCAAATATATTCCCTTTCCTCTCAGATATTCTACCAACTGATAGAAACTTCATTTCAGGCTTTGGTGGAATCTGGCATTGGTTTTTTGCAACTCCTGTCGTCTAAGGCAATCCCTTAAGGTAATAAAAGGTATAAATATTTTTACTTTTGGCACGTGTGTATTGCTTCTTCACCAACTATCTAAATGGAGAAAAACTAAAAGCATCCTCCCTGCTTCAGGTCGTTCGAGCAGCTCTAGGAGGGGATTTATAGCCACACAGTTACAAATTATGAATGTGCATTCGTTCAACAACTACACCCTGTTGATTTGCTATTTAGTTTTTTTATTGTTGGCTTTTTGTGCTGCTCTACAGGAGACTGGTTGCAGATTTGGCTGCTACTCAGAGTGAGTAGTCACCAGGGATGTTGTTCCTATTCAGAAATGCACATGGTAGATCAAAGACAAAGATCGCAAACTTGCATATTAAAAGCCATACATTACCCAGACCATGAAATCCTGCATCCCACTCCACATGGGAGACTTGGAGCTGAGTGTTCACGGAGGATGCTCAGGTTGGAGGCAGTGAAGGAGAGAACAGAGCTGCCTAATTACCCAGCGTGGTGCTTTCTGGTCCCCTCTGAAGACTTCTAAGGACCTCCTCAAAGGCCACCAAGTGAAGTGTGTATGGCGGCAACCAAATGGAGGGCAGGCTTGGGACTGTTCCCATTTCTCCACCGTGGTACCTCAGCTTTTATGTACACCACATGTTAGACTTCTAAATGTGACTTTGTTTGAACAAAAAAAAAAGCCCCCAACACTTGACAATGGAGCAAAAAGCTTCTCTGTGGGGCAGAAGTTAGTAGTGTGGAACAGGGTTGGAGGTGCTGTGTGGCATTTGCTTGCTTCCTAAGTAGAATTTCGGAGCCATGAAACTGGGCAGAGTTGCATGACTTCCAATTTCACTGGATGTGAGATTTATGCTTAGTCCGTGTGTCCAGAATCGGCTAGTAGCTGCAGAGCATGGCACACAGCTCTGCTTCCTTCAGATACCGGTCTAGGTTTGTGTCCTGGGTGCCCTTTCTCTTGCTTCCCAGTATATGCTAAAAGGAAGTGGGTACAAAGAACAGGCATTCCTCCACATCCTTTCACAAGCCTCCTGCAGTAAGGACATGTAGATGGTTCCCCATCTGCCCAACCTCTAGTATTATGTTAGTACATAGAGCCCCAAAGACAGTCTACAAATAGCCTCCTTTCCTTTAGGCTCTGCATGAACCACTAAGTCATCTTAACATGATGGGAGTTTTCCTGATGTTTCAAACTGGAAGGGCCAGGATTTTTCTCTGTACCTCGTCCTTGTGACCTTGTGTGTAACAACAGATGGAACAGCAACTGTGGTCTGCTGCCCTTGTATACTGTGACCCTTAACTGCTGGTGAGCTTATTCTTCTATCCCCACTGACTAAGATTCAATCCTGTGCCATCCCTCCACATGGCCAGGGTCTCTAGCTGCACATGTATGGACATAGGATGCAGCCTGTGGATTAGCCTTCTAAAACCTTGGGTGGCAGAGTACTCTGTCTATCACACCACATCTACAACTGTGCAGTTCAAGGACTGGTATGGGACCACCACCAGGTGACCATGTTCAGAATCGAGGGCTAGAACTGAGCGAAGAAAGTTCTGGAACCTAGGGAAGCCATCCAGTTTGTAAGGTGAAGAGAAGCACAGCCAACAAGGACACCTTCACACATACTTAATGATGGATCTACTTTCTAATACAGTGATAACATACCGTGAATGATAAGCAGTTCTCACACGTGGATTTAATTGAAAGTGTTGCTATGATTTAAATATGAAATTTCTTCTGTGACCCTAGGTACTGAATGCTTGACCTCTAGCTGGTGGTGCTACTTCAAGATGTTTAGGAATACTTTAGAGGTGAGGCTTACCAGGGTAGGGTAGAACACTGGGTTAGGTATAGAACCATATCCTTGAAGGTTGTGCTTGATCTGTCCTGCCCAGCTGTTGGCTTCCTGTCTACTAGGGAGGGAAGAATCGCTTCCACCATTCACTCCTGCTGCCCCGATGGTTTGCCTAACAGCTCGGGGTCAAGACTTTCTGATTTGCTTTTTGCCCCCAATTCTCATTGGAAACTTGGCTTAAAACACTCATAAGTCTTTTGGACTAAGTCCTCTGAACACAAGTTGCTTTTCTTTCGCGTTGTGTTCTTAGTCATTTTGGTCATAGTTCTACACAAGCAACCAAAACATAGCATTGGTATCAGAGAGTGGAGCTGTTGCTGTGGTTAAACCTGACCATGTGGTTCATCAACCATTTGTAAGTGGTTTATTGAAGAATTTAGAGCCTTTGGAGGCATAAGAGAAAAAGCCCAGAGTGCTGCAAACAGAGCATCTTGATGGGGAATTTTGGTGGAATCTTGGAAGAGCAGAATGCAACTAGGAATGCAGACAGAGAAGGCCAGGCTCAGGAGGATTCAGATAGGAATGAGAACTTGATTGGGAATTGTGCTAGAGATCATAGTATTGCAATTTAGCTCAGAACTTGTTTACATTTTGTTCTTGCCCTGATATTTTGTGTGAGGCTGAATTTAGACTTAATGGAGTAATTAATGTGATGGAGGAAACATCACAACAACCAGCGTTCAGGCTCTGGTGTGGTTATTGCTGGCTATTTTTAGCAACGTATATAGTGATATTTTGGCTCAAACAGCAGAGCAGATAAACTTGAAAAAAATTTGTAATTTGATCAGAAAATCCTGTACACAGATGCAGCTAAGGAAGGGATGTTTCTGAAGAGGTTAGCCCTATTAAAAAGAAACCAAATGCTTTAGCTTAGGACAATGGGAAGGCTGACGCCAAGGAATCATATGGACTGGCCAAACTCTACCCACTAAGGGCTCCAGAGCATGAAAATGTAAACCCATTTTCCTGGTACTTTTGAGATGAGACGGGGTTCAGGAAGCAGACCAGCTTGCTCTGGGTGATATTTACCTTCCAATCCACCATGATGGTCTAGTCTGTAGCAGGAGTTTGTAACCTTGAGATCCTGCAGTTATTCAGATGGCAGCAGAGCCCGGAGCTGCCAGGCCTAGCTATTTACTCCCCTGATGACATTCTGAAGTGTTCCCATCACCTTCCATCTTTGCCCCCATTATAGGGGCAAGTGTTGTAAAGGCAGATTGTCTCTCTACTCTTGGTCCTTTCCCAAAACCGGGGGGGGGGTAACCAGTTATAATGAGCAATCCCAAAATGCAGTAAGAACTGTGAAGTAAAGAGTGTGCTATTTGGTGGAATTTGATCTGGTCAAAAGAAAAGGAAGAGGAGGGTTTGTTGAACTCTGGAGAACAAACAGGACTTGACTTGGGTAGTGAGAAGCTGGGATGCAGGATTCAGAGGAAGGCAGAGAGAGAGAGAGAGAGAGAGAGAGAGAGAGAGAGAGAGAGAGAGAGAGATCCTAGCAGTGGTCAATGTCACTGGTGCCCACAGCTGAATGGAGGGTGCATTCAGCTTGAGATCCCTTCCCTTATTCTAACAAGAGAAGGCAGTTAGAGGGTCTAATGTGATCAGATTTGCACATGAGAACAGTCTCCCTGGTGTCATAATAAAGGATGGGTGCTTCATACCTGGGATAGAGTCAGGAGACAGAAGAGGTGTTGTCATATCCTAAAATACGGCAACCAGTAGCAATGGTTCTATTTGACCTCTTAGGAGTTCTGATTCCTTTATTTGTATGCATTCAAAATTCAGGATATAGAGGGTGTATTAGCTACTTTCCTCATTGTTGTGATGAATTACTCCCCCATCCCAAAATATCTAAGAGGAGAAAGATTAATTTAGAATCACATATTCAGAGAGTTTAATCCACAGTGTATTGATTGGTTCTGGGCCCATGGTGAAACCCATCACCGTGGCTATGGAAACAGGTGGAGGAGGAGGTCTTTTACCTCATGAAAGACAGGACCCAGAGAAAAGGACAAACAAGAAGATGCTAGACCAAGAAACAGTCCCCAAGGGCATGACTGATATTGACATTCTTCCTCCAGGCAATGCTTCATCTCTTAATGTTTCCAGAACCCACAAAAAATGAGCATTCACACATGTAACAGCGGACATTTTAGATCCAACTACGACAGAGGGTGACTGTTCAAAGCTGTTCACATAATTGACTTCTTTCTGGAAAGATACCTTAGCCTCCATTGTTTTTTTGGCCCTGCTTCAAAGAAGAGTCTTAAAATCCACACAATATGAACACAGTAAGAGACCTGGACTCTCACCGGGGCTGTCTTGACTCTCCATTCCCTGGGTCTTACTCAGTGTCTTACAAATTGGTATTAAGAATTAAATGAGGCGCATAGGAAAAACATCAGACAAGGACTCAGAGAACACTGTTTCTCTGAGAATACAATGTGTGCAATTTAACTGGCAAGAAATGAAGCGTATATTGTTTCTCTATCTGTCATATAAGGACAGGGGGACCTACAGTGTAGTTTAGTTTTTGTTTGTTTAGTCAGCTCACAGGCAGACCTTCAACATCAAGAGGAATAGGTACATTAGGATGAACAAATTTGTCCTTCATTTCTTGTTGCCTTTTATTTCCTGTTCTTTTTTTTTTTCTTGTCACTTCCTTTGAGAACTCCCTCATACCTCTCTGGAAAAACCCAATACTTTAGGTTCCAAACAGCAGAGATTGGGGAAACCACTGAAATTTAAGGGTTTCTGGTCAGAAAAGATCCAGGTTCTGGGCAAAGTTCTGTCTGCCACCAGCTGCAGAGTGAGACAGCGGATGGAAAGATGTCCATTGGGCCTCTAGCCAAGAGTGTTTCTAAAAGGCTGGTAACTGATTCAGTGGACAAAAGTACTTGTGGCCAAACTTTACAACCTGAGTGTAACACTGGGATCCCACATGGTGGAAGAAGAGAGCGAACTCCTTCCTCCTGTAAGTCCTCTGACTTACATATACTTCACACACACACACACACACTGTAATAAAAGTAATTTTAAAAGATGATGGGGGAGAGTGTTCTGTTTTGTGTTAATTTCATTGGTTAAATAAAGAGACTGTCTTGGCGCTTTAATAGGACATAAAATTAGGTAGGCGGAGTAAACAGGACAGAATGCTGGGAGAAAGAAGCTGAGTCAAGGAGTCGCCATGATTCTCCCACTCCAGACAGCCACAGGTTAAGATCTTCCCTGGTAAGCCACCTCATGGGCTACACAGATTATTAAAAATGGGTTAGGTCAATATGTAAGAGCTAGCCAATAAGAGGCTGGAACTAATGGGCCAGGCAGTGTTTAAAATAATACAGTTTCCGTGTAATTATTTCAGGGCATAAGCTAGCCATGTGGGCAGCCGGGGTGCTGGGGACGCAGCCTACTGCTCCTATTTCAACAAAAAGAATATTTCTGCATCGAAACTTTGGAGTTGAAAGCCATGTGTTGTTCACATGGAACCTATCCTATACTGATGACTGTGCGGACACAGTACCCCTGGGCACAAAGAAAGAGTATCCCTGGGACAGCAAAGTCTGAGGGCAAAGAAATCCTTTTCTGGCTTGGTCACAGTTGTAAGATGTGATAACAACTACTGACACTCAGCCTGGAATTTGAAACTGGGTTTTAACATGTATTCGGGGGTATGAAATAGTATTTTGTTGTTTTTGCCCAATTGCCTCCTCTCTATTCCCATACATTCTGTGCTTAGGATTCCACTTAGAGCATCCTGGGATTTTTCTTGTCTTAGAAAACACTCATTCTTTTCTTCTAGAGGAAGGTAAGTTGGCATCTTGGAAATTCCAAGGCCAAGCTTGTTTTCAACAACATGTAAGTTCTCTGAATGCTATTTAAGTCTGTCTGTATTGGAAGAAAGACCCCAATCGGTGCTTTTGAAAGAGACCTAACTCTCATTTGTGGTGTGTCCTTATCTCAATGACCTTGGGTCCTTAGAAGATGCCTTCAAAGAGAAGACCTGTGCTCAGTCTTCTGGCTTGACTTAGGGGTTCAAAATCATGTTCAGAACACCCACAAAGATGATAGATTGAAGGAGAGCCCAGGGATCTAGGAGCCCAAAAGCTCTCATGAATATCACTTTCACACTCATGTCTTACAGTGGCATGGAAGATTCACTCACAGGCAATGACAAAGTTCCCACTAACCCCATCGGGTGACCAGCCTGTTAGTGGGCAAAAATAACTGCTTTATGAACTTATTTTCACAACCACGAGCTAATGCAGTCTCTTCCTCTTTAAAGAAGGCAACTTGGGCACCACAGGCTGGGGAAAGAAAACTGACCAAATTGCAATTAAAAGAAAACCCTACTCTCATTCTTCACAATCCTGTCTCACCCTACAGCACCGGTCTTGACTCTCCCAGTAATAATTCGGCATTAGCAGCTGGCTGTGTGACCCCAGCCAATAACTACTAACAGCTATCTGGACAGTCCTTTTAAGGGAGAGCTAATTCTTACATGTGATGTGTCTTCCTCTCCGTGAGCTCGGGTTCAGTGACAATGCCTTCAGAAAGAATGAATGGCCAGTGGCTTCTTCAATTTGAACCTGCTTTCTGGATGGCGCTTGAAACCCATTGCTAGCAGCCCCATCATTTGCTTGTAGGGAATGTACAGTATATAGAGAACTATCCACAAACCTCGCCCGACCTGCTATCCCAAAAGGGGATAAGGGGCTTGAGGGAGGTATGACTTCCTCCCACAGCATCCAGCTTTGGCTGCACTTTTACTGGCTTTGCTGCTTCTCACAGAGCCTGGGACTTTGTCACAAGGGCCAGATTCCCCTGAAAAGAAGACAGACAGTGCTGTGACGGCTGCACAGGTAGCAGGGTTCTCCCCGCTTGAGATCCTTCAGATACACAGAATCCTTCTTCAATCCTGCTCCCAGCTCAACACTAAGGCAACTGGAGTTTGTCCACGGAAAGGCTTTGTCCCTGCTCAAATCCTCCCAACCTACAGTTGGTGGACATTTTAGCTTACAAAACCCCTGCTCTACACCTCAATTCTCAAAATACAAAGAGAGTAACATAAGGACCATCATCCTTATTTTCAAACTCAGAGCTCCAGGGATTTGCTTCGTGTCACTCAACTGGGACTGGAATCTGAGGCCCGTGCTTTAAGAACAGGCAGTTTCTCCCCACTAGAAATGGTGGGTGCTTTCCCAAGCTTCTAGGAGTCATGAAGCACACGCTGCAGGCACTACTGCAGGTGTATTCCACGTTCAAACAGAAAATCTAATAAGGCAAGAGTGCATCTGTGTTTTCTCAGTGAGAAACCTGCAAATCATTCTGTTGTTGGTGCACCAATGCAGCTCTTCACATGCCTGGAATTGCTTTGGACTGCTTTAACACTCTGCAGTGGCCCTTTTCATCCTTTGTGCTTCAATCGGCAATGTGGTCACAGTTTTATGCTCCTTTCCCCAAACTGGGATTGCTTGGATCAAAAAGACAAGAAGTCCCTGTGAATAGGTTGTATATAATTACTAACTTATTTTACTAGGGCTCTGAACTCCCAGAAAAAGGTTAAAGTCGTAAAGGTTTAGACTTCGCTTATCATGAAGCCAATGGGTCAGTAGCTAGGGTGGGACAGAACTCTGAAAAGGGTGTATGCATGCCTTCTAGCATTGTGTACAGAACTCAGTGGTCATAGGGTTGGCACATTTTAGTTAGAGCCCAGCCTGCCTAGTCTGTCAACTCTCCAAACATCTTCTCAAGAGAAAATAAAACCTAGAATTCCATATAGATTTTCAGGATTTTATTCTTAAATATTAACAGCTAATTCAAGGACTTCAAAAATTGTTATGGGCCAAACAAAAACACAAACTAACCAAATCCAAACCATGCAAGGTTTGTTACTGTTCATTTCTCAACCGTTGTTATTTATAATTCTAAACAAGTGGAGTATTAGGAGAGATGTTCCAGGACACAGGGATGTGTGCAGCAGCATCTTTATTTCTGAAATGTCTTGTATCTTTTACATCTTTGTAAGGGGAACAGAAAGACAGAAAGAATAACAGCTAGAACTCAAGTATATACAGAACCGTCCCATGCTCCCCTTGGGTCTGAGCACTGGATCGTCTGCTTTTCTTCCATCTAATACTCTTCACTTTCCCTTGTTGGCTTTCTGGTGAATGAAGTCTGTATGCAAAGCTCCCTACAGGCATGCAGAGATTGCCTGCTGCAGAGGAGCTCAATGCACACCCGGGTTCACTAGACAACACTGCCTCCTATACAAGAAAGTGTACTGGAACCTCAATAAGTCAGATGCTGAAAATATCAGAACAAACTTCAACTGGCCTTAAATTTTTAAAAATAAATTCTTTACAGTCACTGATATTTATTTACGAGCCATTATTAATAACATAATTCACAGTTGTCAAAACAACGAACATAGTTAAGAGCTCTCATTTTTAACAATAAAATTAAATATAAGACCTTCTACATAGACCAGTGCTCTCTGCCTCTGACATCTTCAGCTATTGCATGGTGGACTGGATCCTCCCCCTTGAACCTTTATGGCATTAATAATGAAGGTCTTCAGAATGGGACCAGAGTTGGACTCACAATGTAGAAAAGAAGAATGAAAAACCACTTCATCAGAACATTCCATGAGCTAGAGACCAAATGCTCTCACCAATCTAATTGGCTGCAGTGGCCTTGCTGGACTTCCACATGGGTGTGGCTGATGCTCACTTGGACTCTGCCCATCCTCTCAACCAGGAGGAAAGGGCCCCTTTTCATCTGTGCTCTTCGCCTGCAGACACTGAACTCTCTTAGTTTGGAGAAGTATACTTCTTACTGAATGGAGATAGTAGAGGTTCAAGAAGTGGGTCTGGAAAGCAGCTCGGGAGGAAAGATGAGGTGACTGGCAGTTTGACCAGTAGGTCTCCTGGGGAAGGGGCATCTAGATCTCAGAGTCAGACTAGGACAAAATGGGAGCAGAGACAAATCTATTTTTTCCCTCTAGGTCACATAGGGAATGGATCTAACCTATTTCCACGCAATCTCGGGGGAAGGTGTCTTTAAATAGCTAGCTTGTCACCGTCCTTCTCGTCATCTTCCATGATCACTCTGGGGCTCTCATCTCCAAGCAGAGTCAAACCTGCGAAACAAAATGTAGACCTGCAATTCAGAATGTCCAATTGATGTCTCAGACAGCCCTGGAGCTCCAAGACTGCTCTCAAAGGCATAGTGACCCAGAAATGCTTCTGTGTGGAGGAGGGAACCAAAAGGCCTTATTTGACCATCGTAGAGGTGCTTAAGAAGACACTATTCTGGATGCAAGGGGAAACAGAGGCCTAGGCCACCGTTGTGCAGTGCATGGGGATAGAAGACACAGGGATTTATGACCTACGGTTTGGGGCTTTAGTTCAGCCACTTTTGAATCTAAACTGGGCAAGGGTGTGTTGTATTGTCTAAATGTTCTGTTCTCATATTCATTACAAAGAAGCATCATATTAATTAATAATATATTTGTAACATGCCTATCAAAAAGTTTCTCTGTGGGTCAGTGAGATGGCTCAGGGAATAAAGGTACTTGCCACCAGCTCTGACAGTCCGAGTCTGACCACCAAGTCCCGAGCAATAAGAGAGACCTACTTCCTCTAAGTTGCCCTCTGACCTCAACGGGTCCAGTGGAGAACTTGTGCTGCTTGCCACCCCCAACCCATAAATACATATTACAAAAAATTTAAAGCCACATCTATGATCAGCTATGTGGACCCTTTGCTGTTTTCCATTATATTTTTTCCACCATTTGCTAGTTTATATCTCCTTTGAAAGGAGTAGTAAGCCTTATGAAGTTAAACCTAAAAGCACCAGAGAAAGTGTTGATCTCTGAATGCCTGCTTCCAGCATCAGTCCTTGGATGACAGAGTCCACATGCATCAGAGCAAAGGGAAGAAACTAGAGGACAGTGCGTTTCCATACATGGTATGGCCATACCTTCAGCAATTCTTTATTTGGAAATAGAATTAAAATATTAGATGAATTGTCACGTAGACAAAATATAAAGTTAAGCTGTTCTTCCAAAGATTCCCTGGCCTGTGAAATTCAAAAGATTTAATTTCTTTTTTTCTTATCTTTCTTTCTTTCTCTTTTTCTTTTTGGAGTATAATTTTTCAGGACTGATGATTTCAGAAAAGACCAACAAAGAAGACTTGGGTGGTCCTCCCCATTCAGTGGCAGTTAGGGCCATTTTAAGAGATGACAAATGAACCCGGGCCAAGACCAGTAGTTTGGTAATTTCTGTCATTTTCCTCTAGTCCCCAGCCACGTTCCCCAACCACAGCCCTGCACAGCCTGCTTTCACCCTTCCAGTCTACACAGTGCTTCCCAGTGATCTGACCTTGGGGAGAGGAGCTGGGCTCTGTGTGGGGCCTTTCCACAGCATTGGCTTCCATTCAACAGCAACAAATTGATGAGAACTCTGTGCGGTTCTTAATGACTATTCACTTGATTTAACTTTTTGTTTATATTTTTAACCAGTTAGCTAGTATTTATTGGAGGAGAAAAACAATTTTAAGTCTGGTTAAAGCTAAAGCATTTGCATAAATCACTTAAAAACACACTTGGAGAATTTTCTCTCATAACAGTGACATACAGTAAAATGTTTTATTTAGAATTAAAGCTAGTATGGCAGGAGCATGTAGAATTAGCTATGTTGATGGACTTTGGGTAATTTAAAATTTGCAAAAATACATTTAAATTCCTATGTTCAGCAGCTTTCTACTTACTTTGGATATCCTTGAAATGTAGGTCTAGAAGACCTGGGCCAGAAGGTGGGAAGAAGGATTTGGGTCAGCAAGAATAGCAACAACATGCTAAATGGTAAAGGCTGGCTCTTCCTGAAGTGGACCAACCTGCCCACAGAGGCAGAGGACATAATCGCATGTGCTAAATGAGCTGTCATTTTTATATCAACACATAAAACATTGGTTGAAATATTTTATAAGGGAAAGATATGGGATGTATTATATTTGGGCTCTTAACAGGGCTCCCAGTTGCATGGGAGGTCGGGAGGTGGTGGAGTCATCAGGATGCAAGCCTATTAGAAGGAAGTGAGGTCTCTGGGGACATACCCTCAAAGGGCATTGGCACCCCACCCTCGCCCCTGTCCTTCTCTTTTCTTTCCAAGCCACTACAAGGTGAAGGGCTTTGCTCCACCATACACCTAACTTCGTGATGTTCTTTCCTGCCTCAGGTTCAAGGGCAAAAAAGCCAAGCAACTGTGGACTAAAGCATTGAAAATCTGAGTCAGGTAAAACCTTCCTCTCCTTAAGTTGGCTTTCTCGGGCATTTTATAGTGTCAGAAGGATGACTAGTACCAGAGCTCAACAGAGTCTTGGCTCTCAGGGTGTCCTGTTCAGAGAATCCATACAGGAATGGACATGTGTTACCACTGCTTCTTTGGTCCTTGCTACTTCGAGGATTTGAGGACAGCCCAGTTTGGGAAATACTGTGTGATGTGTCTTCCTCCTGGTTTCTGTTCTCCTAAGAAGCCAGAGCTGTGTCCCTGAAGGGAGGGAGACACTAAAACCAGAGCTCTTTCCTTGGTCATCAGGCACCACTGAGGAGCTGACTCAACCCACCCGAGTCTCAGTTTATCCAGTTGGGAAAAATACTTTGCTTTTCCTCTAGGGCTCTATGTTGCAGGAGAGACTTGGGCCTTTGATCCCCTTTTCCTTGTAATTTTTCATGTGTGTGTATACATACATGCTTTGCAATTACATATATGCATAGAGGCAAGAACTTTATATCAGGCATCTTTTATAATCACTCTCCACTTTATATACTAAACCTGAAACACAACAATTCAGCCAGTTTAGCTAGCCAGCTTGCCTTTGACGCCCCTCATCTCTACTTCCTGAGACCTGGGCATCCAGGCAGGCTTCCATGACCCCACCTAGATGGAAAGCTGGGATCTGGAGATCTAGACTCAGGTCCTACACTTCACCCACTGGCCCATCCCCCAGCACAGACCCACATTCTTTAATGTTCTAAGAATACCCCATGAACCTCTACTGAAAATCAGTGTGCACTGCAGGAAACCTTGAGCAACATCCAACTTCCCAGCAATCCTCCACAGCCACCACCTAGCACCAGACTCAGACATAGTGAGATCTAGCAACCTTCATTTCCTTTCTTTCTGTATAGAGCAGAATTTAGAGTTTAGGGAACTTGGTTCTTTGTAAGACGTTAGTGTGTTGGGCCAAGGTCTCTAGTCCTAGGTCTTTGTGCGGTGCCCAGCATGCTGTTTCTGAGCAGGATCTTACCTAGACAGCATCCAAACTTAGTCATCTACATTAAGTATATTCTCCACAAACTTCAAGGTGCCCTGACAAGGAGACACCTGTTCTCATAAACCAAACTCAGGGAATCTTTCCCCAGAATAGACTTGTTCCATCTTCAAAGGAGATTCTACTCTTTCCTTTATACAAATGCCCTGTTTAGATTTCTGACCTCCAACTGTCTGACTGGTGTTCAATATTTCCTGCTTCATTGTCTTTATTTTGTTTGGCTCTTCCTGCTACCAGTGTAGACTAAAGTACTTCCTCTCTTAAGCAGTGCTTGGTACCTGTTTCTGACCACTCACAACCAGTGCTCCCTGCCATGCAGTTTTCACGATGGATCTCTGGCAACTGTGGGCCAAGCTTGGACCTGACAGGGAAGCAGTAGGCGGTCTATCCAGGCAGTTGGACTTGTCAGATACTGCTCATTAACCTAAGGGAGTGAGATGGTTAGCACGGGATTTCTAAGGCATAATGAATCCTTGTCCAGTTTTTGCTTGCCAAGGGTTAATGAGAGATGTCTCGACGGTGTGTTTGCCTGTGAGTTGCTCTCAATACCCTTATTGGAACCAGCATGAGTCTTTCTGAATACCTGCCAAAGGCTTCATCCTTTTCAGCTTAACAAGCATTGCGGTTACTGCCAATTCTGTGCACACTCACAGACTCCAGAAATAAAGAACAGCAGCAGCTACAGCCAGAAAAGCCAGGACTGGACAGCTATGTCTGCCCCTGAAGGTGCTTACAGCAGACTGACTCAAAAAATTTCACAAGGTCTTCAGAGCCTTTGTATACACAGCACCTTGGAGACATTACAGTCCTTGATTGGCACTTCTGACTCAGTAGGAAGGCTGGTCTTTGGGCTACAGATAGGATGTAGGTAGCATCCATTCTCATGGGATTATAACTCAGTATTTAGAAGGGAAGGCATCAGCAGGCTTGCACGAAGATGTAAGATTTTATATTCAATAGAATTTTCCTTCCTCGTCTCTCTGGTGCATTCCCTTCCTAGCTGGACTCCTCACTTTATTTGCCTCGGCAGGTATCAGACGATCTGTTGGCTATGTGATTATGGGCTTTCCTCTGGTGCTGATTCCCAGAAACTAAGTACTACCAGACGAACTCACAGGAAAAGATTGAAACTAGTGTGAGTCTAGACTGCTGAGTATTCTAAACTTCCCACACTATCAATACATGGGAATTATCTAAGGAGGTTGCATCTACTTAGAGGTCAGAACAGCTAATTTCCAAAGCTGTGTGAGCTGAGTGAACGAGCAAGCAAGAAGGCAAGCAAGAGAGTCAGAATCTAATCAAGAGTGCACTAGCTTCATTCCCCACTCACTCCCCAATGTGTGTGTGTGTTTGTGTGTGTGCATGCACACGTGTGTGTGCATGTGTGTGTGTGCGTGCACGTGTGCTTGTGTGATCTGACAGATATTAAGATATCTATCTACATTTGAGCATCTTCTCCCTCACTTCCTCCATCTCTGTCTCCTGCCTTGAAAATTTGTCCACAGAGTTGAGGAAATCATCCATCAGTCCTAACATGCCCGATCCGCATAAGGTGGAGAAGCAGTAATTTCATGTCTTCTCAAGGTCCCACTGACATTTCTGTTCCCCTGGCTCAGGGAATTTGACCAGGAAAGCTGAAGCAGGAATTATTTTTGAGTCTCCTCCACCCGCAAGTTGTCCCCGGGGAACTGCCCATGAAGGAAAACCTGGAAGGCAGCAGTAAGTGCACTCCTCCCTGGGGGCACCTGAGTGCAGAGCAGCTTGCTGGGCCAGGACACAGGCCATGCCCCTCGCACCTCCAGATGGTGAGGCTCTTCCAATCTGCTCCCACCACTCCTGTGAATGTTCTGTAACAGATTTTTTTTTTTATTTACCTGCAACAAAGGGAGGCATATGCAGGGCAGGTGTGTCTTTTCTCCTTGGCCTCTTCTGTTCCATGTCGGCGTTGTGAAGGGCTGGGCCTGTTTTGCCCTTTGGAACTCTCTCTGGAACATCGTATCTTTTAATTAAGTGTTCTGGAATCACACCTGCATGGTTAGAGGAGCAGAAAGAGGAACAGGGTCAAGTGGATGGCTTCTAATGCTGAAGGGGTGTGCATCAGTACCTAGCAGGCTGGTACCTGGAGAAGGAACACAATGTAGCTATTCAAAGAAAAAGAAGTTTCCTAAAAGTCAATGAGAATGGTTTTTATTACTGTGTGTTTTAATGCCTGGTGTTATCTTCCCTGAGGAACTTGATATTGCTGCCACTGTCACCAGTCTCAGGAAAGAGAGGCAGAGGAATGCCTCTGACCTGCCACAGCTGATGCAGAGGTGGAAGCAATCTTTCACACCTAGGAGGGGTCATATCTCTGTCCTGCAAAGTTGTGGTTCATGCACATTCATCCCTATATTTTAATCATCTCTCCACCTTCGCTGGCATTCACCCAGGGGCCTCCTCTGTCGTGTAGGAGAGACGCTGGGTAGTGGTGATTCTCCATCACGTTTCTGCACTAGCTCCTCCTATGAACGTTTCCACAATTACTCCTCAGACACAGCTTTGTGCTTTTGACCTAAGAACTTCCGTTATAATGTTACTGCTGCAAATCTCACCCAGGTAAGTACTGTTTGTTTAGTGTCCCTTAAAACATGTTGTGAGTAGAAAGGATACAAAGTAAATGGCCAAAAATAAAGGAGACAGGAAGGAAAAGGCATAAAACTGCTGGAGAGGAGTGAGCCTACCAAAAGACACACTAAAATGGTGCAGTGGAAATGTTAATTGTCACTTTGTTTTTCTGGACCTGGTGCTCATTCCAGCCTCCTCCATGATAAGCTGATACCTGGGACTGGGAGGGACCCATCTCACGTGGTCCTCCTTATCCATCTTCCATCCTGATTCCACCCATGTCTACTGGATATAGGTGTTCACTGCAACTTTGGGAGCTTATGGAGACCTTATTCTTTGTGTGTTGATGACGTCACATCTCATGAGCCTGTGGCCTTGAAATTCTAAAACTCAGGACACCTTCTTGTCACCAACCTCTATTGCTACTGGGAGAAAACTTCTTCTTTGTGGTCTTCATATGCTACTCTACAATGTCAATAGGATTACAGAATTTAACCCACATGTTTAAAGAGATGGGGATCTTGGAGATGGGTGCGCCCTGTCGGCCGGTTCTTGCAGCCGTGCAGAGCGGTATCATGCCCCTTACCTGGTAGGAAAGGTGGGATGTGCAGTGCAGGTGTGTCTTTCCTTCTGGGTTTCTTCTGCTCTGACTCAACATTCAGAGTGGCCTGTGCATTCTTCCCCTTCCTTTGCTTCTTTTTGAGGTCACAGTCCTTAATGAACTGGTCTGAAAGGTCATCTGGTTTCAAAGAGGAAAAGGAGTAACACAAGTAAGTCTTGGGCCACAAATGGGGGGTCCTTAACCACGTGAGATGTTAGGGATAGTGGCTATTTGGTCTGAAAAAGAAAAGTGTTTATTTTTATCTAGTCAATGGAAGAATTGAATAAACGTGCAAGTTTTTGTATATAGACCAGAAAATTAGAAGTCAGTAAAGGTTAAAAAGTCTTTACCATAAAAAAAAATAAGCTGGGCGGTAGTGACACCCACGTTTAATCCCAGCATTCGGGAGGCAGAGGCAAGCAGATCTCTGTGAGTTTGAGGCTAGCCTGGTCTACAAGAGCTAGTTCCAGGACAGGCTCCAAAGCTACAGAGGAACCCTGTCTCAAAAAAAAAATGTTTAATGTTTAGTTTTATTTTGTATTTGTGGATGGTTTGTCTGAATATATGTCTGTGCATGCAGAGTCTGCATAAGCCAGAAGGGGGCATCAGGATACTTTGGAACTGGAGTTATAGATGGTTGTAAACTGTTATATGTAGCTGGGACCTGTATACTTAACCACTGAGCCATCTCTCCAGTCCCCTGGTAAAACTTTAAATTAAGAGAAATCAGGAAAGTCATCAAGGCAAGGGCAAGCAGAAAAATATGGCCATGGCTGCCAGAATAGGCTTGAGCTGAATTTCTGCAGGAAAGTAGGTTCATTGTTCACAATGTCTTTTGGTCAAGAATCCCTTTCCTTAAAGGCCCACAAGCCATGGACAACAGAGGCTCCCTGGATCTTGGAACACTTCACTCGGATGGAGAATGAATCTCTTGCTTGCCTTACCTCTGAGGACTGCCTAGGGCTCTTGAAAAGCCCCACTCAGGCTTCATCATCTACAGGACTTTGTCTGCCCTGTGTCTTTATAATGTTGTCTGTGCCTCCTCTTTATAATGTTGTTTCCTGTCTGATCTCTTTACCTTTCACAGTCCCCTTGGCTAGACCCTTTCCAGCCCAGCTTCTGTGTTACATTATCAGAGGCTCTCAACGGTGATGACTCCAGACCAATCACTAGGCTCTTGGAAGTCTTGTCGTGGCTACATCTTAAACCAAACGTTGTTGTCTGCTCTGCTCACTTATGTATCACTCTACCATTGTTCAAGCCCTGATCCACTGCTCTGAAATGACTCATCTCCTGCAATCTTCTGCTCCAGACAGTCCTCAAGGAGAGGAAGATCTCAGCCTTTTCGGAGTTTTGTTCTTAATTGCGTCTCTCTCCAACACATGGGCTTGAAATGGAAGTTGTACTAATCTGAGTTCACATCCTTTATCTCATTTGTTGATTCTAAGAACATGGGAATTAATTTCTAGGCGTGTCGATATTATCTCCACTGCTAAAGTGAGGATGATGCTAAATCCGTATGCGTGAGTTTTGCATCGGACACATGTCGCCTGTTCAGTACCCCATCTACTGTGCTGTTGCTCAGCCCAAGCTTCCAGCAGATCAGGAGGAAGCTCCAGCATTGTCAGTCTTTCCTTGTTAACCCCGGCCCTGACTAGCCTTTCTCACCTTCTGAATATTGGTAGCATTTTTTCTCAGGTAATATTTTAAAGAATGATATCACTATTGTTTTTGCTATGATTTTGTGTTTTTTAAAATCATTTCAGCAGCCTTAAATACATATTTATTCAATATGTGCTCGAATGAATAAACTCAGATGAACTTATTGTATAGAGCTTTTCTAGACAATTGAATGAAGCTACAAAACAAAGAACCCGCACGTTTTCTCTAAAAGCTCCTAACCCTGACCTGATACAGTCTGGGTATTTCTAGAAAGACAAAAGAATATGGGGAATTGTGTAGTTAACACAACCTTTCAGCATGTCCCCACCCACCTCCTCTCCTCTCTTTCCCCTTTGTTTGCCCTCCTTTCTTTTACTCCCCTCAACCCACCCCAGAATTCTCTGTGTAATACAGGCTGGCCTTGAGCTTATGATATTTTTGCTTTGCCCTCCTAAGTGTTGGGGTTACAGGTGTGTATGGCTATACCCTGCTCCCACTTTCCTTTCCTTCTTTATGTGTTTCCTTGGGAAAATGTTCAGATAAGCTTCTTTAAAATGTTGAAGATTGAATATGTGAACATTTCACTTGATTTTTATGAGTCCAGGTGGACCCAGTGTCACTTGTTATTCTATTCAGACAACATTTCTTAACCTCCTAGAATCTGTCAGGCCATTTATTAGATTCTAGGGATAAAATGGTAAGATTGTTACTGTCTTTGACTAGCTTACGTGTACTGGAAAGGTCTTTCCTCGTCCATATGTTTGAGGAAGTTATACTAGAAATAGTAGCCATACACCTTTGTGCTTGAATACAACCATTACTATAAATAAATAGAACAAAGACCAGATGGCATGGTCCCCTTTGGTGACACTGAACGGTAAGCTTTCCCTTTACCTGGAAGACTTTGATGATATTACCAACAGTCTTGATCTAATAACACATATCAAGGCTATCCTCTGTGAGGGCCCTGGATTGTGTGACGTTCACATGCATATGAAAAGGAGGTGTGGGAAGATTTTACTGACTGGGTGCAGCTCTCCATGCCTACTGCTCAACATTCATTCCTGAACAAATTATCTCATTTAATCCCCACATTAAGCCTACAGTCATTCTATCCAGTTGGCAGCTGCGGCCAGGTTATTGATAAGGATCAAGCTAGGCTCTTGGAGCTATTTCTCAGCTATATAGTCTATCTGGTTGACACTGTCATTCTTCAAAGTTGTTACCACAGTGTTTTTTCCTTTTCCCTGTGTTATACACACTATAGGTATCGATTGAATGATGTTGTTCAGGATGGGTGCTGCCCTGCTGTGAGGTCTCTGGGGGAATAGTTTGCAAATGAATCTGCCAGGGGTGAGCTGCCATCCAAACCCAAGGTGCCTAGTATGAAAAGCAAGACATTTGTTTTAATTTTGGCTTTCATTTCAATTGTGTTTTTCCTTATTTTTGGAGGAATTCTGAACATAAAATATCTTGAAGGCAATCGAGGAGAGGGGAGCTGAGACGAGTCATAACCAGACGAGGCATTAACAAAGGCTATGAATATGCAAAAGGCCCATCCATCAAAAGTCTGAGTGTCTCATTTTTAGAAATGGGTAGAGGCAGAAATGTCTCTGGTGTTTTCATTACAAAGGTTATGCAAAAAGTCAGTTCTGGAAAGGAAACAGATTGACAATAAAGCAAAAAGGGCTATTTAAAATTCTGTCTTGATAGGCAAAGAGAGATATTTGAAATATTTTATTGGCGCTGCACATGGGGTTTAAGTGTGCTGGAAAATACTGGAAACAAGCTATATTGCCATATTCCATTTATTGCCTCAAAAACGCTCTGCCCGGGATTGTCACATCCAAAACACAGGACAATGCTTCTCTGCCTCTCACTGTCTCTCTCTAATGAGAATGAACTTCCCCCCAGTACTTCGGCTAATATTTACACTGTGGACCCCACAGACACGTGGCTATTTGCCTGTCCATCTGGTGTAGGCTGCCACCAGAAGGCACAGGCGATCAGGTTTCAGGGGGGCCCTTCTCGCTGACTTGCCTGAAGGCAGGATGGCCAAGAACCCTTTCCTGACTTATAGGACAGGCATTCCCAAAGGAGCGTTTACCTGAGAGGCTGCAGTGAGGATCGAACTTGTCCAGTATGTCTTCTGAAAGCTCCAGAGGTGGAACTGGCTCAGTGGACACCATCTCAGTGGACATCCTCAGTGGGGTGGGAGAGGGAGAGAGAGAGAGAGTCCTTTCCAGCACTGGAGAAATTAAAGGCCATAATAAGCACGTAAGTACGCCTTCTGTTCATTCATTCACTCATTCATTCAATAAACAGATTAAATGCTGAGTGATTATTATTGTAGGAGCCAGCTCAATCCTATTTTTTCAAGTCTGCTTCTTAGAGTTAATTGCTAAATTTGAAATGTAAACCAAATCAAATGAAACACACACACACCTAGACACACACAAAGTCTCTCTCCCTATGAGAACACTTGCTGTATATCAAATGTTCATTGTTTGTCTACTTAAGGGTTGCAGAATCGAATCAAGTTCAAATTAGAAATGAGTTGGGCTAAGGAGTTAAAGAAAACATCAGCCACACAGCGTGTGCATTTTCTGTGCTGAGTTCCATAGCGTATGATTGTACCCATATAACAGATGAGGAACAGGAGCACACCAGCTCACAGTTAATTTAGTCATCACTCGTCTTAGTTAAGCTTAGATCAAAATCTAGTTCCTATAAATTTTAGGCACTTTAGCCTCTTAAAAATATGGCAAATCCTCTGAACCCAGAGTAGACAAAGGCTCCTGGGTAACTTATAAAATAACCCATCTCCCTCCTCATGCAGTCCACCAGGGCAGCAGGAACTCAGAGAGGGAAAGCCTGTTCTCTGTGAATATTTCTATTTGATTCCTAGGGATTCCCAAGATTAAAGCCAGTCTCTTCCTGTCCCCAGATTCCTGCCTTTCCTGGAACACAAACCCGTGGACTTTCCCTGGGACCAGTTACAGGCTCATTCAGGAGGAGTGAAATTCTGCATTGATAACGTGTCAAGTCTGGACGAGAAATGCATTAGCTGAGGTTTCAAGAACGTCTTCATTAGGGCCTGTTTCTCGTGTTCCCGTCGGATAATTTATTGCTGGTGTTCGGAATAACAACGGTAGAGTCAGGGGGAGAAATGAACACGGTTAAAAGGAGTGAGCTGATCTTCTTCTCATGAGAGTCCAGAGCCTGTAACGCGCAGAAGAACCACAGATCATTCACAATGACAGTTGGAGCCCAGGCTGAATTAACTCCTTCGCCTTTGAAGACTAAGCTGATGTTCACTGGGAAGGCTGAGGGATTCTCCCCCACGAGCTGAGGTCACTGCCTAGCAGATGGGCCATTAGCTGATCACTTGAGCCCGGCTTTTAGTGTCACTCCTAGTAGACTGTGAGTGACTTCAGCAGAAATCAATTCAGACCATTGTTCTTAGTGTCTGGGCAGAGACTGCCAACTCCCCGGACCCACAAGGAAGTGTGTTGTAACGTTTTCTAGGCTGTCCCCTTGTGCTGGTATTTTTAGAAGGGAATTGTTACCCAGGAAGAGTGGGCTCTATGCTGAGGGCTCCAGGAAATGTGACAGACTCGACGATGTGGTTATGTTTAATGAAACCTCTTCCTTTCTGAATTGTCACAGGTGTGCCGATAACCACCCCTCGGTGATCTGCTGAGCGGAGCCATCCTCAGAACAAACTTAAGTTGAGAGAGTTTAGACTGACCGACCATTACTCATGCACTCTCAAGCAGAATCACTGCAGAGACTCAGGCCTGTACCATACACACTTGTCAGACATGTCTGCGATACCCTCCGCCTCCTCTCCAACTGAAACAAATTGCTCCTTGTACTGGGTATTCATTTCCTTTGAGGCCAGCAGTTGGTGATTTACTCTGCACTTGACATGATGCACAGGGAAGGTAGCATTGGCTCCCTTGCCTGCTGCCTGTAATTTTGGGAGTTTCTGGGGAACCAATTATTTTTCTACAAATCTAAATGATTGGTCCTCTTGGTCCTTGGACTCCAACCCCAATACTAAGGCCTTCAGAGGCTTTTAAATCCTGCAGACTTGAAGTAATAATATTCTCCCTATAGGGTTCCTGTGAAGGTGGGTTGGATTATCTAGTCTTCAACACATAGGGTATTTTCTATAGATAGCGACTCTTCAGCACATAGAGAGTATTTTCTATACATAGTGATTCTTATGTACCACTTTCTATGACAGTTGATGGGATGCATAACTGAAAAACCCAAAGAAACAATAGACACTTTCACTTTCATGTAGGTGTTGAGTTGGGGTCCATCGGGAGTGGACCACTAAAGGAAGGGTCTACCCATGGCTGGTGATCCAGGGTATCAGAGAACCCTGGACAGGCTAGGCCAGCCAATAGCTCCTCACAAATCCAACAAGGGCTCCTCTCAAAGACAACTCAGGTTGCTTTGTCTAGAGAGGAAGCAATTCTATTTTAAACTGGTGTGACTGAAATCCAGCTGGGGCAGACTACTGTTTGCTAGATAGCGGGGGCTAGGGGACCATTATCAGATCTGGGATTTGATGTTACAACAGTATCAACAGTATCAGAGATAGTTGGCAGAGGAATATAAGACACTTTAATCTTGGATGATGTCATTAAGACTGTCCTGTCAGGAAATTCAAAGGAACTGAAAACTTTCTAAGAAGGATGGGGGAATATCTGATTCGGGGTTGTCTCATTGTTGGAGGTCACTTATCGCAGCCTGTTGAGTGTTGGATGAAATAAACCCAGCTCCCTGCCTGCTCTCCACTCCCATTCTCAGAGGAAAGGAAGCTCCCTGTTGTGATAAGATGCAGGTGTGTCTCATGTCTGCTTCCCACACTGCCCAAGCATTCCACCACCCCCCCACCTTCAGCTCCATCCCTGTCCCAAACAGGTTGTCACGGAGGACTCTGCACTTGACATGATGCACAGGGAAGGTAGCATTGGCTCCCTGGCCTGCTGCCTGTAATTTTGGGAGTTTCTGGGGAACCAATTATTTTTCTACAAATCTAAATGATTGGTCCTCTTGGTCCTTAGACTCCAACCCCAATACTAAGGCCTTCAGAGGTGCTTTTTCATAGAGATATTACACTAGGGTGTTCCATTTTCAGTCAAGTGATTTGAGACTCTTGTGCCATTTCTTGTCTCCTGCTGCCTCAGCACGGCCTCTGAATTCTCAGGTTCACTCAGTGCTGAGTGGCAGGATAGGCCCTCCCACCCTCACCTGAGGCCAAATGTTCTGTGGAAACCAGGGCATTTTCATTACATAAGGTTCCCAGAAGGGCCTTGGGGAGCCCCAGCAATCTCGTGCATTCTTTCTACAGCCAAGTGCAAGGATCTGGATTAAAGGGTGCAAGGACAGACTCCACGGAGATGCATATCCCTTCAGGTCAAGTTCTGCGGCTAAATGAGTCTGTGGGGGAACTAGGGAACAGCAGCGCCATCCTTTGTCCTTCCTGATTGTCAATTTTCAGATGTCTCAGCGAATACAAGACTGATTATCTGAGGTGTGTTCTTGTTGGTTATTGGAAAGAACGTGGGTGGCCCATGGGAAGTATGTGCTAGACCAAAAGACGTAACTTCTCTTTCTTGGGGAGATTTCCAGGAGACCATGCCCTAAAATCTTTCTTCATTCTTGCTCTTTTCCTAAGGAACCTAGTGTTTCTTTTTACTGGGATACCTGCAAACACAAATCTCACTGGGAGAGAAGACCCATAAACAGTCCTCACACTACACAGCCGGTGCTGATGACACCAGTCTCTCAAACTTCTGAGACTAGAATCAGAGGGCCGAGGAGCTAGGCACTGGGGAGCAAATCTCCTTATGTTGCAGAAGATCCAGAGGACCAGTGTGCGCCAGGATAGCTCTGAAAACTCAGATGCACACTTTACTGTGGCTAGTCTCCACTCCCCCAGGCTACTTTTGAGGGGACAGTTGTGCTGCCTCTGCAGCTCAGCTTGAAGTCACAAGCTGACCCGGGTATTTTGTTCCTTAAGAGTGTAAGGATGTCTATTATAATCCACAGGCAGAAAAATGACCAGAGGTGACACACTGTGAGGCAGGCAGTTCTAAGCAGAAACCAAGTCTTGGTTATTTTCTTCACTTTCTAGCTGGGCTGCGAGGTGTTATTATGCTAAGTTAGCCTTCACACCTGTGCACTTGTTCCTCATCAAGAGGCCAAAAAGTGGTAGGTTTTACATCTGAAACTGGGCATGCCAAATGCTGTTTGCTAGGGCTGCTGAGAGTGCCAGCGCCCAGCCAGAAGCCGGGCACACACTGATCCTTCTGTGAGTGAATGCCTTCTATGCTCACTTAGTCCCTGGGATTATAATACCTAAATATAAATTACTCGAAATTGTCTTATCAATCTCGCCCTAGTTCTGGCCTTTCTAAAGCTGCTAATTCACTTCCAAAGTCACAAACCAAAGGCAGAACACCCCTTTCTTTCCAGGCCTCAGGATCAACACAAGCAAGTCTCAGAAGTGGGTGGGTACGCATTTATTATATTACATTATATTAGCCATATAATATTCTAGAGGGCATCCCCGAACAATTAGGTTTAGCTTGACTTGATGTAATAAAAGCTTCGGAAACATTATATCCACAGTCCAGCGTAAATCTGGTTAGCCTTCCCTCTGACCTTGCACAGTTCTTATCCTTGTCAACCTCTTCTATCTGAGGTCTGAACTCTGGCCCCAGACCACATATGCAAAGGGAATGTCTTCATGTGGAAGGACCTAAGACCGCACGCAGTCTTTCTTCCTCAAGGAGACTGTGCTGTAAAGTAGGATGTGAGGAGGAACCGAGACAAGCACCCTTTGCCCTGATAGGCAAGGCCACGCCATTCTCAGCTCCAAACTGCACAGAAGGTCCCTTTCGGGAGGATGCAGACTGTCAGAGAACTCAGTACCCTCACAGCCCCCCCCCCAAAAAAAAACTGGTATGACAATTGTGACTTTGTCTGGCCCACGGAGCCCCTGCTTAGCCTAAACACTCTGCTTTGTCCCAGCAAGCCCAAGGAAGCAGTAAGATACTGGAAGCTTGCTTTTTTTTTTTTTTTTCATCACGGAAGTTTCTGGGGTAAAAATTTGAAGCACTTACCAATCAGTGCAGGTGCTTAGCGGAGACGGCAGAGGCTAGAGTCCTGTGCTTCTCACCCGGCTGGGCTCTTACTCCTCACTGGCTGCTGCTGCCCTGCTCCAGCTCCTCTTATCTAGGGACCAGCTGCTGTGGTTGCCATGGGGATGTTCTGTTTCTCAGGCACCGGGGCCAGGGGGATGGAGAGGGAATGATAACTAACTTGGTCACTCCTGCTCTCTGCAGCAACGATTGCGTGTTATAAACAACAGCACACGGAGGGAGTCTATGCTGAGTTCTTAGGAATCTACACAAGCCGGGGAATCCTCCTAACAATTCGGCAGCAGGTTTAAAATCCTTCCTTCAGGGGTGAGATTGCCTGGCATTGCGAAAGTGGAAACTGAGGCACAGAGGTTAGCAGCTTGCCATTGAGGGGCAAGTGGGTGTCAGTTGAGTCCAGAGCACAGTGTCACAATGAGGAAAGGGCTAATGGTGGTGTCACTCACTAACATTTACAGATGGTTATCACTTGCAAATCCCGCTAGCCCTACAGCCTTAGTAATCCTCATCCTAACAGCAGAGTGAAACAGAGAGGTCAGACCATCACCACGAGTTTATCAAAGCTTTACAGATCTGCTCAGGACACCGAGTCTCCTAGCTCTCAGGACTCCATCACCCTTAGAAGACAGACCTGAAAGTGCTCTTGCCACTACCAAACAGCAAGGGGAGGGTTCAAATCCAGCAATGGATGCTAAGTCCCTGTTCCTGGTCACTCTATCCTACTACTTAGCAAAGAACATTTCAAAAAGCTCAAAGCAAAAGAGAGAAGTCTCTGACCATACAAGAAGCCAAACAAAACAAAACAACAACAACAAAACCTTCCATTCTTTTAAAGGAATCAAACAAGATGTTTCCAAAAAAAAAAAAAAAAAAAAAAAAAAAAAAAACACATGTAGACCCAAGTAAGACAAGCTTGTAGACAAGCTTGGGCCCAAGTAAGCCTACAGTAAGACACGCTGGCCTGTGAAGAGTACAGCTCTATATTCTGGGTCAGCTCAAATACTAGGTCAATATTTCTTTAAAAAACAAAACAAAACAAAAAGAAAGGTTCCCGTGAAAAGATGGAAGTCTTTAATCCCAGCACTCAGCTGCAGAGGCAGATGGCTCTCTCTGAGTTCAAGGCCAGCCTGGACTCACTTTAGAGTGAGTTCCAGGACAGCTAGGGCTACACAGTGAAAACTTGTCTTCAAAACCAAATAAAGCAAGCAAACAAACAAAACAAAACAAAAAAGAGGCTCCCAAAGGATCACTTGGGAGGGAAGGTCCTCAGTCCTCACCTGGAGGGACAGTGACTGGAAATAGCCCCCTGCTTCCAGCTGCCTAACGCCTCACCAACAGCCTTGGTGGCCGCTCCATTAGCAGAGTCTTCATTCCAGACCTAACTGGAGAGGATTACTTTCTTCCAAAATGCTGAAGTTTTCACCTCAAGTATCTTTTTGAGGTAACTGTAAATTAGCACACAACCTCAGGAAATAATTCAGGAGCAACCTCCGTAATCCCCAGGCAGCACCCGCAATGGAAGCACCTTGAGGAACTAGAGCCGTGTCAGAGCTACCACAAGTGTTGACATCATCATACTCAGGACACTTGTGACGTCACATGGCTCCCTCATCAGGCATGTGTCTAGGGGGACCCAATCTCTTACCACCACCCTGTTCCGTGTTTCTGTGAATTTGTCTTCACAGCACTGTGAGAAGCATGGAGTCCTGCAGGAGAAGGCTTTGGCATGGCCTTTCTCTTTCTGCGTATTCTCTGAAGGTTCATCACTGCCTGCACCAGTAACTCCTTCCATTTTATTCTGGAGTAATATTCTGGGGTACCAGTGTGCGTAAGCACTCACCTTCTGAAGAACAACTGGGTTGTCCCCAATGCTTGGCTATTACAGATGATGGTGCTCTGAGCATTTGTATAGAGGTTTTTGTGTGAACAAAAATCTCTTGTTTCTCTTGGGTAGGTGCCCAGAAGTGCAATTTCTGGCAATCAAATGTTTAATGTTATGATACCATACAGCAGCTGTACCGTTTCCCAGCCACACTAGCGGAGTGTGAATACCCGGGTCTCTTATCTTCAGTACTCTTCTGTATTGGCACAACTTCCTAGGCACTATGCTCATGATGATGTGATAACTCACTGTGATTTTGATTTGCATCTAACAGTCCTATGATATCAAACTTTTTTTATGTGCTCATTTGTCACATATAAATTTTCCATGAGAAATGTCTCACTGCTTCTTTACTCATTTTCTAATTGGATTGTGGTTTTTTATTGTTGGATTTTCAAAATTCTTTACATATTCTAGATACTAGTCCTTAATTAGATATTTAACTAGCAAGTATTTGCTCCTATTTTGTGCTTATCTTTTTAAACTCTTAGTTGAGACCCTCACAAAGGAAAGGTTTTTAAAAGTTTAGACTCAAATTTATCACTAAAATGCATGGGTTACTGAGATTTTACTGAGACTCCTCAGAAATGAAATACTATTGTAAGACATTCTAGCCTATGGAGGTTTTATAAACTTCTTAGTCATTTAATTCGCCACAGTTCAAAGGGATTATCTTCAAAGCATATGGATTCCTACATCTTTTTGCATAGGCACATGCTCTCCCAAGTTCAGGATGCTGCTGCTGTGGCCTCCCCCATGTTCTTGCACACATTCAACACACCTTCCAATTGATCATGTCCCTCCCCCAGGCTCAGCATAGACGAAAATTGCAACTGAGATGGCAGATGGTAATGCAGATGTATGCCTTGGAGAGCTTTAAATAACAACCACACGTGCACTGGTGAAATCACCGACCCATGGCCCTAGGCCCCAGAGTAAGCGCAAGAGGTTACAGTGTCTGCAGAATTATCTGCAGTGTGCAAACGCCTCAAGGAAATGGCCGAGGCTTCTGCTTTCTTGTTGCTGGATAACCAATGCTAACTGATCTTGAAATAAACACATTTTCATTTTTGTTATAAATATTGACTCTTTATGAATGAGATTGATCTTAGAAATACACAGTTCCAAACTATGTATTTCAGTTAATAACTTCAAATATTTATTTCAAATAATAACTTCAGATACGGGCTTTTCAAATATTTACTGTTCAAAATCAATCTACCAGAGCTTCTATGTGGATGGCTGGTGATAGGGTGAAAGAGAGAGAGAGAGAGAGAGACACACAGAGAGAGAGAGAGACAGAGACAGAGAGAGACAGAGAGAGAGAGAGACAGAGAGAGAGAGACAGACAGACAGAGAGAGAGAGAGATCCCAGAAATCCTGGGGGTATCTTGCTTGTCTGCATCCACCTCCAAAGGAGGGAGTTGTCTGCCTCGTATCAATGCCTTCTGGTAAACAGGGGTCTGTGCCTTTGCTTTGGACACATCCTCCTTGAATACACTTTGGCTCCTGATAATGGGGGGGGGGGCATTTGAATTAAGAACAAGAAAATCTGGTATCTAACGAATTCCTTGCAATAAAAACACATGATTTACTAAATCTTTAAAAACGTCTTTCCTTTCAGTTAGGGTTGTTGTGAAGAACCAATGGAGGCAGAGCCTTTGTCTGCCGCACTAATTTCCCCTCACTGGTGACATTGTGTCCCACCAGTGCAGGTCCTGGTGCAGGTCCTCGTATCTGAAGGGGGACATTGCTATCAGCCCAACTGCCTCCTCCTTTCGGTTTCCCACTATGTCTTTTGCACGTGGTGCATCAAGTTCTATGCTTTTATCAGTCAGACAGGCTTATGGATGCGCCAGTACAGTGTGGGATCCGGTGTCCCTCCTGCTGGTCTTTTAGGGGTACAGCACCTCTATCATCCCTCACCCCCCATAGCAGTCTGCGCAGCCTCTGATCTGTCCTCTGCTGCACACTTCACCAAATGTGCCCTGACCTGATTACGTTTTATGAAGTTTTCGCTCCATTACCTCACTATTTTCTCGTGTGTGCTCCTCACACCCCATGATGTACAAGCTTTCACATCCGGTTACAAGCATAAAACCTGTCTTGAGACAAAGGTCCTGGCCAAGACACATAGCTACTAGGAGCAAGAGGGTGGCTATAGAAACCAGGTAGGTATCTCTTCTCCAGAGTTCGTGTCATCCTATGTCTCCCTCTATGATGAGAATGACACTTCCTGTGTGTCACACGCCTGTGGTCTCCTCGTGCTCCTGCTCTTTCGCTCCCATACATTGTAGAAAGGAATCTAGCCCATCGTTGGTTCATTCACAAAAACACGCTCTCAAAGCTACACAATCTGGCATCTGTATAAAAGAGTGTTCACTGCTCAGGAGAGCAGCAGCTTTCCCTCCATCGCTAACCCAAAGATGTGCTTGAGTATCCATTCTGTCACAGCTTCCCAGGTGTGCAATCGATAGAGGTACTAAAGATAAGATGCGTGCTGACCATGCACTGACCAGTGCAGCCCCATTCAAGTCGTGAGGGGTATCCTGGCCACTGCTGACCTTCACAACACCCGAGAAAGTGTAGGGCTGGGGGGAATGATTTTTTTTTCACTTTTTTCTCAATGTACTATTATAATTCCCAAGTGTAACTTGTCCAGAATTTGAGAAAGCATTACTACGGAGGCAATGCAAGAAAGGAAACAAATCCAATCCCTACTGTGTGCCAGCACCTATCAAATGTTTCGTAAGTGTTCTTTCAGGCTGCCTTGTTGGAGGAAACCGGAGAGGGGATTGATGTCAGCCGGCAGATGGTGAGAGCGGCAAGCACAGCACATGGCTTCTGCGGGCTTCTGATGCAGAGGGAGTGAGTACATATATTCTCCCAAAGGGCACATAGACTTTTTAGGCATCTACAATGCACTTGAAAGCTTTTTTGTGCACAGAGAAGGAGCATTTAGAAATGCGGGATGGCCGCGCTTGCACTGTGCTATCAAATATTACTAATTAATCTCATGACCTCCCTATGAACACAAGGAAAAGTGTTTAGTAAGATTTTCACAATGCAGATAAAAACCTTTTTAAATTTTAAGAGTTTTGCCTCTTTGGTTTCAATTGTATGAAAACTGACACCCAATGTGGGGATGTGTAAAAGCAAATTCTAAGCCCAACATGTATTTTCAATGGCAGCTATAACTTTTGCACTTGGTTTGAAGAAAAGTGTGCGTCTCCTCTCGCCACACTCACAAAGCCCAGGGAAGCTCTCATGCACTTGCTGGTGAGAAGGTCAGTGCCCCAGGTGTTGGCAAGGGTCTGTGTGGCAAGCTTTGATGTGCACGCTGGCCAGGCCATGATGACTTGGACATGCCACATATGTGCAGCCCATGTGTGTTGGTCTGCAGGTGTTGGGGAAACTTCCCAAGCTTTTTTAGAAAGGAATTGTATACCTTTCCATCCAATTGTGTATTCTTTGGGCTTTGGCACAGAGAAGAGATCATCTCCGTCTGTGTGTCCAGACAGATTCTTCCTAGATTCCCACTGCCAGGCAAGGAAACTGCAGTGATACCAATAGCCTTCAAGGGCAGTTTTGAGCATTTCCATGAACCAGGCTCACCTGGGCTGGTTCTATGTTATCTACAGGGTGGAGCATTACCTCCCTAGCAGTTTCCTCCCTGGTATATGTATGTCATATATGAGATACCTGGCAAGACAGCAGAAGGCTTTAGGTCAGAGAGAATTGAACTCTCATGCCATCTCTTCAATTTATTCCATGTTGATCACAGACAATTCAATCTCTGAAATCTCATTCTCCACCTAGAAAAGCAGTCCAGTCCACTTATTTACAGAGCTGCATGAATATTAAGTGAGCTGATGCCATCAATGTCTCGGATACGATGGTTGATCCATCATGGGCGTCTAAAAATACTCACTCTCCTTTTGTTTAGCCTACTCTTTTACTGTAGCAGGACCATTAAAGACAGAAATCCAAAACTCAAGTTCATTTCTGTTCCAATGAGATTCTCCTGGATCAGCTTAGACAAACTCTACACTTAGATATGCTTAGAACTCTGAAAACCATTTACAAGAACAACTTGTTGAGATTATAACGTCATGCCTGAAAGGTCTGTTCATTCCAATAAAAGGTGTAAAGGGGCTTCTGCTAATCTTCGGAATGTAGAAAACTACAAGATTTTAGGAATTAGGTTTTTGAACCTACTGTAGAGAAGATGATGCAAAGAGGTCTAGTGATCTAAATTTAATAAACTAGTTCCTGTTAAGACAGAAGGGAATCATGACTGCCTTTAATAGTATCAGAGGAAGAAGCAGGAATTCATTGTAGATGGGAATAAAGAGATTCCTCAATGGTGGGATAAGAGCTGGAGACATGGCTGAGAACTCTGAGGACCCATGGCCAAATAGAATCCTACTTCTTCCCCAATACCAGGTAAATCAGAAAGGTCTGGGACTTACTGAGCCTTCTATAAAGTAAATGCAGTGGCACACCTAAGGTTGCTTTGAGGGCAGGGGAGTCAAGGTAGTCCCAGGGGAAACAGAAAATTAGTTACTCCTACTTAGCTTTTTCCAGTGTAAATTCCATGAAGACTATAATAATAAATGCAAGAAATATAATTACCCACTACAAGTACTAAAAGATACAGGTGAGTATTTCATGCCCTTAAATATGAAAAACAATAAAGAAAAGGTCATGAAAACTGACTGTATAAAATTTACAGATTGATACAAGTAGATTAAACAAATTCAGATTGTTTGAAAGATATACAGCAAAGACTGAATGTCTTTAGTCAAGAAAGAGTTCTTACATATTGAAGAGAAAAAAAAGGATTTTCCCTCCTAAAAATATTGAATTTACAAGTGATGGGATCATGTTGGAAATTAGAGTCTCAGCCATCCATCTCTTTAGAGGTTAGATTTACTCCAAACAGTCAGGACCCAGTGATTGACAGTCGGCTTCCCTTTTGTTGTTGTTGTTGTTGTTTGTTTTTGCCTCACTTTCAACTCTACTTAACAACAGCAACAAAAAAAAAGGTCAAACTGTTTTATAAACTGACTGTATTGGATGCCCAGCTTTATTAATCTGCACAATGACAATTTAATATCAGGAGACTCCAGTGATCTTTCTTTTCCTTTTAATTTTATTATAAAGTTCTGCACTCCGTAACCTGAATGCATGTGATGACAGCTTACTTTGACAGCTCACCTTCCTATCTGAATGGACAGGCTTTACTGTTTCTCATATTACTATATCTCATTGACTCTGTCCACATGAGAATAAGCAGAAGCTATCCTGACATCCAGAGCATGGCATGGGAGAGAGTCAGATGTTTCACTGTGCTAGTTTCATGAAGTGCGATGAGAAAGGCAGGCAATGTACATCATGTAGCTGATCTAGTGGCCATGTGAGGCAGCCATTACAACACACGGTACCAAGGTACAATGGGACTCACTCCATAACAGAGGTGCTAAGAGCCATTGCATCATAGTTTCCTTTAGTCAGGATTTGGCAATAGTTGCCGTGTTTCATTTAAAAACATATTCCAGTAGGCCTGAGCCAGGACTTCTGCAGTCCGGGTGTGAGTCTGGGACCTCCAAGAGAGTTGGCAGGAACCAGACACCTCTGCAGGTCTTGATGTGCGTATCCAAAGATGCTCAACCGTGCCACAAGGAGTGCCACAACATCTGCTCAACTATGTTCATAGCATCATTGTTTGTCATAGCCATAACCTGGAAACAACCTAAATGCCCCCTGACCGAAGAATGGATAAGGAAAATGTGGTACATTTACACAATAGAGTTCTACACAGCAGAAAAAATAATGACGTCTTGAAATTTATAGGCAAATGGATCTAGAAAGCATCATACTGAGTGAGGTAACCCAGACCCAGAAGGACAAATATCATATGTACTCACTCATAAGTGGATTTTAAGCATAAAGCAAAAGAAAACCAGCCTAAAAATCACAATCCCAGAGAACCTAGACAACAATGAGGACCTTAAGAGAGACATACATAGATCTAATGTACATGGAAAGTAGAAAAGGGCAAGATATCCTGAGTAAACTAGGATCTTGGGGACCATGGGAGAGGGTTGAATGGGAGGGGAGAGAAAGGGAGGGAACCAGAGAAAAATGTATAGATCAATAAAATCAATAAAAAATTAAAATGTGCAAAAATGAAAACATACTTCTAAATCCAAGACATATTGAGTTAAGGGTTACCAGTTAGAGGGATTAGGAGAACCATAGTATTTGCAGAGAATTATGCAGGAACATAGAGGAGAGACTGTGGAAGAAAACTACAGTAGGCAGGAGAAGTTGAGGACTGCTGGTCAGTGGGCAGGCATGGCTCAACTTCATGTGGAATTGGGCATGCAATCTACGAATGTTTGAGACTGACTGAATGATATTTGACAAGATATCAAAGCACTCACACTCTCAAAGTTGATTGCCTCTAACATAGCTATTTCTGGGTCATCTGAAGAGTGACTCAGAGACCTATCGCAGGTGGGAAGAGGGATGGAGGAGTCCCAGATCATTGTGAGACGATTCAAGGTTGCATACAGCTTCATATTTGCTACACAGACTTTCTCCATTAGGTAAAAAAAAAAAATGAACTGAAGATTGGGGGACAAGGCAAATAAGGGGAACATGTTCTCTTTTATTTTTAAATTATATCTGATAATCAAAAATGGCTGTAGGCAGCAATTCAGCCCTGGAGAAATTGCCCATTGAAAATGATGCTGAATAGCAGACCTCAAATCCCATTGTGTGAGTAATAGTCTAATAAAGCCTACCCATTCTTCTCCCTCCCACATCAGTCTGCACAAAGGAAATGGTCCCTTGGGCAAAATGAAGAGTCTGATGAAAATTCTGTTTTTTTTTTTTTTTTTTTACAGATGCTGTATTGTTTTCTCTGAACACAGCACTGATGATGACAGATTGTGATGTGGGAAAGTCGTTCTTTGTTTGTTAGTTAGGGACTAAATGGGAAGTGTTGCCATAGTCACTTAAAGTGGTCTGTATTTTACTCTGTCTGTGGATTTTGAAATAATAAGTGGATTCAAATACTCAGTTGAAGCAATATAACCTTTCCTAATTACATAAGAGTAATTTAACATTTTTGTTACTGATAGACTACTTTGTTTGAGAGCAGAGAAGGTTAACAAAGCTTTTGGGTAGATAGTTTTTTTTTTTTTTTCTGGGACAACTTGTGAGCTGTTCTTCTAATACACAATATCCTTCTCTTTTATTTATAAATAAAACATAAATTGGATATAAAAAAGATAAAGAAAAGGAAAGGAAAAGAAAAGAGAGGAAAGGTGGAGAAGGAAAACGAGAAAGCGACATAAAATTGAGTTTTGTGCCAACTATTACAGAAGTTCCTGTCTTACTGCGCTTTGCTTCCTGTCCTGTGCCTAGAATCAAATGCCCACAAAGTCACCAGACTAACCTCTGAAAATGCAGCATACATGTGGAGCATATTGCTTCAAATCCTCCAATGGCTTCTTGTTGCATTCAAAATAAAATTCAAACTTCATCTGGCTTGATAGACTACTAAAGTCTATGTGAAAAAGGCTTGATCATTAGCCTGTAGCATTTTGTGAGGTAGTAAAACTTTTCAAGGGAAGTACATAGCAGAAGAAAATTTGACCATCTTGTTGCTTGTCCTTAAAGGGTTGTTAGGACTATGGATCCTTGCTGTCTCTTTCAGCAAACCAGTGACTGTAAATTGAACAGTTTTTCTCTGCCCCACACTTTTTGCCATGATAACACTGGGCCACCAGAGACCAAAAAGTAATTGGGTCAACTAACCACAAAGTTCACCCTATGTAACCATAAGCCAAACTGAACCATAAGCCAAACTAGACCTTTTCCCTTCCACTATATTCTTTGTCTTGTTAATGTGACAGAATGGCTGGAGGATAACTAGTTCACAAACCATGCTTGTTTAGTACCTACTTATTGCTCCTGCCTTAACCAGCTTCAGTTTGGGTGACTTCTGTATTTCATAGACAGGCCAATGTATCATCCCCAGTCCAGGGGCATCTCTGTTCTACCCTCTCTGGAAACATTCTGCCCTCAGAGGTCACATTTCTTCCTTCCTTTTTTCTTCCTTCCTTCCTTCCTTCCTTCCTTCCTTCCTTCCTCCCTCCCTCCCTCCCTCCCTCCCTCCCTCCCTCCCTTCCTTCCTTCCTTCCTTTTTTTTCTTTTCTAATATGTTGTTGGGACATAATTTGAATATAAGCAAATAATTTAGGAGTTTTAGTATATTCATAAAATTATGCCTCCACCTTTATAAAGGCTTAAATCCATACCAAGCTCCCTGTATTCTTCACTTTGACTCCCAGCCTTAGACATCTGTTGAAGAATTTTCTGATTCTGAATGTATGCTGTGAACAAGGTCATGAAATACATGGTCTTTTGTGACAGGCTTCTTTTACTTGTTGGTATAATGTTTTGTTTTGTTTTCTGGGTTTATTTGAGGTTTATCATGTTGTAGTTAATATTCACTTTTTTAACTTCTGAAAAATGCTCCATTGAATTGAACTTTATCTATTCCTATGCTCAGTGACTTATCAGCTAATATAGATCTATGATGTTTCTGATTCTTATGAGCAATGCTCCTATGAACATTTATGTAGAAATCTACATACAGTCATGATTTTTTGTGGGTATACAGGAGTAGAATAGCTAGGCTAGGTGATAATTCTTCATTTAGTACATTGAGAAACTAATACATTATTTTCTAAATTGGCTATGCCCATTTCTATTACCACAAAAATTATAAAGAGTTGTGATTTTTCTGCATCCTCAGCACTTGTTGACATGTGACTGGCTTAGTCTTTCTATTTTAGTCTGTTTGTCACTGATAGAGCTGCCCAATGACTAATGGAATAGTGCAGTATGATCACCAAATCAATTATCATGTTGTCTAATTTATTAATTATATTAGATAATTGCACTTGCTAATATTTAAAATTTTATTGCTTTTGCATATTTCCTGACTGCCCAGACCTGAATAATCACACTGAAGCTATATTAATTACAACACTGTTTGGCTGATGGCTCAGGCACATTTCTAGCTAGCTCTTACATCTTAAATTAACCATTTCTATTAGTCTATGTATTGCCATATGGTCGTGGCATTATCTCATTTTCTACATGTATTGTTTCCTTGGAAGCTGGCCAGCATTTGCCTGACTCCACCTTTTTTTTCTCTTCTATCTCTGCTTGGAGTATCTGCCACAGGCCAAAGCAGCTTCTTTATTAACCAAAGATGATAAAATACATTCATAGCATATACAGGGGAATCCCACATCATCTTCCCTTTTCTGTCTAAATAAAAAGGAAGGTTTTAACTTTAACAAAAATTACATATAACAAAAACAGGTATCAAACAAGAATTACAGTTATAATATTTCTTTGTGAGTCTAAAGTTTCATATGTACTTTATCTTTTATCATTACTAAGTAAAACTATAACTGTCTGCCTTCAACTTCATTGACTACCCCAGAAGGATATAATATTACCTAAGTAAACAGGAAGTACATTGTAGGCAACTTCAAAAATTAGAATTGACAAAAAATATCTCACTGCCTGGACAGTTACCCAAAGTTCTTCTATAACATTGGGACATCCTTCTTCAGGTTACAGGCCCATAGTATCTGACAGATTTTTCTAAGAAGCAAGAAATTTGAAAGACTTTTTTTTTGTCAGTTTGTCAGTCACTTTCTTCTCTGTTCTGCAGAATGTCTGGCAGACTCTTTCATGAAGCAGGAACCCTGAAGAGCTGTCTCACCTTCTTTAGGAAAATTCATCAGTCATTTTCTATGGATCCTGCATGTCCAGTTTATACAGCATACCATCAAGCAGTCCATCCAAGAGCAGGTTCTTACCCAAATGGCTGGCCTTTAGTGACACTGAAGGAAAATTCCATAATGAGATTCCCCAATCACCATCAACTTCTCTGAAGTAATTGATGTTGCCAGAAGGAGCCATGACTCACTGTTGAGAAAAGTCTAAGTTCTTAAAATGTTTTAAATGCTGTATTTTGTAGGTCTTTGAAGTGATGAAGATTATCTATCTGAAATATATCTCTGTATATCTAGAAAACTTAATATAATTAAAAGTTTGATAATTACAGATGACTATCTATTGATGTGTATTTCTTAACTATACATTACATTTTTAAATGAGTTGCATAAACACAATACCTTAAACAAGATCAGAAATACATATACACAGTGTAACAAAATTGACCTTAAATTTTTATCAATAGACCAAGATCCAAACCAATGCAAAGTATTATACTCTATATCATATCACCCCCCCCTTTTTTTTTTAAGAAATTGGCTGTGACCATTAACCACTTATAATCAACCTTTAGATGTAAACAAACATTTAAAAACAGCCATTTTGGGACTTTGGACTAGTTTTCTTCAAACTGCTTCTGATATTTGTTGGGCAAACTAATTTTAGCATTCATGGAAACCTTTTGCCTGTCTTGTTCCATCAAAGCACATTAGCCTTAAAGGAAGCCAAAGGTTCTCATCCTCTCTGAAAACAAAAGTAGAAACTCTTTTCCAAAGTAACATATCCTTAGACTCAAATTTTGAAATCAAGTTAGCTTTAAAATATATATTAGTTCAGCTTAACATTCCCAAGAATCAAATATTTTTCAGCAATTAATTTATTAACAGTCAAAGATCCAAAGAAAATACAGTAATACACATAATCCAGACTCTCTGGGTATATTTCATCTTTATGTGGCTTATTTTTTGCTCTAGTACTTTTTAATATTTATTATCTTTACTCCTTTAATCTATGACTGTTTGTACTCTCTTATATTACTTTTACTCTCTCTTTAAAGACTTTGTTTTATTTTTTAAAACTCTTTCCATAACTGCCTACACCTATTTTTTCTTAAGCCTATATACACTTTTTAAACACATTATGACCTATCTAGAGGTTTATTGCTGTCAGAATCTGTCTTTATTGTGTATCTGTAACTCTGCTCTGATGACTGTTGTGAACTGTTAAGCAAGCATGGACAGTACTAGAGTGACTACTTCGGCTGTTGATTCTACCCTGCTTGGCTTTCCAACATGGTAGAGGTCCCTTTACCACCAGCTCTGGAAGCTATGCTTACCATGCCAACTCTGGGAAACAGTTGGCCCACGCCGCCACCAAGTAACTTGCAGCACAGTGCCCACAAACCCCATCCAAGTGCTCCATAGTAGCACCTCCTGAAAGATCGGGAGCCATTTGTGCAACCTGCATGAACGAGGGAGATGTCTCTTAAAGGAACTGCACAGCTTTTGCTGCTAACACTGAGTCAGGAAGTCTTCTCTTAAAGGAGTTGCACCTCTGCTTGCTGCCAACAAACAGAGCCTATCTGAAAAAAGTGTGGCCACCAGGAAGCTCCAAATGACTTCTGTTTCTGTGGGTCTAGAAGCTCTTTTTTTTTTTAAGCTTCCTTAGGCTTTATGTGGATATTCTTGACAAACGTTTGGATGTCATTATGTAAATGAAGACTGCACGTTCATGTACAGGTTACCAAGACTCAGATAATCACACTGAAACTACATTAATTGCAACTCTGTATGTCAATGGCTCAGGTATATTTCTAGCTAGCTCTTACATCTTAAATTAACCCATTTTTATACAACTGTAGAGTTACCTTATTTTCTACATGGCTTGTTTCCTCAGCGATTGGCAGACACATTCCTGAATAAATTATGTGTAAACAAGACCTTGTCTACTTTGTTTTGTGTGTTTGAGACACTACACTCATGACTAGCATAAAATATGGATATGATAGCCATTTGTTGAAAAAACCAGCTTTCCATATTAGATTCCTATTCCTGAACCCATGTCCCTAATGCTTGGGATCACCACATACTTTTCCCATCTTCTTTTCCTTTGTCCTTACTAGAGCATAGCTCTTCCTTTTTTTTTTTTTGCATTTTCAATGAGTACTGTCTTATTGCAACTCCAGCACTCTGTACCTGGTGGCCTACAACCTATTGTTTGACTTGTGCAATATCTGTTGTTCTCTGTGTGTTCTCTCTTTTACTATCATTTCTGCACCCCATGGTGCAAAATGTCCTGGATTCTAATTCAAGCTAATATATTCTCTCCTGTTTCAATCCATCACTCTGGATGTTCAGTCATACGTTTTTTGGCTAATGGCTAGACAGAGACAGATTCTAAGAAGCAGGACCCAAGAAATAAGATTTCAAATAGAGAAACTACAAATGATGAAAAATTTTTCCTATCCCAATATCTATTTGTTTGCATTTTTTTTTACTACTGCAGTAGCTTCTCAATTTTACCTTAATAACAGGCCTTGATTCAAGACTGAGTCTTCAACTTTATCTTTTTTTTCTCCCAATTGTCTTGCCTATTCTAGTTCTTTTATTTTTTTCAAGTAAGTTTTAGAATATCATCATTTTCTTTAAAAATTCTGCTGAGTTGATTCTAATTGAATCCCTAGATCAAATTGGAGTATTCTGACATTTTGCCAGCATACCATTGACTCTTCCAATCAATAAATACCTTATGTATCTACTCACTTCATTTTTATGGTTTAATTAAACAATGTTTTGTAGTTTTTCTTCAATACATAATTGAAGTCCAATGATCAAATATGGCTCCATTTAAAAGTAACAAAACAAAACCAAAAGTCATTAATCTGGGCCAGAATATGTGGTGATGAGGGTGAATATTGCTACAGATGTGAGATGTGAGGAAGGTAAGGAAGAGGGAGAGGAGAGAATAATAAGAATATATTGTCTATATTGATGAAACTGTGCAATAACAAAACTAATTAACAAAAACCCACCCGGAAAAGCAACAGAAAGCATCTGAAGCCTGTAGGAGAGACCTTTCTGCTTGCTGTAACTCACCTGATACCCTAAATACATTTGCTAATGAATCTATTTAAAACTTTTGTTTCATGCTTGTATCAGAAGCATATAGCTGCCTCCATCCACGGCAACCTGAATCCATGTTTCCTGGCTGTGGTACTCTCATTCGACTCAGAATATATCTTATTCCCTTTTTAAAAACATGTATTTTGCAGCTCTTAGTGAAAAAATTATGTTTTCTCAATTTTAAAAATGTTCCATTTATTTGCTGTACTTTAGTTATGACTTAATTTTTCTAATTATGCACTGCATTTTACAAAATGTAAATTTGGTACACTGAATCAGCTTATACAGTCTTGCTAAACTCACTGCTTAATAGCTCTTCTGCAGATCTTTTAGAATTTTCTAGTTGGACAATAGTCTCATCTACAAATAGAATTTTAGTTTTTTAAAAGTATGGATTTCATTCACTTTTCTTCCATCTTTGCCCTTTTTAAATCATGCATTAAAATTCTGCATAGGCGTGGTGAGAGTGGACAGTCATGCATCACTTCTGATCTTGGTAAGCAACTAATAATCTTTTCATAATTGGTGATGATAATTGTTGCATTTTATCAATGTCCTTCACCATTACCATTTTTGTGAAGGTCCCCTCAATTTCTATTTATGGAGGTATTTTTATCATGAAACTGTAAGTTCTATCAAGTAGTTCTTCTGAATATAGTATGATGACTAGAAGTGTATTTCTTACAACCTACTAGTAATAAAATTATATTAATTCATTTTGAATAGCCTATACAAACTGTCAATATATGTCCCACTCTATTATGATTTGCTATTCATTTTTATGAAAATATAAATCTATTGACTAGACTTTGAAGACACTTAAGTGGATCAATGTACTTGACTTATGTTTTTAAAAGGCCATTATGGCTATTGAGTAGCCAGTAGATAAATGAAGGAATGAATTAAATATTCTATGATAGCCCATTATGAGCATGACTGTCTGGACAGGTGAAGCAGATTAAGTGTTTCAAGATGCAGAATACAATGTGTCCCTTCTAGCCCTGTCTCAGGGATACTCTCTTAATCTAAAAAGACTTAATTAATCTCTTTGAAAGGAAAGGTTCCTGTGAGAGGCGATTCCTGTTGGATGAGGTCCCACATTGTTGGCAAGAGTTTAGAAAACACCTTTCCTTCAAGCCATCTCAGACGTGGTAATCCAGGAGGAGTCAGGTGCCGCATCTTAATTGATGTCATGATAAACAGTTGCATCTGCTTTCCAGGAGAGCCAGGCACGAACTCCATGTTCCATATCTATGGCAACTGGAACATCATTTTCTATTATGTTCTATTTAGTTCTGACAGACAAATGATTAATTAGCACAATCAGCATCTCTCCTTGAAAATGGCCATGGATCAGTGTGTCTCCCTTCTTCATGTAATTGAATCAAGGCTCGCACACCTGTTTCCACTTCCTTTAAACAAACACCTGCCCACTAACCAACACAAAGCAATATTAAATCTCATCCAGCCTTGTGCATAAGTACATTGTTCAACGTGACCTAATCAATGCTGAAAGGTAGGAAAGCATGGGGTTCAAAGAAGACTACTGACAAACTCCCACCTACACTGGCTGCAGCTCTGTTCCAACTCAGGCTGCACGACAGAACAGGCCATAACTAGCTGCATTCTAGAGTGATGAAGAGTTTGCCTGATGTTCCACCTCTGTGACATTATCAATTCCTTTAACACCTATAAACCTCTGTCTTTTGGCATTAAAATGTAGTGAGGATAGTTACTTCAGATGCTTGTTTCTTATGTGTGAAACACAACCAAATTGGATTTGGTGCAGTATCTAGCATATGGTTCTCAACTTGAGGGTTGTGACCCTTTTTGAGAAACCTTTATCTCCAAAAATATATACATTATGACTTATAACAGTAGCAAAATTGCAGTAGTAGAGCTGCAATGGAAATAATTTTATGGTGGGGGGTCACCATAACATGAGGAACTGCACTGAAGCGTCACAGCATTAGGAAGGCTGAGAATCACTAATACAGCCTGTGATAAATAAGCATTAGTATGAATTCCAACTATAATAAGAGAGTATGTGACTGAATTCAATTAAGTTTAGAAGGGGTGTGCTGGTTGTGTTTTTTTGTTTGTCTTTGTTTTATTTGTGCCAACTTGACATAAGGTAGAGTCGCCAAGGGAAAGAGAAAATCAACTGAGAAAATTCCTCCATTAGATTTGTCAGCAGGCAAGTCTGTGGAAGTGTTTTCTTGATTGATGATTGATTTCAGAGGGTCCAGCACACTCTGGGTGGTGCTACCCCTGGGCAGGTGGTCCTGGAAGGTCCAGGAAAGGCAGATGAGTGTGAGCCGGATGAGTAAGAAGCACCCCCATGGTTTTGGTTCAGTTTTTGACTCTAGGTCAGCGGTTCTCAAATTTCCTGATGCTGTAACCCTTCAAGACGGTTCCTCATGTTGTGGTAACCCCCAACCACAGACTTATTTCATTGTTGTTTTATAGCTATAACTTCCTCTGTTATGAATTGAAATATAAATATTTTGAAGATAGAGGTTTGCCAAAGGGATCGTGACAACAGGTTGAGAACCACTGGTTTAGGGGAACAAAAGGAGACTCCTGGGGGAGAATGGTGAGAAAGGTATGTGGTGAGGGGTAAATACACTCAGTAAACAATATATACTTTTCTAAACACATTCTTATCTAGCATAGTACTACATACAATCATACAATGAATATATACAATGAACAGTTATAAATTAGAATACAAAGTATATGCCATGCTGATTTGAAGATGATTACATAAAATGTGTAAACATTTTCATGGTGCTTTTAAGTTACTGGTTTTCAACCTGTGGGTTGTGACACCCATTGATACAGTATCTTGTATATCAGATATTTATAGTATGATCATAACAGTAGCAAAATTACATTGATGAAGTAACAGTCAATAATTTTATGGTTGGAGATCACCACAATATAAGACACTTCCCTATAATATTAAAAAGTCATCTTAGAAGAAAATCTCTAGGCAAAATTTTGGTTCTCTGATTTTTACAATCTTTCTGTCTTTTTTAATTTATATAATCTTTCTGAGCTGTTTCCTGAGCCTTAGGGTAGGGGTTGTGTTGTAGATGTTATCTATCCACTGGACAGGGTACCACATGACCAGTTATTCTCAGGTGGAAGAATTGTGTTGTAAATGTTATCCATTGGGTCTAGGTACCACATGATCTGATGTGGGAATGTCATATATCAATCTGTTGATTTCATTGGTTAAGCAATAAAGAAACTTTTTGGCCCTGATAGGTTAAAACATAGGTGGGAGGAGTAAACAGAATAGGATGCTGGGAGAAAGAGGAAGTGAGCTCAGACTCTGCTCTGCTCCCGGAGAGACTCGACAGCTTTGCTCTCTGGAGCAGAGACGCCAGGCTCCGCTCTCCCAGGCAGCTCCGACCCAGGATGGATGTAGGCTAGAATCTTCCCGGTAAGCGCACCTAGGGGTGCTTACACACATTATTAGAAATGGGCTAGTCCAGGTGCGAGAGTTAGCCTAGAAGAGGCTAGATAGAAACGGGCCAAGCAGTGATTAAATGAATACAGTTTGTGTGTTGTTATTTCGGGGCATAAGCTAGCAGGCGGCCGGGGTGCTGAGGACGCAGTCCCACCGCACTTATTACTACAATGATCAGTTCTTTTCAAGTGGGAGGGTTCTATTGTAGATGTTATTTTTTGAGATTTTGTAGCAAGTGATCAGTTGTTTTCAGATGTGAGCGTTGTGTTGTAGTTGTTATGCATTGGGAATGGACACATGTAATCAGTTGTTCTCAGGTATAGACAGAAGTTTCTGTCATGCCTTGGCCTAGAGCCATTCAGTCTCAAGGAAATATACAGAAGCTTGTATTAATTATAAACTGTTTGACCTATTAGCTCAATCTTATTATTAATTAACTCTTACAACTTAAATTAACTCACAATTCTTATCTATATTTAGCCACATGGTTTGGTACTTTTTCTCAGTAAGTCCTTTTGGTCTTACTTCCTCTGCATCTGGCTGATGATAGACTCTCTGTCTTTCCTCTTCCCAGAATTCTCTTCTTAGTCTAGGAATTCTTGTTGCCCTGTGTATACTTCCAGCCTGGCTACTGGCCAATCAGCATTTTATTAAACTAATACAAGTGACAAATCTTTACAGTGAACAAAAGCATTATCCCATAGAATTTCCCCTTTTTTCTTTTCCAAACAAGAACTCTGAATCTAATCTCCTTTACTTACCCTTTTCCTGACCATTATCCATAACAACTTATAACCACCACTCTCAACAAGGGCAAACTTCGATAATCCATGCTTTTGGGGATGTAGACATTTTCTAGGCTACTTCCTGCTGATTGGTGGTGCTGCTAATCTTATGGGTACCTAAAGAAAAAATAGGATTATGGTCAAATCCTGACTTGAGTATTCTGTGAGGCTGGATCATCTCAGTTAGCAGTCATGAGGCTGTTCTGGATGTAGAACTCAGAAAAAAAATGTAACAGAGTGCTCTAAAATCTGGGCCATTTGATCCTACCAGAAAATTTTCAGAGGGTCTTCTTTGATCAAACCTTATTTTTCTTAACCCATAATGAATGCACAGTCTCCCATTTCCTTTGGAAACAAAGCCAAAACCTCTTCTTCAAAGTAGCATATCTTTTGACTTAACTTGATTTGACTTTGAAGTCAAGGCATTTTCAAAATATATAGGTTGGATTAATCCAGCAGCATTTATAATCAATATTTTTTTGGCAGCTGTTGCTCCTTTCTAAGCAGTCAAACAATTAAAAGATAATACAATAACATATAGTATCCTGATTCTCTGTGTATTTTTCATCTTTACATGGCCTTTATTCTATTTCTTTTATTTTTAATTTTTGGTTTTCTGAGACAGGATTTCTCTGTGTAGCCCTGGCTGTCCTGCATCTCACTCTGTAGACCAGAATTCTCTTAGTCTGTCACCCCCCTGTATTTCCTGCTTGGCTACTCTCCAATCGGCATTTTATTAAACCAATATGAGTGACAAATCTTTACAGTGTACAAGAGCATTATCCAACAGCACTCAAGAGGGAAGGTTGTGTTGTAGATGTTATCTGTTGGGACTGGGTACCACATGACCAGTTGTTCTCATCACTTTGTCCATCTCTAGTTTTATGTAATGGTGTCTGTGTGCTGCCAAGAGAAGATTCTTTGATGAAGGTCAAGAGATATACTTATCTGGATATAAGGACAAATATTTCAAATACAGTTAGGAATTATACTGTCATATGAAAGTGGCAGTAGATTCTCTTCTAAGATGCATATGACCCTCCTCACAGCAAGTTGACTAGTTTTACAGGACCAAGAATGATTTCACTCCTGTTGAGAAGATTTAGGTCTGATTATATATTTACTGGGTACCTCCAAAATATGAGTGCCACTATCACACCTTAAGGGATTTCTTGTCATGTTGATAATTCTTGTGGCTCCTATCCTAGAGTTTGAAGTAGAAAGCCTTTAGGAACATCTATGTATAGTGCTGTAGGAATTCCTACCACTAGTGCCAGTAGCCTTTAAGTTACCTGCCCACTTGGGCGTGGCCTCATACTATTTATGCCAATGTAAAGCACGCATGTGGCCTCTTTTCCGGCTGTGGGATTCAGTTGCTATTCTCTGTTCCAGCAGATGGTTATGATCTGTGAGTCTACCCCTAAATAAATAACCCTTTATTATTCTCAATTCTGAGCTCGTATGGGATTTCGTGTAAGCGTACTTTTTGTTGTTGTTGTTGTTTTGTTTTGTTTTTTTTCCGAGACAGGGTTTCTCTGTGGTAATAAAATATATTCACATCATACAGAAGGGAATCCCACATCAGCTAGGTTTATGACTAGATTGGAAATGAAGAGTGTGTATACTATTTTATTTAGCTTAGACGGATTCTCTTGTCACCTAGGCTGGCCTTCAGCTTTCTATGTAAACAACCAAGAGTGACCTTTAACTTGTGATACTCCTATTTTCAATTCCCACCTTCTGGGATTATAGGCATGTGCCACCACGCCTGGTTTTATGTGGTGACAGGGCTGGAACCCAGGGCTTTGTGTATGTTAGACAGGAACTCTCCTATCTGAGTTACATCCTAGATCAATATGTACACTCTTATTTCAGAGTTTCCTCTGTGCAGAAAGATGGAAATTTGAAGGGACAATACAATATTGTTATGAATCATTTCTGGGTCTTACAGAGGACCTAGATTCAGCTCCTACCAGTCCCATGGTAACTCACTACTGCCTATAACTTCAGGGAACCCAATGGCCTCTGACCTCTGACCTCTATATGAACATAATGCGCTTATGTACATTCAGGCACATACAAATACACGTAAAAATAAAAGTAAAAACAATCGATTTGGAGGTCAAAACAACATCAATACTTCTTCAGGCCTTCCCACTTGTATATAAAGGGGCAGCAATTTTGTGTGTGTTTGTGAAAGTTCTTACTTATTTGAAAAAGAAACAATAATGTTAAAAAACAATTTAGGTTATCTTCTGCTGATACAAAAATATCATTCTCCCCTCAAGATGAATAAAAGATGGTTTATTTGGAGATAAATATGAATGGTCATGATCCAGGGACACAGATTCAGGTTACCTTGAATGTCATGTTCAAGTGTAGTAACAGTTTCATATTGTTCTCATAGTAACAGAGTAAGAGAGTTGTATACTAATGCACTTAATATATCAGTGAGAACATGAGGTAGTCAGGCCACAGCAAGTCCAGGAAATCTCTGCTATAGGCTGATGCTATCTGGTGACATTAGCTTTGGGTTGGTGGAAGCCAGTGGCTTTTATAGTCACAAAGATCTTAGATCAGACACAGGTATGAGAAATAGATTGTTGTAGGAGGCTGCTTGTTCATTTCCTAGCCACCCAGACTCCCGAAATAACCACACAGAAACTGTATTATTTAAATCACTGCTTGACCAATCAATTAAGCATATTGCTAGCTAGCTCTTACATCTGAATTAACCCATTTCCAGTACTTTATATTTTACCATGAGGTTCATAGCCTACCAGCAAGATTCTGGTATATCTGTCTCTGGTGGCGGCTCCATGGCTTTTCTTGACTCTGCCTTCTTTCTCCCAGCATTCAGTTTAGTCCCCCACCCCACCTACCTCTATTCTGCCCTGCGCAGACTCAAGAAGTTCTTTATTAACCAATGGTATTCACAGCATACAGAGGGGAATCCCATATCAATAGATGGTTTTCAAAAGGGGCTAAAAGTAGCTCAAAAAATTTGCTCTGAAGCATTTAAACTCTCCACAATCAAGTTCTGTCATTTGGTTTAGTGGAATCTTTTTCTCTGACCTACTTCAGGAATTTCCAAAGAGTATCTCTAATTTTTTCAAAGAGTATCTCTAATATTTCTAGGTGGTCAATGATTCCCAGGCCAATCAATAGAACAAGGTAGCCATCATCAAGTTTATAAGATTTAGATGTTCCCCCATCTGTGTGTATTTCTCTGTCTCCCTGTCTCTGTCTCTCTCTCTCTCTGTGTGTGTGTGTGTGTGTGTGTGTGTGTGTGTGTGTGTGTGTGTGAGAGAGAGAGAGAGAGAGAGAGAGAGAGAGAGAGAGAGAGAGAGAGAGAGAGAGAGAATTGAGACAGAATCTCACCATGTAGACCTAATTGGCCTGGAACTCTCTGTGTATACCAGGCTGGTCTAGAGATCTGCCTGCCCTGCCCCAAGCTGTAATTAAAGGAGATTTCCACCACATCACTTTCTGATGGTTATTATGATATAAGGTATCCTGGATAGAAACACAAACACACTCTGCATTAGTCAGGGTTCACTAAAGGACCATAATGAAGGTACTTTACCAAAGGGATTTTCCAGGTTGGCTCACATGATACAAATTGGGTCGTTCAGTATTAGCCACCTACACACTGGAAAGACTGAGAACTGCTCCGTCTGCAAGGCTGAATACCTCAGCAGTACCAGTCTGATAACCTGGAAGGCCTGAAGATTCCTGCTGGACTTGTGGTCTTCAGGAGGTATTTAAAGACAAAACAGTCAGGCTTTGACATCAGTGAAGGTCAGCGGCGACAGAGTAGGAGTACTCAGCAGTGGGGATCAAGGCTGGCAGGCAGAAGCAGGTTTTCTTTCACCCACACCTCATTATATCTGAGCAGCAGCTAGCAGGTGCTGCCTACTCTAGCAGAGGGTCTCCCCCATTTCAGTGAATCATAGAAAATGTCCTCACAGAACCACCAAAAGGATCATCTTTCAGGTGATTGTCAAGTTGAGAACTGCGATTAACTGTCATTGATTGATTCAGACTTCCTAAACAGTCTTACACCCCTCTCTTGTAGCACTGAACTAATACTTGTGATTTTTATGGATATTCCATTTTCTTGAGCTTATATGTCCACTTTCATCAACAAAACTGAGTACTTTGCCATCAAAAATTTCATTGCACATATTGATCACCAACCTTTATTTCTGTGTATTTTGTGATTTTAACATGATATATTTTTATTGTTTGATTGAGTTTTTTTTTTTTTTTTGGTTTTTCGAGACAGGGTTTCTTTGTGGCTTTGGAGTCTGTCCTGGCACTAGCTCTGTAGACCAGGCTGGTCTCGAACTCACAGAGATCCACCTGCCTCTGCCTCCCGAGTGCTGGGATTAAAGGCGTGTGCCACCATCACCCGGCTTGATTGAGTTTTTAAATGATATTACTCCCTGTTTCTTCATCCTAGACATGTATTTTCATGCTTAAAGAAATGCATATGTATTAACTGTATTGAATACTTAAAGAAATGTATATGTATTGACTGACTTCTGTTATTCAGAGTACAAGAGATGCAAGACAATTCAGTGAAACCAACGTGGAAAACCACTGCATAAAAAGACTGGGGGGGTGGTCTGTTTGGATGCACACTTTCCTAGGCCTAGATGGAGGGGAGAGAGCCTTGCACTTCCCACAGGGCAGGGTACCCTGCCCTCTCTTAGGACTGGAGGGGGAGCGGGAATGAGTGGGGGAGTGGGAGGGAAATGGGAGGAGGGGAGGAAGTGGAAATTTTGAATGGTATTATTTATAAAGCAATAAAAATATAAAAAAGAGGTGGGACCAAATTTGGGCTTGAACTTCCAGGCAGCCCAGGGTTCGTTCTCTCTCTCTCTCTCTCTCTCTCTCTGTGGTTCCCTTGTTACTTGGATTCTTGTTCCTGTTTCATGAGGTTGCTCCTTATAATAAAGAAAAAATGTAATTGGGGGGAAAATACTAGGGGATTAGAATGGAAAGACAGAGCTGGAAAGAGGATAGGGTCAGAGACAATAATTGTTCAAAGAACTTTGTTTGCATTTATGACAAATAACCAGAGGTATATGTCACAATAGTCCATGATATCTTAAGTCAAGCCAAACCAACCCAAATAACAGGGAAGAAAGACCCCCAGAGTCAGAGCTGCAACTGAGATCTCATTCTTATTACCTTTTTATTGATTTGATTTGTGTGTGTAGGCATGTGTATGTGAGTGAGCATGCAAACCAAATCCAAGAACACATGAAAAACTATCATCCACTATGAGCAGGTAGGCTTCATCCAAGAGATGCAGGGATGGCTCAACATATGAAAATCTGTCAATGTAACCCACCATATATACAACCTGAAAGAACAAAACCACATGATCACCACGTTAGATGCTGAAAAAGCCTTTGACAAAACCCAAGCCCCTTCATGATAAAGGTGTTGGCCATTATTAAGCTTTGTGTGTTGTCAGAGAAACAGGAGGTAGGATCCAGAGCAGATAATGGGAAGGAGGGGCTTTCCTCAGAAATGTCTAAGGATGTTAGTCTCTGTCCAACTACTTAACAATTACACATAGTGCTATGTTAAGAACAGGAGAGTGGGGTGAGGACAGAGAAACATCAAGATTAACATGTGAAAGAAGCCAGTTGGCATAAAAAATGGAAACTCCAAGCAAGATTTACATGTAACGAACATAGCATGTATGTATAAAGCTTCTGATACACAAATGCAACCAAGATGATTGCTCTATAAATTACCCATAAAATGTCGTGACTCATGTGGCTGTTGAGCTTCTAAAATTGCCCAGCTCTCAGGCCCACTTCTACCCTCAGAAATGCTGTCTCCATAAACTGTATCTATTTCTACCATTACCCACGTGTCCTTGGTTCAATTCTTTATTTCAGGACAAAAGAACCTAGAAAGCCTAGTGGGTGTCCTCTGGGATTTGGTCCACCCAGTAACAGTTGGTGAGCCATTAGTCAGGAAGATTTGCCTTTAATCTCTTCAAAATTGTAACTTAAGAGAGCCCAGGATTCTTTCCTTTGTTCTTTCTTTTCTTCCCTTCTTCCTTTCCTCCCTCCATCTTGCTTTTCTTTTCTTCTTCCCTCCATTCCTTCTCCCCTGAACCATTTCCTCCCTGACTTTCATCCTGCCATCTTTCCTTTGTGTCCTCTTTTCATTACCCTCTATTCATCCACAGGGACTGTGGACCTAGATTCTGGGTCATGGATATTTGGCTGCAGTTGATATAATGGAATCTCTAAAGGCAATCTAAGATTCCACGTCTATCCTACCCATGCCACCTTCTTTCCCCTCTGAGGTTTATGTCACCCCTCATCTGGAAACCAAGAGTGTGCCTTTCACAAACTCTGTGATCAACACAGAGGGTGGTTACATCCTAACTCAGTCCACATACTCTTATTTCAGAATTTCCTCTGTGCCAAAAGATGAAAAATTGAAGGCGCAATGCGGTGCCATTAAAAATCATTTCTGGGACTGGAAAAGTGGCTCAGTGGTTAAGAATGATTAGTACTCTGACAGATGACTAAGGTCAGTTACCAGCAGTCACATGGTGGCTCACAACTGCCTCTATTTCCAGGTCCAGAGAACACAATGACCTCCTCTGATCTTTGAGGGTTCCTGCATGCATGTAGCATATTTATGCATAGTCAGGCACATGCACATAAAAAAAGTTAAAATTTTAGAAAATATGTAAGTATTAAATTGCTGGGATATATTTAATTATTACATCTTATTGATATTGAACATACCATTGAGTGACTTGGATAAATGAACGTCACATGTTTTATTTATCCATTTTCTTCCAGATCAGTTCTCAACCTGTGAGTCTTGACCCCTTTGGCAAGAAGGCTTGCCTGTAATCCCCATACTTAGGAAGAAGAGAAAGGGGATTTTGCATAACAAGATGCACATATAGCCTAGCCAGTATTGATGAGCTCTGGGTTCATCTAGAAATCCTATCTCAATAAATAAAGTGAAGAAACTAAGAAAAATAACTTATATTAACGCTGATCTTACACACTTACACATACACAGTTTAAAAAAAAGCAGAATGCTTAAGCATGTTAGAAATTCAGAGTAAATGACAAAAAATTACTTAGGAGAGATAAAGGAAATCAGTGGATTGTATGTGATTACTATAATTAAAAGTCACTGGATACCTTCAATAGGACAAAATGACAACTGACAGAATGAGAAAAGATTTTCACCAACTCCACATACAATAAGAGGGTTAATATCCAAAATACATAAAGAACTCACAAAACTAGACATCAACAAACAAAATGATCCAATTAAAACATGGGGTACAGATTTAAACATGTAATTCTCATTAGAAGAATCTCAAATGACTGAGAAACACTTAAACAAATAGTCAACATCCTTAGCCATCATGGGAATGCAAATTCAAACTACTTTGAGATTCCATTTTTTATACCTTTCACAATTGCTAAGACCAATAACATAAGTGACAGCTCATGCTGGTGAGGATGTGGAGCAAGGGAAACACTATTCCATTGCTAATGGGAGTATAAACTCCTACCATCACTATGTAAATCACTATGATGATTTTTCCTCAGAAAATTAGAAATAAATCTATATCAAATTTCATATTTACCACTCTTGGTCATACACCCAAATCTGAACAAAAGGATACTTGCTAAGCTATGTTCATAGTAACTTTCTTCATAATAACCAGAAACTGAAAACAACTTAGATGGTTTTCAACTGAAGAATGGGTAAAGAAAATGTGATATATTTGCATAATGAGGTATTATTCAGCTGGTAGAAAAAAATGACATCAGGAAATTTGCAGGCAAATGGATGGAACTAGAAAAAAAATCACAGAGTGAGGCAACCCAGACTCAGAAAGAAAAACATGACATGTACTCACTTATAAGTATACATTGGCTGTTAAGTAAAGGATAATCACACTGCAACCCCCAGATCCAGAGAAGTTAGATAAAGACAGGTCTGAGGGACTCATGGACCTCCCTGGGACAGAGAAATAGAATAAATTTTGTGAGTAGACTGGGGACATGTGGGGATGGGAACAGGAGGGATAAGGTGGGAGAAGGAGGCACAGAAGGAGATAGTACAGGGAGAGATGACTGGAATAGGTGAGCATTTAGAGGGCTGTATGGGAACATAGTACAGTAGAAACTTTCTGAAACCTATGAGGGTGATCCTATTGAGGACTCATAGTAATGGAGGATATGGAGTCTGAACCAGTCATCTTCGGTAACCAGGCCAGGCTCCCAGTGGTGGGACTGGGACACCAACTCAGTCGCAAAACCTGTGACCCACAACCTATCTTAACGGCAATGATGCCCTGGAGAAATGGTGGTTCAGAACTTGTGGGAGTACCCAACCAATGACTGAACTAAGTTGGAACCCATGCCCAACACTGCCTGGATGGCCAGGATCTTGAAGCTAGATGGCTAAGAGACCTAGGGTAGAACCAAACATTACTGACAAAAAAGTCAATGAAGTGATTCCTAATGATATTCTACTATACTCATAGATATCGCTGGGAGGCCTGACTGTGTCTGAAGAGAAACATAGGGGAGGTGGGGGAGGAACTATAAGGAAAAGAAGGAGAGGAAATGTTGGTTTAGATGTACAAACAGAAGTAAGTAAATAAACAAAAAACAACAACAATAAAAACTATGAAATTTTTGATGGTTCTGTAGGAGCTCCATATTATCTTATGTTTTAAAGCAATACTCAGTGTTCTGTGGCGTCTTTAAGTATTTATATTCAGCTGTTGAATGTTTTCAATAATTGTTTGCATATTGCACTTAACACTATGTTAGTCGCTTGAAAATTGCAAGGAAAAGAAGAATAAAACCTCTAATAACATCAAAGACAGACAGACAGACAGACACACACACACACACACACAGAGAGAGAGAGAGAGAGAGAGAGAGAGAGAGAGAGAGAGAGAGAGAGAGAGAGAGAAGTGCACACTAATCTACAGGTATAATGATAAATCATTAGGGGTTGGCTTAATACTAAGTCCATTTAGCAGAATAATAGTACTTTGTTCCCTCAAGGGCCTTTGACAGGTCTAGTCACAGGTTCTTGGTCCCAGTAATAGTGCTAGGAATGGATTTTATCTTGGCAAACTGGCCTTAAATCCAATCAGAATCTAATTGGTTACTGCAGTAACATTCCTGCCACTATTGCACTAGTGACTACATCTTGTCAGGCCAGTTGTTTCTATAGATACCATCTGGGAAAACTGGACTGCTTTTTCTTCTCTTACATTACATTAATGTAGCTTACATTATACCTTATAACATTATGAAGACTAGCCAGTAAAGGTGAAACCTTCAGGGGAGTGCCAATTCGATTTCTCCGTAGTCTACTACTTAAGCATGTGGTGCCTTTAGCAATAGGATTATCCTGTTAAGTTCTGGAGTATTAACTAAGAACATTGGCAATATCCTGCAATGTTTGGGGGTCTGTGGGTTTTCACTGGGCAACAAGTCTAAAAGAGAAAACCCATCCCTGGCACTAGGCCTTTTGTTTGTTAGCCTGTGATGTTTATTAGGGGCATTGTCCCTCTTACAAGGTAGCTCCACTTACACTCTTTATATATGTGTACATATCTATGTAATTTATGAAGCTTCTATAATTATAGATTTCCATATGGCCTTTGTTCAAAAGTCTTTATTGTTAATTTTTCCTTACTGAACCTCCTCCTTTGCTCTTCCCTCCCATTCTCCACCTCATTTATCTCTTCTTATTCCACAATTCCCACTTACCCTTTACACCACTGTGTACTATTCCCCTCCCTTGAGAGCCACCCCCAACTATGGCCCTTTCCTAATCTCCTGGTCTCTCTTGGTATTCCAAATGAAACATACATATCTAAAGATTTAAAGCTACCCCTTGCCTATAAGATAAAAGAAACATTGCTTGTCTTTCCAGGTCTTGGTTATCTCACATAAAATGATTGACTCTAGCTCCACTAGCTTCCCTTTGAGTTTCATAGCTTCATTTTTCAGGTGAAGAATATTCCCTTATGTAAATGTACCAGAGTTTCATTACACATCAGTTGATAAACATCTATGCTATTTCCATTTCCTGGCAATTGTGCATAGAACAATAATGGACATGAATGAGAAAAGCATCCTTGGGGTATTGTCCACGAGCGATAGAGCTGGTCCTGTAGTAAATCTATTTACAGCTTTTCAGGAATCTCCACACTGATTTCCATAGTGGCTGCACCAGTTTGCATGCCCACTGACAGCAAGTTAGTGTTCCTTTTCCCCCACATCTATGCCAGCATTTGCCATCATTTTAACCCTAGCTATTCTGACTGAGGTAAGATGAAATCTCAAATTAGTTTCAATCCAGTTTCCCTGAGGTCTAAGAATGTTGAACCCATGGGATGTTCATCTCTAAATGAGACATTTGTTTCACACCCTCCTCCAAAAGCTTGGAAATAATTGTAGAATGGGGAGCAGAAAGATTGTAAGAGGCAGAGGTGGTGGAAGGCTGCGAGCAAACAGTGTCTTCCAGACACAGCAGAGCACTCACACACCTGAACTCAGAACAGTTGTGACAGCTCAACCCAGACAAAATCCACAAAAGGAGAGGGGAGGTGGACACAAAGTCTCATCCCCAGGAAAGGAGCGACTGGCAGTTAATAACTACTGGTGAGAAGGTGAGTTGATTTTTATTAAGTTTATGCCTCCCCTTTTAGGTCAACCACTGGACGGTCACACAACCAAGATCACAATGGTTTCAAGAAAAGAAAGGACAACAGGCTGGGTGGGGAGGGAAGGGGTCTGAGTATGAAAAGGAATTGAGGAAGTGAATGCAAACAAAATAGATCAAAATACATTGCATGCTATTCTCAAATAGCTAATATATGTTTCAAAGCCCTCCCTTCAGTCAGAAAAATATAAATAAATAAATAAATAAATAAATTAATTAATTAATTAATTAAAAAAAAGGTGAATGCTCTGTTGACTGGACTTCAGTGTACAGTCCCAACACTTTTGCTTTCCTTCCCCAGGTATGTGGTCATGGAGGGTCTGGGGCTGCTAGGGTCCAGTTCCAGCACTGAGCAGGTTTCTGCTTAAAATATATCTTGCTGCTGTTTCCAGTGAAGTTGAGCAGAAAGTGCTTCCTGGAGCCGTTCCCTTCCAGCTGCTGCCATGTGCAACTTCTGCTTCTTTCTTCAATATTCTCTGTGTCTCTGTCTCTGTCTTCCAGGATAAACCAAGCCTTCTGGGACATTTCCCCATTCTGCTTTGTAAATTTTCTGATTTTACTTCTCTGTGAAACTAGAAATCTTTGGTTGGCACCCTCGTCTCCTCATAGCTGTTAAACAACTTTCTACAGTTCATTCCCTGGAGATTCCAGCAGAGTCTCAATGCCTGTCATCTGTCATCTTCCCAAATCCAACATTTTAGGTTCTAGTAAAGAAATGAATGGAGCTAATTACCCAGTGGTTCTGGCACATAGTTACTAGCCACTAAATAGTTCTTAGACATATTGAGAATGCACAAAGGAGTGACAGAGTGAGCAAGGCCTCCATGGGTGCTGGTTCACTTCCATTTTCCTGGTGAGCAGCAGTGCAAGGGCTGGTTCTGAGTTACCAGGAGTCAGCAGTACTGGACGACCTTACATTCTCAAAGGTCTTCAGTTTCATTGTTGGAATTGATTTTTGATATGGACTCTTCTTTACTAACTTGTTACCAACTCAGACAGGGAACATCCCATACAAAACCTGTGTTCTGCCAATACTTCAAAAGCAGACCATTTTGACAGGGGAGAGGTAAAATTTCAAAGTGGTTTTAATTTCCATTTCCTTGATGGATAAGAATGGTAAGCATCTTTTAAATATGACTGGGGCATCGTGTGTCATCTTCTGAGAGCTCTCTGTTCAGGTCCACAGCCCACTTTTCAATTGGGTTGTTCATTTTCTTGGTGTTAGTTTTGAGTTTTGTGTATACTTTAGACACTAAGCTGCAATCAGATGTATAGCTGGCACAAATGTTTCCTTTTTTATAGGCTACCTCTTCATTTGATTGACAGTTTTCTTTGCAATAAGAAGTCTTTTCATTTTATGAAGTTCCATTTCTTGTTGGTACAGTTTCCTGGGAGACCAGATTGCTATCCAGAAAGCCTTTACCAGAACTTACATCCATAAATGTATCTCCCACTCTTTCTTCCAGAAGCTTCAGAGTTTCAGGTCTAACACTGAGATCCTAGCTCCACTTGGAATTGTTTGTATTCAGGGTGAGAGAGAAGAACCAATTTTCATTCTCAAATCCAGATTTACCAACACAATTTGCTAAAGATTCTGTCCTGTTTTTTTTTTTCAATATGGGCTTTTGGCAATTTTGTTAGAAATAAGGGATATTTAGGAGTATGGACTTGTATCTGAAATATTGATTCTATTCTGTCAACCAATGTGTCTGTGTTTGGGCCAGTAGCTTGTTACTTTTACTACCATAGCTCTTCAGTATAAATTAAAAGCAGGGACCATAAACATGTTTTTTTTTTCAGTGTTCAGGACTGTTTTGGCTAGTCGGGGAATTTTTTACCACCACATGGATTTTAAGTTTTAAAATTTCTATGAAGAATTATATTAGAATTTCAATTGGGGTTACACAGAATCTATATATTGCTTTTACTATGAGGGCCATTTTCACAATATTAATCTTACCAATCCATGAACATGGGAGGTCTCTCCATCTTCTGAAGGCTTCTTCATTTCTCTCTTCAGTATTTTTAAGTTTTCATTCTATAGGCCTTTTAATTCCTTGGTTAGTTTATGTTAGTACTTATTTTGTGTGTGGCTACTGTGAACAGAATTGTTTCCTTTATTTCTTTTCCAGACTCTCCACACATAAAGCATGTTACTTCTATTGCTTTTGATTGCCCACCGGAATTTAATGGTAAGACCTTATTGCTGAAGATACCATACACACTTGTTATAGGGCATAGAGAAATAATTGACACTGACTAGGAAGCTTCCTCCCTGATGCCAGCTTTCATAGTTTTGGAAGATGCTGCACAGGCTGCTAAAGGAAGAAGTCATCACCAATCTTTGCCAGATATGAACTCTGTGTCCTGCAATAATGACCAGTGTGGTAAGATACATCCATGGGTTATGGGAGTAACCAACTGCTTACTGAATATATTTAAGGCCCACTGCATAAGAGATAACGTATATCTGGTCAAAAACTCATGGTTGGTTGTTCACTGACCCTAGGGTTTAACATACTACTATCATTATGCTAAACAGACACAGTATCAAACTGATCTTTAAATCTGAATTTCTACAAACACAGGTTGCTTCGGCTTTCACACCTCATCAGAGGAGCTTCTTTGTGCAGTAGGTGGTGATTAATCCAAGAACTCACAGCTGGCCAAAGGGCAGAGAACGTTGTCAGGGAATTGCTCAGCCACAAATGGCACATCGGTACCATACCCCACTCAACACTCAGGGACCATCATAGAAGATAGGGTGCAAAGATGATATGAGCCGATTCCAGGAAGGACTAGAGTGAAATCGTGTCTTCTGGACATGGCAGAACAACTGCACTCATGAACCCAAAAGAGCTGTGACTGCCTGCAGAATATTTTTACAAGAAAAAGTCCATTCTAGCACAGGGGGTATGAGTTAAGTCCCTACCCTTAATTGAAGAGCTATGAACAGTTGATGGCTTCTGGGAAAAGGAGGGTAAGTTTTCTTTAAGGGTGTGGCCTCTAGCATGACAACCACATTTCTGCGGATTGCCTCATATTCAGGAAGGCATGGGCAGCACAAACTGGGCATGATGGGTTATTTGAAAGCAAAACAAAATGTAGATACAAAGTTAGGAGCAGGGCTAAAAAAAAACCACAAAAATGGTAGTTGATCTTGGAGGAGCTGGGGGCATAGGGGTGAATATGGCCAAAATACATTGTATGAACTTCTCAAAGAATTGGTAGAGATCTTTAGTTAAAAGGGTAAAACATTAGACAGGCAGACAGGCTGAGTTTGAGTTAAGGAGAGATGGCTTCCATTTACAATCTCCAATTTTCAAAAAAGGAGACTTGACATCAGTTTGAATAATTTGACCTTCTTGTCATTATAGCTGTTGCATGTTGCTCAAATTCCAATTTGAAATTAGATATACAACCTGCTATCCCACATGAAAACACCCTGGAAGTATCTCCTCCCAAGAAGGAATAACTTTGATTCTTTGACCTCTTATTAATGTCTTATTTTTATCCCATTTCATTTCACAGAAAGCAATTACTTCTTCAACAAAGAATGAGTAATTCCAGAACACATTTCCTTGTCATTTTAGAATATTTTTGGCTTCGTTTTTCAGTGTTAGCAAAATTCTTTTCTTTTGAAGAAAACTAAGGTTTGACTCTACAGAAAAATAAATAGAACTAAGAAAGCTTTCGATGGCCTTTACCCGTTCAGTGCACAAAAATCTTATGAGGCATGCTTCTGAAGAATATCTTTCTGTGCACTAAAACATGAATTTCTTTACACAAATCTTTGTGGTCTTTGCATAAGTTCTGGAGAAGAACAACCTTTAAGGTTGTTTTCTTTGTCTCCATCATGCAACTTGGGTCTTCGTTCAAGCATAACAAAACCAAAGAAAATATGTGACTTGAAGTCCAACTGATATTTCTGAAATTAGACCTTCTAATCAAGGCTTTCAACTCTGAGTTCTGAAATCTGCAGGCGGTAAAATCCACACAAGGAAGATCCCTGGAATATGACACAGAAGAGGCCAAGTTGTTTCTTGAGAGTTTATGTGGAGCTCACTAATGGGCCCAACTCAACCAGAGTAACTCTGTTTTGCTCCAGGTAAATACTCACTGCTTAGAAAAGCTTGAAAAACTTTGCCCACTGACCACATTTGACTTTTGCAATGAAATAGGTTCTGTTGCTTTCATATAAAACGTTTTACACCACATAGAAATCATTTTAGCAACGTTTAGCTCATAACTGCTCCACACTGTCAAGATCATAACAAGAACCCCTTTGCATTTTCTGAATGACACCAAACTGTTTTCTGTTTTCTCTTATATGTTGATCTTGTCCACGGTAACTCTTGAGGAGATCATAGATCATATATTTATAAACAGAAATAAATATAGAAAAACCATTGTAATACCGTCAGGAAGTGAATAACACTCACAGATACACACACACACACACACACATCCTTTACATGAAGCTGAAGCCACTTTATCTAAATTAAAAAAAGAAAGGAATAAACAGACTTACAACTCTCAAGGCTTGACAGAGTCTTAAAGAGTCTTAAAGAGATCTAATCTACATGGGAAGTAGAAAAAGACAAGATCTTCTGAGTAAATTGGGAGCTTGGGGACCTTGGAGGAGGGTTGAAGGGCAGGGGAGAGGCAGGGAGGGGAGCAGAGAAAAATGTAGAGCTCAATAAAAATCAATAAAATAAGAAAGATACATTTTGTTCTAGAAAATCAGTGAATCAGTGTCAGCTTAGTCCCCTACTAGTGCCCAAACCCCTGACGGTTTAGTCTTGGGGTGTGTGTGTGTGTGTGTGTGTGTGTGTGTGTATCATGTGTGATATGCATAGGTGAGTTTCTGCTTTGGAATTTCGTTGTGGAGCTATGTAACAAGATACTGCAGCACCCAGCTAAGGGTAAGATGGTCAACCAATGGCACTACTCCTCTTCCTCTTGTCCCCCTGCTAATGACAAACACCGTCTTTACTTCCTGAGCCTTGGCAACATTCCAGGCTTCAGCTAAGGGCTGAATAAGCATCATCTGTGTTAATTTATAGGCGACGACCTTGAGATCTATAGAGCTTAGTTTATTAAATACAAATAATTAGTCGTAAAATTGGATCAAACTTCAGATTTATTGCCAGAGTTCCATTGCTTCTTATTAACAAACCTAGGCCTCAGCATACCTTTTTATAAGTCAAGCTTTGTTTTTCATAAGATCTTCAAGCTCTTTCTCACTATCAGAGTCCTCCAGAAAAGCAGAATCAGCTGGAGGTAAAATGCTTATCACATAAACCAGGAGAGCCGGTGATTACAATCAGTCTGAATGCGAAGGCCAAAGGCTGGAATTCTAGGTGATATTTGGCATCAGTCATTGAAGACAATAAAGTTCTGGGTGGGACATAGAAGCCTTTCAACGTTTTACTCCCTTTTATCTTCTTTGTTAGAAAATTAGTCTCTGACGATGTAGAGCTCTTTGGGGATTCCATTTGCCTTTCTTCATTCAAACCGTGGGTCGCTCTCTCCTCCTTCACACCTGAAGCCATCTGTCTGATGGCTGAAATGGTCCACACACATTACCTTTTAAGTGCAAAATAGTTCCTCCTACAGCTTGAAATGGTGCTGCTTCTGAGATGAGGTCATCCTCTTCCCTGTCTCTGGAGAGCACTACTTTATTCTGCGTGTCCATTCCTCAGGCATTTGTTAATATTCTTCCAGGGTAAGCGGCTTTGCTCCCAGACCCCCTTCTCAATAGAACGAAGATAATAATCACATTGGACTTACTGATGTGTTGGCCTTTGCATCAATGATAGTCAACATATATTGGGCATTTACTCTCTGAGGGATACTGAGTTAATTACTGCAACCAATTACTGCATTTATTCTGCCCAATAACCCTTATGCTAAGCAATGCAGTGTTTGCATGAAACACACACATCTGCATACTTTGAACTCTTTAAATCATCCCTAGATTACTTGCGGTGTCTAATAAAAGAATATATATATTACAAAATAGTTGGATGATAGCAAGAGCAATGTCTATAATGCATATGTGATTCTCTTATTAATATCGCCGAATTGTGACCAGTTGAATCTGTGCATACACAGCCTGTGATGTGAAGGGATGTAGGAATATATAAGGTGGCTCAGGGGACCAGCATTTCAGATTGACATAAGAACAAAGTAGGGCTTGAGACCGTAATGTGCATGGCTGCCAGGGTAGTAGGCAGTCCAGGGAAGGAAGCACAGGCTCAAATGCTGCAGGCAGATGCAGACCAAGTCTGAATCAAAAAAAGAACATTGAAAGTACAGAAAATGAAGAAATTTACAATGTTAAAAAGCAGTTAGGAGTCAGTTAAGGGCTGGAAGTCGTATCATAATGTGGGAAGCAGAAGAGAAATGTGTGTCCAGGAAAGTAAGACAACAGTAGAAAGGAAAGGCGGTAGTGATTCCAGGCCGGAGAAACACGTTCTCTGGATCATAGTCTTGGGATGACTCTCTTAGTTCTCTGACGTATCACTTCTTAGGTTCTCTCCCTGAGTCAGGGAAACATGACCCCATTGGTGCCTGGCAGAGACAGTTTCTCAGAGAGAGGAAAGCTAAAGGCATTGTGCCATCACCTGGTTATGGGGAACTCTGGAGGCCACACCACGACAAAATTCAGCAGTGATGCGGCGACTGCTCCTGAGGTGTCAGTCAAGGACACAGTGTGACAAGGCAGATGGCTTTGTCTGTGTGTGTGTGGCAAGAGGACGGAAGGCTGGAGTTTTGGAAGGGGTTAGTACTGAGGCCAAGTTATGCATATGGACGCTGAGGAAAATGTGTGAACAGAGATGTCCACATTCTGGGAGATACAGTAGGGGAGACAGTGGATGGTCCACAGGAATCAGGGCCTCGCTGAAGTCATAGCAACCAAAGCAGGACAATAAGGAATGAAACAGGCTAGGTGACAGTTTCCAAAGGACTATTGTCTTAGGTTCCTAGCTAGGAAGTTTCCTCTGTTCACACATCCTCTCCCACAAACAGGAAGCTCCCCTCGGGGGTACCCAGGATGCTGTTTGTGACTCTTTCATTTTTCATCTGTTCCTCACTCCTGTCATCGTTTGACTTTTGTAGCCACCTGGATGCAGTTCTCCTGTAGGAAGAGCCAGGCTATTCCCAAAGCTGGATGGAAACAACTGCACAACTTTTGTCTTTGACTTGAGGGACAACAATAAGCAATAGGCTCGTACCCAGCAGCCTCCCTTCTCCTCTGTAGTTTCCATGGGGTATCTTTTGTGATTATGAAAGGTAGCTAGGACGCTACAAAATCAATAGTTACCACTTATGGAGACTTTCTGTTGCACTTGAAAGACTACATACTCTTAGACTCCTGACCACGACCTGAAGGGAGCCAGGGTCCTCACTTAGATCCTCACTCTCATCCACCACAGTTGGTAAAATGACATTTCTACACCCCAACTTGTGAGCCCTATGCCCTTCTGCTTGCCAGTCTCTTGAGCTTGAACTCTCTAGGGCTCCCAGCTTCTTACCTTCAAGTTTTTCCTAATAGCTGGCCCAGATGAGGCCCCCAGGGCACTTTCCTCCCGTGTCACAGAGTGTCTCTCCCACAAACTGTCTGTGTGGAAATGGGATTTATTTGTTGTTTCGTTTCTCCCACTTTTTCCAGCTCTTGATGCACAGACATTCTGTCTTGCTCACAGCTGACTCCAGCATCAGTAATATCACATCTCTGAACATGCCTTCCAGGTACCTGAGCATACTCAGAAACTTATCGTTCATAAAATAAGGGCACACTGTTTTTTTATCTTGATTTTTCATTATAAATATAAGTGTGTGTTGGTATTTGGCTTCCTTCATTAAGGTACACACATGTTCTATTAGGGTAGAGACCATTTTTTTAAATGTTGACGTTTAATTGTAGATACATATGTGTGTTTTTATTCTGTGTCTTCCGGTAGGACATATAATCTATCAGGATAGAGGCCGTAAGCTACTCAGTGACTGTAACATATCCTGGTCAGGCACATGCTGGTTGACTCCTTATTATGTAATCATTGAATATTAAAATACTCTGAATTTAATCACAGAGTGGTTGGGTATTTAGGATTTTGATTCCCTGGTTAGAGCTGCTCTGAGAGCTTCCATCGTGTACAAAGGTCATCAAACTCTGTCTGGTCTAACAGAGGTTACTCTCCAGCACTGCTTGATGAAGGACCAGGACTTGACTCTGTCACAGCTGGTGACTGTAGAGACATCCCACCTCTGATCTCAAGGTCAGAGTGACCAAGACCAAATGCCTGTATCACCTCCAAGCAGGGAGTCTGCTGCCCACAGCTGGCAGGAAGGACAAAATCAGGGGCCACAGTGTGGGTTTGAACACATGACCTCTGGCCATGTCTTCCCTCTGTCCAGTTACACTGTTGCAGATTTGCATAGTGTTCAGGTAGTTCCTCGGAGAGTTGGTCTAGATGCTGAAAGAAAAGACAAAAAGGAGCACATAAGGAGCAGGACAGGAAGATAGCCATGGTGACATGCTGCACGGGTTAGTTCTCTGTCAGCTTGACACAAGCTAGAGTCATCTGGGAAGAAGATCCTCAATTGAGAAAATGCTTCCATCAGAGTGCCTGTTTCTCTTGCCTAATAATGAATGTGGCAGGGTTCAGCCCACTGTGGGCGGTACCACCCTCCGGTAGGTGGTCCTGAGTTGTAAAAGGAATCAGGTTGAGCAAGTCTTGGAGAGCAAGGCTGTAAGTAGAAATCCCCCATAGTTTCAGCTTCAGTTCCTGCTTCCAGGTTCCTGACCAGAGTTACTGCTCTGGCTTCCCCTGGTGATCTACTGTAATTTGCAAGCCAAACAAACCCTTTGGTCTCTAAGTGTTTATCCCAGCAATGGTAAGTGCTTAGGGCACATTGGGGAGAAATGTGTGGGTCCAGGATCTGAGCTGAGAAAAAAGACACTACAGAGGAAGCCTACATTTCTCTCCCAAACAATGGACATTTTCCAAAGACATTTTAAAAAGACAATAAATAAACTATGTTTACTTAGGGACCATTAGTTTCTACTCACCTCTCGCTCTTACAATATCCCCCATGAAACTTACAAGTTTGTTCAGAGAAGGAAATCTTTGAGATTTTTTAAAACTATTTTTATAACTTATAATTATGTACGTATCTGTTTCTAGTTGCCTAAGGGGTCTAGTAAAGAGGATTGAGTTCCCTACAGCTGGAGTTACAGGTGCTGTACACCAAACTTCTGGAAGAGAAGTGGCCCTAACTCCTGCACCATCTCCCTGCTCTGTCTGTAACCTGCACCTTAGTTGTAAGCTGGTGTCTTCGAGAGTATTAAGAAGGGGAGGGGGGGTCCTCACACTTATGGAGATGTAACTGGAGCATTACACAAATCCTCCCTGTGCCCACTAAAAAGGAACCCAAATGTGTCTCTCCACACGTGAGCATGTCTTACTCTCCCCCCACTTTCCCCTCTAGTAACCCCTGTGGTTAAAATAGATGCTAAAAATGTCTCCCATAAACTCCAGTCCTGATTCATGCTGCCTTCTCATGAAATTATTTTCTTTGGTAAGGTCGTGAATTCTGCTTTGACTTGACTGGAGGCCCGTTCCCACTAGGAAAGAAGGGTTCTTCAGGCCACTACAGGCATGTGGGAGACATAGAGCAGAACTATTCCTCCTTTCCTGGTAGTGACAGAGACATGCCATATTTACACCAGATAGCTACCTCAGACTTGCAAGGAAGGTGTTTATGAGCTGCAAAGGTTCTACAATGGGTGCTTTGAACCAGTAGCAGGGTATAGTGTGGCAGAGCTTATCCTGGCTCAAAAGGCAAGCTGTGATATTCGGGATTCTTGTTCTCACACGAAACATGGGGACTAGCTCTTTAATAGTACTTTGCTCTCCTTTAGATGGCAGGAGAAAGACACCCGAGTCAGCCACTGCTTGACAGCGGTGTGGGCATGAGCAGAGCAGGGCCAATCTCTTTATGTCTACACTGCTGGTATGACCATGTATCAGACAGTGCTACAGTCTGAAACGGTCACACCACTGGTTTCTTATCTAAAGCAGCTCTCCCATGAGTAGCAGGCTGGGAACACTTAGACTCAGTATCCACGCTGCACCCATTCTCCACCGCACCCCTTACCAGTAGGATCCCTTCTTTGATTTGCCTGGCTCGGTCTCCTAGCTGAAACGCCAGCTCTGCAACCTGCTGCCTCAGGGCCTCTCGTAAAGCCCTCAGGTCCTCAGCCTCTTCCCTGCATGAAGATGATACAAAAGGAAACGTCAAAATCGCTGCCAGGTGCAGTCTTTCATGTCCCTCTCATGAAGTGGGTCCTGTTTTTGATATTTCTGCTCAGTTTCTTGTGTATTTCTCTCTCTCGCTCACTCTGTGTGTGTGTGTACATGTGGGCATGCATGTGGGGGGGCGTGCGTGTGGATGCGTGTGTGCATGGCATGCCTATGCCTGACGCTGTATGAGGAGAGCGGTGAGCAGAGAGAAACGTGCAAGCAGTTCTCCCAATGCAGCTTAGGTAGTCAGCCTGGGCATCACGAGTGCCCTTGCCAATTGAGCCATCTCTCTGGTTCCTGAGATTGCTTAAAAAAGACTTTGGCCTTCCTTATTTGATTTGCCTGTAGAAGTAAGTCTGTTAGTAGAACAGGTACCCCCCACCCTGTTCACCATTCTAAGACTTACACTTAGAAAAATGGAGCCTCCTTTAATCTCACTCAGTGCTGGTCCCCCGTGCCCCATCACTCTTTTAGCTTCGAGAACACAAAGCACATCTAGCTAGAAAGGGAAGCTTTGGGCTTATACTTTGGGCACATGCCCTACCATAGAGCTGCATCCCCAACACACCCTCTTTTAAAAGAAATCCTATTGGGTATAATTTAGGCATTATGTTTACCTATTTCAAGATATAATACACCATTTATAAGAAAACTACCAAGTTGGACAAGGATAACCACCATGCAGCTCTAGAAGATGCCATCTCCCCAGTAAGAACACACAACCCTCAAGCCTTTTACTGTTAAAACCTGTCCCCACAGCCACAGGCGATCAGTGATGCATCCATTTGGGTGATATTTTTAACCCCTCTGACAATACTGCATATTTCAAAACCCTAATAACTCCCCAACATTTGCTTCTATGCAAGTCCCATTCCTATCGGTTAAAGAAATCCTGCTGGCCTTCCACGTCCTCCCGAGAGATTGCCCCTCTTCTAACCTTCCCAAACAGCCCCAGTCTTCAATAAGAGTGTGCCCATCCAGTGACGGCTCCCTCCGTCTCACACTGAGAAAGCAAAGCTAAGACTGTGAAAGCAAAGGAAGAGCAGGCCGATTTCTCATTAGCCCTGCCCCATCATGCTCATCTGCCTGGCCTGCCCTGATTACCTTCCCTTGCTCCAGGTGTGTGGTCTGGTACTTACTCAGATGCTTGCCTTGGATAATTACCTTTCCTCTTCTGACATGTCCCTGTGAAAGAGTGCCTGCTGTTCCGCGAAGTGCTGCTCCATTTCCTCTAAGTGCTCCTGGAAACTCTGGCACACCATCTTCATGGTTTCCATCTCATAGACTGTGCACTGGCAACAAAGAGGAAAACCCGAGAGCGGTGACCTTTCTGCTCACATGGCTGGAGGGCTGGGCTCTGCCTTCCTTCCCATTTGGAATACATTGCTTGCAAAGAAGCCCAACTGCTAACATTTTTAGAAGAGCCAGGGAAGCCCAGTTCAGACTTTGGGCGAAATTAGAGGTTGCATTTGACTAAGACAAAGGGGACCAGTTGCTGAGTGGTACTTGGGTGAGAATTAATTTTGCACAGGGAAGCCCAAGCCTGTCCTACAGAATACAGAGATGCAAGGAAGTGGACAGAGAAGAGGAAGAATTACCAGAGAGCAGACTTACATTTAGAAAAATGGAGCCTCCTTTAATGTTGCTCAGTGTTGGTACACAGTACCCCATCATTCTTAGCATGAGAACATTAAACACATCTACTGATGTGTATTTGCTCAGGAAAATCTGCTCAGAATACTTTTTTTTACTAGTTTTAACTTGCTTAGCCATAGTCCTTGAAGAGGAAAATTTGAAGAATCCATTTTACCCATCTAACAATCCCAATTGAGAGAAATGTTAGACACCCATGCGCTCTATGAGCTAGAATCAAGACTTGAGTTCTTCTTGCCTCCAGACCACCTCAGTCTTCAACCCTGGCTGTCCCTTGATGTTTTGATTTGATATAGTCTTGTAACCTTCAAAAGTTATGGAATTCTTTACAGCTAATAATTCTGACCTGTAGTGAGTTGATCAGACTCTAATATAGATAGTAGTTGCCATGGCCCTAGGATGACCACGACTATCATCCAATTAAATTTCTTGCCTAAGTTTTTGGAGATATTTTATCACACTGTGAACCCCGAATTTGCATTCATGTTAATTAAATAAAATCAACCTTAGCTCAAGAGGCAGAGTTAGCAACTAGTTGACAGAAAGTAATCATATAGCATCAGAAGGCATTGGGAAGAAATAGAGAGGTGCACTGGAAATAGTAGGTAGGGATTTTTTTTCCAGTGGTGTGCTTTTTTTTTTTTGGTTTGGCAAATGGGGAGAGGGACTTCTTTTCAGAGATGCTAGTAAGGAGAGAAGGTTAGCCAGGTGCTACTCAATCTCTCTGAACTCGTAGGTTTTTCACCTCAGCCTTTGAATCTCAAGTCTTATTTATAAATAGAACCATAGAGATTTAGTTAAAGCTACCTTTAGCAACAATGGCAGAGCCAGTGCCTGTAGGAACAATATTCCCACCAGGCTGGTGACTGCAGAGTCACAGTTGCTGGCTGCAATGGCAGTAAGTTAAGGTGCACCCACTATGCTGAAGCCAAAACAACACCCAAGAAAGTTCATGGTTTCCAGAACACACACGGAGGTGCATGCATACACGCATACACAGCCTTCTCTTGCCCTTATATGCATGTATTTAGAAATAACTAGTTAATATTGGGATCCTAGTACTTGGGGAAGAAGAACTATCTCTCAATCTCATCAAGCATTGGTTGCCCATAGTTTTTCATCTAGGGGTAAGGCCTTCTTTAATTTTCCTCCATATATGCTAGAATGTAAAGAGTTGTCTTTGTGGTCTTGTACAGGCAGCTAGGCTGGTGAGAATTCATGGGTGTAACATCTCTGTCATGTCTACACTGCCATACAGCAGACATTCTAGTCTCTGATTCTTAGAATCTTTTCACCTCCTCTTCCAGAAAGTTCCTGGAGCCTTAGAACAAGGATATCCTTTCTGGTACCCCAAGGCTCACTTAGTCTTTGAATTTTGATGAGTTGTGGATCTCTAGTAGACTCCATCTGCTACAGAAAAAAGCAAGAAACGTCTTGCTGAGTGCTGAGAACTGTGTTGGCAAGCACTTCCAGGAAGGGAGGTACAAAGACACAGACTCCGGCCTTCCTTCATTACAGCAGTCACCAAAAGAGCTCACAGTTGTGAACAGGTATGTTGTACAATCCAGAGGCATCCTTCTTAAGGACCCAAGAGTCATTCCTTTGAAATAAAGCCAACTAGAAGCTTCTGTGGGAGGATGGGCTTGTGAGGGCTTTGGAGAAATAATTGAAATGAAACTAAATTCCCGACAGGTCATGGAAACCACCATCCTGTGCCTTCATTTCTGGAAAGCACAGGACTTTTAAAAATCTTTATCCTCACAGTTACAAGGCCAAGATCATGGCAGTTTGGTGGTTACTGTTTCAACTAAAGTGTGTAAAATACAGTCAGCTCACAACCATATCTGGTATTCATACCCACTGGCCTTTCACCATTTTCTACTGATTCACTGAGTCCCTGCTCTTCCCTCTATCTTATTCTTTCCTTAAAATGCCCACACCGCTCCTGCACAGATAAAAATGAAGCCCACCTCTTTCCCTGACTGTTGGGAGTTACTGAATTACATCTGTTTCCATGACTTTTCTTGCTATCTCCTGTGCATCTGTGAGACACTGAGCCCAGTCTGTCTGAGGGACACTGTGCCCATTCGCTGATCTCCTGTCAGCCCTCCCTTCTGTTTTGCAATCTATATTGGGTTATTCCTTATGTACATCTATGACCCAGAGCCCCAGGGATGCTGCCATCTGACTTTAAGTGCTATTAACACTGGTGGATCCCCAGCTGTCTCTATCAGACCCCTTCCTGATCAGTAAGCGAAGCTTCTGGCTACGGCTCACCCTCTTTTTCCCCTTTCCTCTTAAAAGCAGCACTGTGTCTAGGTAAAAACCTGCATTCCCTAAGCTTCCCTCTCAATGCTGATAGCCAAAGAGCAGGGCTGTGGAGGATGTCGAGGGCTTTTGAGAAAGAATGAAAGAAGGCTTTTGACTGCTGGGTCATGGACTCCACCAACATCTGCCTCAGTTTCTGCAAAGTCAAGATGGGTTTTTATCTTTATCCTTAAAATCACGTGACCAAGATTGGTGATTATTATATCACCCAGACACTTGAAAATGGGGATACTGTTCTAAGACTGATACTTCGATATGAAAACGTTATATCATTTTGTTCTGAGATATTTTATACTGACTGATGTATTTAGCTTTATCATGAGAGAACCCAAGCCAGCTGAGGGAAGTCTTTGACACATGCTGATGTTGGCAATAATGCTTAGGTATTGCCAAATTATGGCTCATAAAAATTGAAATGGTCTTGAAGTCCATGCAAGCATCTTTTGTAGGTGTTTAGACACAAACTCTGTAATGGCTGTGTCTGTAGTCAAATGCTATTTAAATTTTAAATTCAAGTCACATGATCGATCTTTTCATTCCCAATATCTAACCAAGTCACTTCACAGAATGAAGGGTGACAGGACAGCATGAGGGGACACCTGTCACTCAGGAGGGAGCTGGTTCAGTGCTTCAAGCCAATTCAGGTAACTGTTTTCAGAGTTCAAGGGACAGCAAGCCAGATCATGGCAGCACAGTGCTCAAGCAGACTGATGTCATTAACACTGGGCTTCAAGTTCAGCTCAGTGTCTGGGGGTAACCCTTTGTGATTGGAAAATATGGATTGTAGGGCTTGGATTTGGGGAGAGCTGAAAGCAGGTTTGTGATGTTAAGACTGTACTGCCCTGGAAAATTCTGAAGTGCTGCCATCTCCTGGTAATTCGGAAACACACAGTTTAGCCCCAGAACTGGCAATAACACTCAACTAACTAAATATCAGAAGAAAGGAAACCCCAGGCAAGGGGAATAAGAGGGGCAGAGGAGTTGATCTCTCTCTCTCTCTCTCTCTCTCTCTCTCTCTCTCTCTCTCTCTCTCTCTCTCTCCCTCTCTCCCTCTCTCCCTCTCTCCCTCTCTCCCTCTCCCCCCTCTATCTTTTCTTTGTAAAGTCTGGGTAAAACCCACATAAAATGCAAGGCCTGCTCTACTGTCCCATCTCATTGATGCAAACTTCAACACTAAGAGTGGCAGTATAAAACCAAGCCAAAACAACAACACAGCTTTTTCCCTTTCTAATTGACTCACACTTTTTAAACTTCGCACAATTTCTTTTTCTTTTTAACTTAAGCCTATAAATACTACAGAAGATTTTTTTTAATACTCAGAAATCTTATTTCTAATGCATCTTATTCTGGAAATATGTTTTGCTTTGCATTGAGAAATCTTTATTAAATTGCTCCCAAGCATTCATATATACAAGATTAATTATATGGCCAAATCAGTTTTCCACTGACAATTACTGATAAAATAACAACTCAGGTACACAAATGAATCTCCTCACACCAACAAGCCATTCTTCTAGGTAAGCTAGAAGATGACAAAGCCAGCTGTGGGTTTCTCCATGGTGTCACACATCACTGGGTAAAAGACAATGGGAGAGGAGATACTATTTCAAACCAGATTTTACCAAAAATTCTCTTACTTTCAACATCTCCTTTGAATGCCCGTTGCCATTTGACCGATAGCATCCATTTCCACCTGGAATCTTCATTCCAGCCCTGGCCTAGTTTCTAGTTATTTCTGTTCTACTAGAACCATCCAGTTCTTAACCCTAGCTATCCCACATTCAAGCCACATTTCCTGCAGAACCTTTTCCAGGTTTCACAGACCCAGCCAGGCCGATTCTCAGGCTCATTCACAGCACATGTCACCACATGCGCTGCTTTCCTTCACCGTTCTTCACATTTCTCTAGCAGCACACTGCTCATGGGAGAAAGCAACCCTGTGCTTACCTACATGTGTGTGCAAGCATGCGCACACGTGTGTGTAACACACACACACATGGAAGTGTATCTGAGCACATAAGCTCACTGTTTCCATTGAATGAGTGTTTCTGGTCCCTTAGATTTAAAGGAAGAGAAATGCATGGCCATCTAGTAAAATTCTGGAGAACATCCATTTCCGCCAAAGCAATTACTATTGTGTCTTTGTGTCTTTTCTGTATAATTACAAATTCTATTTTTTTGGATGGGTTATGTGTGTGTCCATGTTCATGTATGTGCAGGTGTGTGTGTGTGTGTGTGTGTGTGTGTGTGTGTGTGTGAGGTTGACTTCAAGTATCTTCCTCAATCATCCTTTGCCTTATTTGGGGGATAGACTCTAAATAAACCTGGAGCTCACCTATTCAGCTAGATGGGCTAGGCAGAAAGCTTCAGACTCTAGGAGGAGGAAGGATATACAGTATTATGAGGCAAGGGCTAGAAAAGTATGGGTAGCAAAATTTACACTTGATCAACTGTTGCTAGATTGACACCTACCTACAAGCCTGAGGATGATGATTATGACAATGAGTCACAAAACCTTTCTGTGCTGGAGTACCAAATGAGTGCCTGTTTCTGGATGTCAAATCATTTCACACAGCTAGAAGTATGTATGCCTAAGGTCTCCTTCTGACAGAATTTGGGGAGGGAGACTCTGATCCATATTTAGGGAATCTCCTGGCCCCAACCCAACCTCAGTCTTGGTCCCTATCGTAATCAGCAGCCTTAACCTTGAACAAGCTATGGGTTCCTACACTTGAGTACTCTCTCCAGGTCTCATCAGGTTGATTGCAATTCTCAAACAAAATTTGATCTTCTAGTTTCTCAGTCTACTGGTAGCTGCTAATTATTTATCTTCTTAACCTTGTCAAGAAATTATAGACATTGTTTGTAATTGATGGGAGTGATGTAATCAGAAAACAGATTTAGTATCCTACCACTATCAAATTATATTGGATATATCTCAAAGGACTCTTCTGAATTTTTGGACATAATTTTGGTTGTATTTTTCTTGTTATTTTAAATAAAATGTAAGGCTGAATATTATTTAATTTATGCTTCTTTGTAAATTTTTTCTTTGAGGTGAGGTCTCATTATGTAGTCCCAACTACTTGCTATGTATATCAGACTAGCCTAGAACTTATATTGATCCTCCTGCCTTAATCGACTGAGTTATGGCATTACAGAAATGTGTCACCATACCTAGACTAGGATTTCGTTTGGAAGCAGGAATGTTTATTTCTATGGTCTAGTAATTTATATAGGATTTCAAATATCACCTTCTTTCGGTAACTTTCATGCCCAACATGATTTCACAAAAACTGAATGGTCAAGTGAACGTTTATTGGTGCAAGACACTTCTATATTATGTCAGTTATATTTGAAATAAACACTGATTGGCTGGTAGCCAGACAGGAAGTAGAGGTGGGTCAATGAGAACAGGAATATTCTGAGAAGAAGGAAACTCTTTCTCCAGTCCTGCCCAGACCACGGAAGAAGCAAGATGTGATCTGCCCCGCTGAAAAAGGTACTGAGCCATGTGGCTAACATAGATAAGGATAATGGGTAAATATACATTATAAGAGTTAACAAGAGATCCTCAGGGGCTACTCTGCCCGATACCTCCTCTCTCTTCCTATCCCACCCAGCTTGCACCCACAACCCTACCCCCGCCTCCGTCTGACTCCCTTCCCTCTCTGACCACCTAACATCTCCCAGCCCAGCCTGTTCGGGCTCTAGGACCGAATCCGAATCGGCAGGGCAAACGGGAGGGTGCTAGCTCCTTTGTCCCCACTAGCCTGCCTGCAGCAAGCTAGGTAGGTCCTTTGTTTACGAGACACCTAGCAGCAAGGAGTTCCGGTCCAGGCACCAGGAGAGACATCACTGGG